>NW_024070208.1:38583844-38945746 GCF_014754425.2 Oryx dammah
ACATACACACACACACACACACATATATATATATATATATATATATATCTCACATCTTTTTTTCATCTGTTATTGACACTTAGCATTTCTCCATATATTGACTTTTGGGAATAATGCTGCTCTAAAGATTAAGATGTCTGTGTGTGTGTTAGTTGCTCAATCATCTGTCCACCTCTTTGTAACCCATGGACTGTAGCCTGCCAGCCTTCTCCATCCATGGGATTCTCCAGGCAAGAATATTGGTATGTGTGGCCATTCCCTTTTCCAGGGGATCTTCCCAACTCAGGGATTGAACCCAGGTCTCCTGCGTTACAGGGAGATTCTTTACTGACTGAGCCACCAGGGAAGCCAAGAATACTGGAGAAGATGTTCCTGAGCTAGGGATCGAACCCTATATATACATCTTCCTTGGTGGCTCAGACACTGAAGAATCTGCCTACAATGCCAGAGACCTGGGTTCAATTCCTGAGTCAGGAAGATCCCCTGGAGAAGGGAATGGAAACCCATTCCAGTATCCTTGCTTGGAGAATACCCATGAACAGAGGAGCCTGCTGGACTACAGTCCATGGGTTAGCAAAGAGTTGTACATGACTGAGTGACTAAGCACATATGTACACACACACACACACACACACACACACACACACACATCTTCTCAGGTGGTGCAGTGGTAAACAATCAGCCTGCCAATCCCTGGGGCCAGAAGATTCTCTAGAATAGGTAATGGCAACCTACTCCAATATTCTTGCCTGGACAATTCCATGGACAGAGGAACCTGGAGGTTTACAGTCCATAGGGTTGCAAAGAGTTGAACATCACTGAGTGACATATGTACTCTCATATTATAATGTCATCCACACATAGTGACAGTTTTAATTCTTCCCTTCCAATTTTGGTGACTTTTATTTCTTTATCTGTCTGGTTGCAGTAGTTAGGACTCGCAATACTATGTTAAATGTAAGTGGTGAGAGTGGACATTCTTGTCTTGATCCTGATTTTAGAGAAGATTTTGAGTTTTTCATTTTTGAATATGATATTAGCTGTGTGTTTGGCATGTTTTATTATGTTGACATATGTTTCCTCTATACTCATGTTGATGAGTTTTTATAATGAATGGATTTGAATTTTGTCAAATGATTTTCTGCTTCTATTGAGATGATTGTGTTATTTTATAATTCCTTATTAATATGGTATATCACATTGACTGATTTGCAGATTTTGAACCATCCTTTTTTCCTTGGAATAAATCTCACTTGTGTTATATGATCCTTTTAATAAAAATTTGAATTTCATTTTGCAACATTTTGTTAAGGATTTTTTGGATCTCTATTAATTAGAGGTATTGGCCTGTAATATTCTTTTCTGTAGTGTCTTTGTCTGGTTTTAGTATCAGGGTAATGGTGACCTTGAATGAATTTGGGAATGTTCAATCTTCTTCTTTTTTTTTTTTTTTTACTAGTTTGAAAAGTATCAGTCAGTCACTTCAGTGGCTCAATCATGTCCGACTCTTTGCAACCCCATGAATCACAGCATGCCAGGCCTCCCTGTCCATCACTAACTCCCTGAGTTCCCTCAAACTCATGTCCATCGAGTTGGTGATGCCATCCAGCCATCTCATCCTCGGTCGTCCCCTTCTCCTCCTGACCCCAATCCCTCCCAGCATCAGGGTCTTTTCCAATGAGTCAACTCTTCGCATGAGGTGGCCAAAGTATTGGACTTTCAGCTTCAGCGTCAGTCCTTCCAATGTAGATATTAGTTTTTCTCTCTTCTCCTTCTGGGACCCTTATACGTGAATGTTGGCAAGCTTGATATTACCCCAAGATCATTTAAACTGTTCTCATTTTCTAATTTTTTTTTTTTTTGCTTTTCTGACTAGACAATTTCCATGATTCTTCTTCTTGATCACATAGGTATTCTTCTTTATCTCCTAGTCTGCTATTTATTTCTTCTAGTATGTTTTTCATTTCAGTTACTGTAGCCCTCAGGTCTGACTATTCTATTTTATATGTTCTAGTTCTTTGTTAGAGTTCTAACTATGTTCATCTATTCTTTTCCCTAATTCAATCAGTATTCTTATTAATAATGTTATGAGTCATTTATCTGATAAGTTGTCTGTTTCTGTTTCACTTGTTTTTCCAGGGGTTTTCTCTTGGTCTTTCAGTTGAGATAAATTCTTTCATCTTCTCTTTTGTTTAACCATTTCTGTCTCTGTGAAATTATGTGATAAGCTTACCTATTGCATTCTTGAAGGTGTGTACTTGTTCGTCATTGTCCCTATATAGTCAATGTGCCCATTAGCTTTGTGGGAGAGCTGGACAGATGTGAACAGAAGTCATATATTTTCCCAGTATATTCTGGCATCTCTTACCTTGGTGGATGATGCTTAGAATCAGAACCAAGTGTTACCTGGGGCTTTCCCTCTTTTCAGTGGCCATCACTACCCTATCAGGAGGGCGATTGTGAGCTCTAGTTGCAGGAGTAGAAGCCCTGAGGGTCAAACCTGAGCTGGCTTCCTTCCCTTTAAGCATGCACTCTCCCATCTCTCAGGACTGGCATTCTTATCCTTGAGGGGAGCAGTGCTAAAACAAGGGGGGCTAATGCTGGCACTCAGCATGTGTCAGGGAACAGGCTGCAGTGGATTTGCCTAGGTTTCAAGACTCAGACTGGCTTCCCAACTGACTCTGTAGTAAAGAATCTTCCTGCCAACGCAGGAGCTGCAGGTTCGATCCCTGGGTTGAAAAGATCCTGTGGGGGCAGAAATGACAACTCACTCCAGTATTCTTGCTGGGATAATCCTATGGACAGAGGAGCCTGGTGGATTACAGTCCATGGGTTCACCAAGAGTTGGACATGACTGAGTGACTAAGCACAAGATCCAGACTGATTTTGACACACTGTATACAAGGGCCAGTAATGGCTACCCAAACACTGCTCAGATGTCACTTCAGGTCTGAGTTACCTCTTTGTTTTACAGCTGGGACTGAGCTGCTTTTGTGCCTCACAGCCAAGCCTTCTTTCCAGTGTAGAGCTGCTTCACAAATCAAGAAGTGTTGGTATAACTGCTGGGGTTCAGCCGGGGCATGTGCTGGAGTAGTCATGGGAAACTGACCAGCCACTGGTGCAGTTTTCAATCCACTTTCTCCTCTCCACCTCAGGAGTAAGCATGTGCATACACACTTCTCACAAGCAGAGTCCAGGCTTCCCTGTTAGCTCTACTGGCCCCACAACGAACTCATGGGGGAATTCTTCGTTGTGGCAGATCACAGGACTGGGACATCCAACATGTAGTTTGGATTACTTACTCTCTAGGGAGGATCTCTGTCTATGTTAACTCCCTTTTCCACTGAGAGTCCCCTCCCAGTGGCACAGGTTCTAACTTTTCTTCCATTCATACCTGATCCTGTATGAATTTTCCTTACAGCCTTGCTTCTATGGGAGTCATTCTGCCAGTTGCCAGTTAGTATTTTACTGATAATTGTTCCCCATGTAGATATATTTCTGATGTATTCACAGGGAAAGTCTATTCCATATGCTCCTATTCCATCATCTTGGTCTCTCTTTCATTTGTGATTTTAATCAAGATATTCCATTGACAGATAGAAATACATATTATTACTAACTAATTAGATAATGTAACTCAAAGCCTATGTATTGAGTTCCAGTTTTCTGATAAAATGTTGATTGTTGTACAGGAACAATAATGTACTAATGATAAAGATAAGTTTAATTATTTTGAAATATTGAATATACCACATCCTTTAGGGGTAACACACCATTTTCCCCAATTTCTGCATTTCAAATATTCAACTGCATTCAAAAATCAAGTTCCTATGACTGAACAAGAATTTGAAGAGATATATAAAAGCGATATCTTGAGCATTTTACATATGAGTAAATTAATATTTGCAAAAAGTCAGTAAACTAATGAATATTTTGTTTTTTATGCACAGCAGCATTGGGATTAAACACATTGAGATATCTTTACCAATAATTGAAACTACATAATTAAATTAAAATAAGTTAATCAAGTGACATCAATGTCTGATTTTTAAATGATTCGAGGTTTATGAAAAAATCTTTCCATACTTTATTGTTCCATTTTATTCTTACAAGAAATAAGTACTTGTAGCAAGTTGCTTTTGTTGTTCAGTCACAAAGCATCAAAACAGAACCCAAATCTTGCAATCCCATGTTACACTTTCTAGAGAAATTGAGGGCTACCCAAAGGAAATCTCGACTCTGCATTTCCATGGATTGCAGGATGCAAATCTTCCCTGTCCTTCACCATCTCCCAGAGACAGTGCAAACTCATGTCCATTGAGTTGGTGACGGCATCCAACCATCTCATTCTCTGCCACTCCCTTCTCCTCCTGCCCTAAATCTTTCCCAGAATCAGAGTCTTTTCCAATGAGTCAGCTCTTCATGTCAGATGGTCAAATTATTGGTGCTTCAACTTCAGTCTCAGTCTTTCTAATGACTATTCAGGGTTAATTTATTTTATGATTAAATGGTTTGATCTCCTTGCTGTCCAAGGGATTCTCAAGAGTCTTCTTGGGCACCACAGTTTGAAAGCATCAATTCTTTGGTACTCATCCTTCCTTAGAGTCCAATATTCACATCCATACACAACGAGTGGAAAAATTATAACTGCTATATGAACTTTTGTCAGCAAAGTGATGTCTCTCTTTTTTAATATACTGTCTAGGTCTGTCATGGCTTTTCTTCCAAGGAGCAAGCGTCTTTTAATTTTGTGGTTGTAGTTACAGTCCACAGTAATTTTGGAGCCCAGGAAAATAAAATAAGCCACTGTTTCCATTTTTCTCTCCATCTATTTGCCATGAAGTCATGGGACCAGATGCCATGATCTTAGTGTTTTGAATGTTGATTTTCAAGCCAGATTTTTCACGCTCCTCTTTCATCTTCAACAAGAGGCTCTTTCGTTCCTTTTTGCTTTCTGCCATTAGAGTGGCATCATCTGCATATCTGAGGTTGTTGATATTTCTCATGGCAACCATGATTTCAGCTTGTGATTTACCCAGCCCTGTTTTTTGCAAGATGTACTCTGCATATAAGTTAATTAAACAGGGTGGCAATATACAGCCTTGTCATGTTCCTTTCTCAATTTTAAATCAGTCTGTTGTTGTTCGTGCAGCTCTAATTGTTGCTTCTTGACCTGCATACAGGTTTCTAAGGGGCAGGTAAGACAGTCTGGTATTCCTCTGTCTTTAAGGATTTTCCACACAAACAAAGACTTACACATAGTTAATGAAGCAGAAGTAGGTGCTTTTCTGTAGGTGGTTTTTTCCCCTTGCTTTTTCTATAATACAAAGGATATTAACAATTTAATCTGGTTCCTCTTCCTTTTCTAAATTCAGTTTGTACATCTGGAATTTCTCAGTTCATGTACTGTTGAAGTCTAGCTTAAAGAATTTTGAGCAAGATATTCAAGCTGTATTTAGAAAAAGCAGAGGAACCAGAGATCAAAGTGCCAACTTCTGTTAGATCATGGAAAAAGCAAGAGAGTTCCAGAAAAACACCTACTTCTTCTGCATTGACTATGGCAAAGCCTTTGACAGTGTGGACCACAACAAGCTGTGGAAAATTCTTAAAGAGATGGGAATACCAGATCACCTGACAAGCCTTTTGAGAAATCTGTATGCAGATCAATAATATAAATATAATATATATATTAATTATAATATATAATATATAATATATAATAATATAAACTATAATAATATATTTATATCATTATAATATATAATGATATAATAATATAAATATAATAGTATAAAATGCTCAGATTAGATTCAATAATAATATTTATATGAATATGATAAATATCATTCATAAAAAGAAAAATCATTAAGAAAAAGCATGTAACCTGATTGTTATGTGTGTGTATGTTTGTGGATGTACTTTTCCCTGGCAGTAACATAGAAAATTAGCAAAGTATATCCAAGGCCTAAAGTGAGAATCTGATATATAATAGAGCTGGTATTTAAATCAATGCTGAAAGAATCTAATATTCAAAAATATATTTTTGTTTCTCTATATATGGGAGAATATCTTTTGAAACTTGCAACAGTAAAGCATTTCATAAGGAAAGCAGAAAAAAAAATCCATTCTATGCATGGTAAGAATAGTGAGTTCAAATATATTGCAATTATATTCACTAAAATACATCCAAAAAAAAACTAAAAAATGTAAGCCTCATGCTGAAATAAATATTTTCAACATGTATAGCACAGCAGGTTCATATGAAGAATGTAAACGACAGCTAAAAATCAGTAACACCATTAACTCAAGAGAACAATGGCTAAATATCATCCACAGACACTTCCCAATAAATAAAATGTGCAAACAGTACATGATTATGTAAAAAAGGTGGTCAACTTCATTTTAGAAATCAATAAAGTTATAGTAAAATTATGAAAGATAATCTTTTGGATTTTGTTAATCAAGAGGATTTCTCAAGCAGTGCCAGTAGGATATAAACTAATATGGACGTCCCTGGTATATAATAACTTTGAAAAACAATTTGCTATTATCATGCATGTATTTTATGACCTGAAATTCTATTCTAGGTTATGTACACACAGCATATATCTATATCTTTATGTATATCTATACATCTCTAAACATAGAGATAAGATATAAATCTTAGCAAATGTCATGAGGAGATATGATTGTGAAGCTATATTGTTTATCATAGAAACAATTTGGAAATAACCCAAATAATTCATCAGTGGTAGAATGACTAAATAACTTAGGGCATTTTTGCAAAATGGAATGTTATGATTGTGAAGATGAATAACATCATGCAACACATATCAATATTGAAACATCTTGAAGTAACAATATGAAGAAAAATTCACACAACAATGCATATAATATAAAATAATTTATATAAAATACAAAAATATGTACATGTAAAAATTTTAAAAATATGTAAAGTGCAGAATAGGTTTTGTTTTTTGAGGAATGTTGAGTGACACAGTTGTGGAAAATCACACAAGCAGCTTTCAATTTCTTAGTGATTTTGCATATTGCAAAATAGGTAATGAGTAAGTAGGTGTTTTTGTTTATTTTCTAGACTGCGCAAAACTACTACATAGACTTTTTACTATGTACAATGTACAGTAAAAATGTCTAAGTATAAATAGGATAAACCACATTAAAATCAATAAGTTTAAATTGCTGGAAGTAGATATGATTGGTTTGGCTTAGGAAAGAGACTTGGTCACATTCAGATGTTGGCAAAGTAGGAATAAGAAAATTGTGTCCATGTGTGTTCAGTCATGTTCCACTCTTAGCAATCCCATGGATTGCAGCCTGCCAGGGTCCTTGGTCCATAGGATTTTCCAAGCAAGAATACGGGAGTGACTTGTCATTTCCTCCTGCAGGTCATCTTTCAAATCCAGGGATCCAAACTGCTTTTCTTGTGTTTCCTGAATTGTCAGGTGGATTCTTTATCACTGCAGCCACCTGGGAAGTCTGGGATTTCAAAATAAAGGAAATGAAGCAAAGCAAGTTATATGAGGAAGCAAAAGGCAATCAGCACACACTTGGATCTGAAAACCTCAAGTAAAAGGAGAAACATTTCCCCAATTCTACAGGAGGGAAGGAAATAAGACAGTGGGTATAAATACATCTTTATGTGAGGAAGGGGCACATAGAACAGTAAAGGTATTCTTATCTTGCTCTATATTTCCATACAGAATAGAAGTTACTCATGTCAAAAATAGTAAAGGCAGAATAGGGAATTGAGGGCACTGGTGAAAATTTGGAATTACTGCAGGAAAGAAATGAAGAAGAAACAGATAATAGAAATAATAATGTTCAGGCATTACTGAGAATAAAGATAAAATCTAGTATACATATATTATCACTAGCCTGCCGGGCTCCTCTATCCATGGGATTTTCCTGGCAAGAATACTGGAGTGGGTTCCCAGTTCCTTCTCCAGGGATCTTCCCAAACCAGGGATTGAACCCAGGGATTCTGCACTGCAGGCAGATTCTTTACCGAATGAGCCACCAGGAAAGTCCTAATCTATACAACTAGATGCTATTTATCATCAATGCTCAGATATGGGGTACAGAAATGACAAATACATTAATAGGTAAAGAACTGTTTTTTTTTATATAGAAGATGGAGCAGAAAGTTTCAGGTCATTGAGAATAAAATGATGAAAGTAAAGGAATCCTGATTTCCAGGTGAAAAAGTAAGGCTATAAACACAGAAGCCACAGAAAAATTAGAAGAGAATTCAGGATCAGAATACAGTTTCAACTCATAGTTACACCTGCATCAAGGAACAGGAAGTCTGTAGTCTGAGCCTGAGATACTGAAGAAAGTTAGTTCAAGAATTAAGACACTGATAATGGTAAAATCCAGGGCAGGGCCTTGATTCCAAATAAAGAAAAATATATCACTGGATTGTAGTGGAAAAAGTGACTAAATCTATTATGGAAAATTGCATTGCTCCAGGGATTAGTGACTATTGATTAACAGAGGAAGCACCAGGAAAAATGCTTCACCTCTATCATCCAAACCGTTGAGATGTTTATACATTAAAATTCACATTTAATCATCTAACCTCTATTCATTATACCCATTAGCTATTAGGTAAAAACACTAGGATTTGTAGTATTCCTTTTTCCTTTCACAATTATCTCATTCTGCATTTTGACATTTTATTCTAATTTTTAAATTATCCTTTACTTTTTTAGCATTATTGCTAATATCAATTTTAATGATTGTATGTGTATGTATTTTAAATGTTGAATCCTCATCAAAAGTGCTAAGGGGAAAAATCCACAATATAATTGGCTAAAAGACTTGGAAGAAACTGTTTATATGTTTAACTATGCAACAAACTTACTGTATGACATTAAATCACTAATCTCTAGACCACATATTCTTCATTAGTTGACATAGCAGTTCTGTATCTCCTTACACAATAAATTTGAAAAGAATCAAACAAGATCATGCATCTCAGAATAAAATGAAAATGCAAGATATGCATCTTATGATTCTATAACTAAGTATTGAACTCTGAGAAACTTATCAAGTAAGATTAAGAGAAGGAAACACAAAAATGAGATTCTCATAAACATGAATGTGAGTTAACATATTAACTTTGATCCATACTGCATTATTCAGGGATTTGGTTTGTACAGAACTGTTATAGTGTTAGTATATTACATATTTGATATAAATAACTGGGTAAATTTAATTTTAAATAATTGAATGCATTTATTTTCCATTTATGAAAATTTAATTTGATGAAAATACTAAAATATCTTTGAAGTGTTACTTATTTTTTCATAAAATATCATTTCCTCCCTGACCTTGTGGAGCTTTCCAAGAAATGTAAATTAGCTTCAAATGAAAATAAGAAAAATTTGATTAGGATTTTCATAAGTGGAATTCTTACATCATGAAATAAATTACAGATGATAATACACCATACATCATTTCATCTTTTTATTTTCAAAAGGAAATTAGTATAGGTATATTACAAAAATATGTTTTTTATGGATTAAAGTTTATAAACCTCCAAGAATTAGAAATTGAAAGATACTACTTTCTCCTTACAATGTATTTTCTACGAGTGACAAATATTCCATTAGAGATATTAAATACTCAAAGCAATTTTATCTAAATTGTATGTGTACATTTCAAATTAATATAATTCAACACATAAGATTTTTTTTATTCTGCTCATTTCTTTTCAAAATTCACAAGCTTGTATGAGTTTGTCTCAGCAAAATGAATTGTTTCTTAGATATTCAGTACTTTTGCTTGAAATTTAAAGTGTTATCTAACTAAAGTTATCTAACATTTCTTTTTAAAAATTTAATTTTTGAAATTTGACACGTAAATTAATTATGTTATTAAGATTTATAAACAATGTATAAAATTAGAAAGCAATTGTGTGAATATTGTATATATTATATGCATAAATGTACTGTATTTACATTATTTGCTAGAGGAGGAAATGGCAATCCACTTCAGTATTCTTGCCTGAAAAATTCTATGGACAGAGGAGCTTGGTGGGCTGCTGTCCCAAGTGTCACAAAGAGTCTGACTTAGCAACTGAGCACACACACTATTTGAATAATGATTATATAATTTATGTAATATTTATATATACTCTCACTTTGTCCAAAATTTTGTTTAAAGATTCTCTCATGTTTCTGTACCCACTTTTTGTCTTCTCTGTGATAAGCCTGTGAACAATCATCTCTCTAAATGTATAGTATAGGATAAAGCTAAAATGCTTCTTTCAGATATACATTAAAGTTTACCTAAAAGAATTGGAAATAAAATTCTGATATGATAAAAGAATCCCACTTCAGAGTATTTAGTCAAAAAAATTAAAGTCAGGATCTTGAAGATCTATATGCAGCACCAAGTTTATTGTAACATTATTCAGACTAGCCAAAATATATAGAAATAATCTAAATGTTCATTGATAGATGAATGGAAAAACAGATGTGATATATATATATATATATAAAAACACATCACCATATATATATATATATATATATACCACATGTATATATATATGTTTATATACACCACACCATATATATATACATATATACACACACCCCACATATATATATATATACACACACCATATATATATGTGTATATATATATATATACACCACATATACACACACATATATATACACCACATATATATACATATATATATATATATATACACCACATATACACCATATATATATGTGTATATATATATATACACTACATATATATACATTACCACATATACACTTTTATATATATATATATACACCATATATATATACACACCAAACCATATATCTATATATATCTATATCTATCTATCTATATATATATATATATATATATACACATCATATATGATGTATATATCCCACTTCAGAGTATTTAGTCAAAAGAAATAAAGTCAGGATCTTGAAGATCTGTATGCATATATGATGTGTATATATATAGATAGATAGATAGATAGATAGATATGATGTGTGTGTATATGTATATATATATATATATATAAAGATATATTATTTAATCATAAAAAGGAGACCCTGCCATGCAAGACATCTTGGATGAATTCTGAGAATATTATGCTAAGTGAAAAAAGATGTGTGACAGAGAAATAATGCATGATTCCATTTATATAAGATAACTTAGTAGAAGGGTGATTACCAGGCCTGTGAAAAGGGGGAAGTGAAGAGTTTTTGCTTAATGGGTAAAAAGTTTCAGTTGAGCTAAATGAATAAAAATCTAGAAATCTGTACAACATTCTGCCTTTAGTTAACAATATTATATTGTATACTTAGAATTTTTTGAGAGGGTAGATCTCATTATTTGTTCTTATCACAATTAAAAAACTGGTAAACATTTTTAAAATTTTACCTTATAAAATGTGTATAATATTGCTTTGCTCAGGAAGATGGAGTATAAGACTTGCATATCATAGTTCTAAATCTATTTCCTCAAAGGATAATGAATATCTAAATCTGATTTTCTTTATTTCAAAGTCATTTACCTGTCACGTGCTGCAGAGGGCACATGGTCACACGCAAGAAGATAATTATAGCTACAGTGACATTATTTGGACAATGTGAAAGGTCCTTTCCTATTTATCTTCATTGTTCCACAACTGTAGCAGGATAATTTTAAATAAGGTTAGAGTTGCAATTATTTATTGTTATCTTTTCGATTACTTTTTACCTGGGTAACACAGAAGAATAAACATAATCAGTTACAGCTGGAAACACTTCTGTACTATGTCAAGGACAATAAGTTCACAAATTGACTTCACTGGCTATTCATGTGGTACACGAAAAGAATTGGGCAAAGGGGAATTTAATTAGTGTGTTTCATAGTAGGAATAATAATAACATAAAAAAGACTACTGATTGTATTGAGAATGAATAACATGGTTAGCTGTAAACAATTGAGCAGAGGTAGTTTGCTAACATTTCTTTGGTAACAGAAATTTTGATTTTATTAGACTACCTCATGTGGAGTCTAACTTGTACATGATTTCAGGTATAAATAATAGAATGAAATTTCATTATACTTACAAATATAAAGACGTTTATAAAAAAAAGATACAATTCAAGGATTTACACTCAAAAATTAAGAGATTATACTATTTATTGAAGACTTTACAGATATGAAGAAGCAAGCAGAGATATTAATTTATATATATAGGATCTCTCTCTAAAAGTAGAATAACAAAGCAACAGATATCACTGATTCAACGAAGAACATTTTCAAAGATATTTTTATTATGCATGTGTAATTATCATCTAGTCTTATGAAAATGGGAAAGAATTTGAAAAAATAAAAATCTAGGGCTTTATTACCAATCGTGTTCTAGTAGTTATTAGAGGTAAACTATGTAATAATTTTCATAGTAGCAAAAGGAACATTTACATTGCCTTAACATTCACATAAAAAAAAGAGCAAATACATATACACATTAACAGTTATTTTTTTAATGACAAATTAATTTGTATCTTTTTACATCACATTCTATTCCTGATGTTTAAGATCTAATCTAACCTCCAGTTTTACTTATCTATTGCCTTTAAATTAGCAGATAGCCTGGTGGCTCAGATGGTAAAGAATCAGTCTGCAATGCTGGAGAGCTGGGTTTGAGCCCTAGGTCGGGAAGATCCTCTAGAGAAAGAAATGGCTTTCCACTCCAGTATTCTTGCCTAGAGAATTCCATGGACAGAGAAGCCTGGTAGGCTGCAGTCCATGGGGTCACAAAGAGTTGGACATGACTGAGTGACTAAGACACATTAGTTCTTGAGTTATGCAAAATAGCTCTTGTTTTCTTCTTGCTTTGTACTGTGTGAGGAATCCCAATAAAATCGTTTCATACATTTATGCACTTACTTTGTAAAACTTGAGTTTCCAGTGCTTGGAATCTTATTGAAAAAAATGTATCTTTACCTAAAATAAAAATCAAAACCTAGAGAGAAATATATTGGACTATAAAGTTGGACTATAAAGAAAGCTGAGCACAGAAGAATTGATGCTTTTGAACTGTGGTGTTGGAGAAGACTCTTGAGAGTCCTTTGGACAACAAGGAGATCCAACCAGTGCATCCTAAAGGAAATCAGTCCTGAATATTCTTTGGAAGGAATGATGCTGAAGCTGAAACTCCAATACTTTGGCCACATGATGCAAAGAGCTGACTCACTGGAAAAGACCCAGATGCTGAGAAAGATTGAAGGCATGAGGAGAAAGGGATGACAGAGGATGAGATGGTTGGATGGCATCACTGACTCAATGGGCATGAGTTTGAGTAAACTCTGAGGGTTGGTGATGGACAGGGAACCCTGTCCTGCTGCAGTCCATGGGGTCACAAAAAGTCGGACTTGACTGAGCGACTGCACTGAACTGAACTGATGGAGAAGTATAACAAAATAGAAAAATCCTTGATACAGAGAACAAGCAAGTAGTTGACAGAAGAGAGGCAGGTTGGCAGATGAAAGAAATAGGTAACATATATCATTGTACAATTCCCAACTGCAAAATAAATAAGTCATGGATATAAACATATGGTATGGGGAATATAGTCAATAACGATATAGTATCTTTGTATGATGACAGATGGTGACTAGACATCATAGTGATTAGTTTGTAATGTATAGAAATATTGGATCACCATGTGTATCAGGAACTAACATAGTGTTATAGGCTAATTGCACTTCAAAAACAAGAGAACAAACTCATGGGGGGGGGAAAATGAGATTTGTGGTTACTAGAGTGGGGGTTGGAGAAAGAGGAAATTGGATGAAGGCAGACAAAAGGCACAGATTTCTAGTTATAAGATTTTCAGTTATAAGTACTAAGGATTTAATGTACAACTTGATAAATATGATTAACACTGTTGTATGTTGCATATGGAAGTTAAGAGAATAAATTCTAAGAGTTCTCATTACAAGTTTTTTTTTCTATTTCTTTAAATTTTAATCTATACGAGATGATAGATGTTCACTAAATTTATTTTGGTAATCATTTCATGATGTATTTATGTCAAATCATTATGCTGTTCTACCTAAACTTATACAGTTCTATATGTCAATTTTATCTCAATAAAATCGGAAAAAACTAAAGAAGATGCCAACAAAGTGGCCACATAGAATCCTCCTGAAATTCCCTACTCCCATGAAGATATACAACCATCCATATAGATCAAGTCCCTCTGAGAGAAATCCAGAAACTACACATTGAGCACCAGAAAATATCCACATTGAAATGGATAGGAAAGGCTGAGATACTCTCACTCATAAACTTTTCTGGCATAGTCACAGTACTTTGCAGTTAAGAAGGAACTTCCAACTCCTAGCTTCTCTTTGAGGAGTGAATAGATTGGACTTAACAATTGGCACCCCAATTTTTAAAAGCTGCTAGCTAAAGTATGGGCTCCCAAATCATCTAGCTCTGAGAGCCAATAAGACTTGGAGTTATGAGTTCCACAGGACTATAGAAGACAGAGGTGATTGTTAAATAGGTTTGTGAGCACTCTTGTGGCTACCCTCTCTAGCCTGGAGAGAGGAGACAAAAACAACCATGTCAGATTTTCTTGGGATAAGTTTAACTTCATGATTTCACAGATGCTGCGTGGAGGTCTGGCTCCTAATCAGCCCCCATCTAGATGCTGAATGGGATCCTCTGTAGAACCTGAAAGAGTCAATGAGCATTTCCCCCACCTCCTCCCCCTGGCTATCTCCAGCAACGAAACCAAGTATCCAGCTTCTCCCTGGAAGTAATGTGCCAATGCATCTAGAGTCCTAAATTTTGCAGCTTCCACCTGAGAGGCAGACCCTCAAATCACTAACTCTGATAGTCAATGGAGTTTGTATTCCTAAGTCCTACAGGAACATATTAAACAACAACAAAAAGCAATTTTCAAATGGGAACACAATCACTTCTTATAGCCTTTTCCCCTTGGATTCAACAAAGAGGGAAGAGGCAAAACACCCTCTCCTAGTTTCTCCCTGGAAGCAATTTTACTGCACACATTACCAGATGATGCCTGAGGTTCCAGCTTTTAATCTGCCTGCTGCAAGGAGATGATCAGCATCCTACAGAGAGTCTGAATGGGTTGGTGGCACATAACCCACTGTTTTCCCCGGGCTGCCTCCAACAGTCAAACAAAACCTCCAGATTCTCCCTGGAAGAAGTTTGTCCACTTATCAAGCACTCCAATTGCTATGGCTGCCACTTTACAGTCTAGCTTCCTGTTGACTCTGGCTACAAATCAGCTCTGAGAACTGACAGAGATTGATATTCATGACTTTCTCTGCACCCAGCAACAAAGTGGTGGTTCTATTTGGGCCTATACATAATTCCAATGACTCTTTCCTCTTGCTCAGCACAGAGTGAGTAAGCAAAAACAGTCAGCTCCCACTTTCTCCCAGGTAGGGATTAGACTGCATTTCTAGCATCTTGATTTTCCCAATGCTGCCTTAAGGTGAGGCTTCCAATTAGCCTACAGTGGGCTACCCAGGTGACACTAGTGGTAAAGAACTCACCTTCCAATGCAGGAGACATGAGATCAGGTTTGATCCCTGCTTGGGAAGTATGTTGGCATGGCAACACACTCCAGTGTTCTTGCCTAGAGAATCCTAAGGACAGAGGAGACAGGTGGGATACAGTCCATAGGGTCTCAAAGAATCAGAAACTACTGAAGCAACTTAGTAGGCACACTAATGGGACAGGCGATTTGCAGTTCTTTGGTGTCTAAAGATGTTAACAGGAATTTCCAAAGTTTTGGGGACATTGATGGGCCTTGCCACACTCTCAACTATGGAAAGCCATTAACAGCAAAGTTGGAAACTTGGATAATCACAAAGTTTTGAGAGGCGACTGGCAGGTTGGAGTCAGCTGATTAAAAAGGCTTATCTCCTACATAAGTCCAATTTGTCAAGACAAGGAGAGGTGGCTATTTTATCTAATATGCAGAAACCAACCTTATGAGCCAAGGAAAAGGGAAAAAAAATTTTTTTAAAGAGGATATTTAAAAAACAAAAGAACAATGTAAATTTCTAGAAACCAACCTAAGGAAACAGAGATAAATGATTTACCTGCTAGAGAATGCAAACTAACAGTGATCACACAGGTCAGGAGACCAAAACATGAACAAAGTGAGAATTTCAACAGAAAGATAGAAAATAGTTTTAAAATATGTCAAAGGCAAATCACAGAGAATACAATAACTAAACTGAAACAAATTCAATAGAGGGGTTTAAATCACTCTAGGTTAAGCAGAAGGGAGGATCAGAAAACTTGAAAACAGAGCAGTGGGGGACTTCCCTGGTGGAAAACTGGTTAGGATGCTGCACTTTCACTCCAGAGAGCAGGGGTTTTACTCCTGGTTGGAGAACTAAGATCCCACTCTCTGCCCAGTGCTGCCAAACAAACGACAGAGCAATGGAAATTAACCAATCAGAAATGGGGAAAAAATTTAAAGAAACAGATTTATGGAATAGACTTAATAGGGCTTCCAGAAGGAGAAGAAAGAGAAAAGAACAGAAAACTAGAAACAGGAGAAATAAAGGCTGAAAACATCTTCCATCAGTAGTGCTACCTGCCATCTTTTCCTAAACCACCATTATTTTATGTGTCTTGTATTAATAGTAGACCCAGAATGATCATTTTACAATCTGACTTGTCACATTTTAAAACAGCATTCTAATGGTCCCATTTCTGTAAGAGTAAAAGCTAAAATACTGACAATAGCATATGATAACTTACAGGTTCTGACCGTTTCTTATTTATCTCTGCTACTAATGCCCCGTATTATATGTTACCATGACCTTTTTGCTGTTTTTAATTATGCCCTGAATATTCCTGCATCATCATCTTTGCATTCATGCATTCAGTTCAGTTCAGTTCAGTTCAGTCGCTCAGTCGTGTCCTATTCTTTGGGACCACATGAGCTGCAACATGCCAGGCCTCCTGTCGTTCACCAACTCCCGGAGTCCACCCAAAACCATGTCCATCAAGTCGATGATACCATTCAACCATCTCATCCTCTGTCATTCCCTTCTCCTCCTGTCTTCAATCTTTCCCAGCATCAGGGTCTTTTCCAATGAGTCAGCTCTTCACATCAGGTGGCCAAAGTATTGGAATTTCAGCCTCAACATCAGTCCTTCCAATGAACACCCAGGATTGATCTCCTTTAGGATGGACTGCTCAGATCTCCTTGCAGTCCAAGGGACTCTCAAGAGTATTCTCCAACACCACAGTTCAAAAGTATCTATTCTTTGGCACTCAGCTTTCTTCACAGTCCAAGTCTCACATCCATACATGACCACTGGAAAAACCATAGCCTTGACTAGATGGACCTTTGTAGGCAAAGTAACAACTCTGCTTTTTAATATGCTGTCTAAGTTGGTCATAACTTTCCTTGTAAGGAGTAAGCATCTTTTAATTTCATTGCTGTGATCACCATCTGCATTATCTTTACATTAGCTACTTTCTATACCTAGAATTCCCATCTCTTTTAGAATTTTCCATAGTTTACTGTGATCCACACAGTCAAAGACTTTGGCATAGTCAATAAAGAAATAGATGTTTTTCAGGAACTCTCTTGCTTTTTCCATGATCCAGCAGATGTTGGCAATTTAATCTCCCATTCCTCTGCCTTTCCTAAAACAAGCTTGAACATCTGGAAGTTCACAGTTCATGTATTGCTGAAGCCTGGCTTGAAGAATTTTGAGCATTACTTTACTAGCGTGAGAGCTGAGTAAAATTGTGCGGTAGTTTGAGCATTCTTTGACATTGCCTTTCTTTGGAATTGGAATGAAAACTGACCTTTTCCAGTCCTGTGGCGACTGCTGAGTTTTCCAAATTTACTGGCATATTGAGTGCAGCACTTTCACAGCATCATCTTTCAGGATTTGAAATAGCTCAACAGGAATTCCATCACCTCCATTAGCTTTGTTCGTAGTGATGCTTTATAAGGGCCACTTGACTTCACATTCCAGGATGTCTGGCTCTAAGTGAGCGATCACACCATCGTGATTATCTGGGTCATGAAGATCTTTTTTGTACAGTTCTTCGTATTCTTGCCAACTCTTCTGAATATCTTCTGCTTCTGTTAGGTCCATACCATTTCTGTCCTTTATTGAGCCCATCTTTGCATGAAATGTTCCCTTGGTATCTCTGATTTTCTTGAAGAGATCTCCAGTCTTTCCCATTCTGTTGTTTTCCTCTATTTTTTTATATTGATCACTGAGGAAGGCTTTCTTATCTCTCCTTGCTATTCTTTGAAACTCTGCATTCAGATGCTTATATCTTTCCTTTTCTCCTTTGCTTTTTACTTCTCTTCTTTACAGAGCTTTTTGTAAAGCCTCCCCAGACAGCCATTTTGCTTTTTTGCATTTCTTTTCCACGGGAATGGTCTTGATCCCTGTCTTATGTACAATGTCATGAACCTCAGTCCATAGTTCATCAGGTACTCTATCTATCAGATCTAGACCCTTAAATCTATTTCTCACTTCCACTGTATAAACATAAGTGATTTTATTTAGGTCACACCTGAAACCATAATCACAGAAAACTAGTCAATTTAATCACACTAGGACCACAGCCTTGTCTAACTCAATGAAACTAAGCCATGCCCTGTGGGGCCACCCAAGATGAGCAGGTCATGGTGAGAGGTCTGACAGAATGTGGTCCACTGGAGAAGGAAATAGCAAACTACTTCAGTGTTCTTGCCTTGAGAACCCCGTGAACAGTATGAAAAGGCAAAATGATAGAATACTGAAAGAGGAACTCCACAGGTCAGTTCAGTTCAGTTCAGTTCAGTCACTCAGTCGTGTCCGACTCTTTGTGACCCCATGAATCACAGCACACCAGGCCTCCCTGTCCATCACCAACACTCGGAGTTCACTCAGACTCACGTCCATCGAGTCAGTGATGTCATCCATCCATCTTATCCTCTGTCGTCCCCTTCTCCTCCTGCCCCCAATCCCTCCCAGCATGAGAGTCTTTTCTAAAGGGTCAACTCTTCGCATGAGGTGGCCAAAGTACTGGAGTTTCAACTTCAGCATCATTCCTTCCAAAGAAATCCCAGGGCTAAATAAGTAGGTGCCAAATAAGCTATTGGAGATCAGTGGAGAAATAACTCCAGAAAGAATGAAGGGATGGAGCCAAACCAAAAGCAATACCCAGTTGTGGATGTGACTGGTGATAGAAGCAAGGTCTGATGCTGTAAAGAGCAATATTGCACAGGAACCTGGAATGTCAGGTCCATGAATCAAGGCAAATTGGAAGTGGTCAAACAGGAGATAGCAAGAGTGAACATCGATATTCTAGGAATCAGTGAGCTAAAATGGACTGGAATGAGTGAATTTAACTCAGATGACCATTATATCTACTACTGTGGGCAGGAATCCCTCAGAAGAAATGGAGCCATCATGGTCAAAAAAAAAAAAGAGTCTGAAATGCAGTACTTGGATGCAATCTCAAAAACGACAGAATGATCTTTGTTTGTTTCCAAGGCAAACCATTCAGTACAACAGTAATCCAAGTCTATGCCCCAACCAGTAACGCTGAAGAAGCTGAAGTTGAACGGTTCTATGAAGACCTACAAGACCTTTTAGATCTAACACCCCCCAAAAAATATTCTTTTCATTACATAGGCCTGGATGCAAAAGTAGGAAGTCAAGAAATACCTGGAGTAACAGGTAAATTTAGCCTTGGAATATGGAGTGAACCAGGGCAAAGACAAATAGAGTTTTGCCAAGAAAATGCACTGGTCATAGCAAACACCCTCTTTCAACAACACAAGAGAAGACTCTACACATGGACATCACCAGACGGTCAACACCGAAATCAGATTGATTATATTCTTTGCAGCCAAAGATGGAGAAGCTCTATACAGTCAACAAAAACAAGACCACAAGCTGACTGTAGTTCATATCATGAATTCCTTATTGGCAAATTCAGACTAAAATTGAAGAAAGTGGGAAAACCCCTAGACCATTCAGGTATGATCTAAATCAAATCCATTATGATTTTACAGTGGAAGTGAGAAATAGATTTAAGGGCCTAGATTTGATAGATAGAGTGCCTGATGAATTATGGACTGAGTTTCATGACATCGTACAGGAGAGAGGGAACAAGACCATCCCCACGGAAAAGAAATGCAAAAAAGCAAAATGGCTGTCTGGGTAGGTCCTACAAATAGCTGTGAAAACAAGAGAAGTGAAAAGCAAAGGAGAAACAGAAAAATACAGGCATCTGAATGCAGAGTTCCACAGAATAAAAAGAAGAGAAAAGAAAGCCTTCCTCAGTGATCAGTGCAGAGAAATAGAGGAAAACAAAATGGGAAAGACTAGAGATTTCTTCAAGAAAATTAGAGATACTAGGGAAACATTTCATGCAAAGATGGGCTCAATAAAGGACAGAAATGGTATGGACCTAACAGAAGCAGAAGATATTAAGAACAGGTGGTAAGAATACACAGAAGAAGTGTACAAAAAGATCTTCATGACCAAGATAATCATGTTGGTGTGATCACTCACCTAGAGCCAGACATCCTGGATTATGAAGTCAAGTGGGCCTTAGAAAGAATCACTACGAACAAACCTAGTGGAGGTGATGGATTTCCAGTTGAGCTATTTCAAATCCTGAAAGATAATGCTGTGAAAGTGCTACATTTAATATGCCAGAAAATCAGGAAAACTCAGCAGTGGCCATATGACTGGAAAAGGTCAGTTTTCATTCCAATCCCAAAGAAAGGCAATGCCAAAGAATGCTCAAACTACCACACAATTGCACTGATCTCACACACTAATAAAGTAATGCTCAAAATTCTCCAAGCCAGGCTTCAGCAATACATGGACCATGAACTTCCTGATGTTCAAGCTGGTTTTAGAAAAGGCAGAGGAACCAGAGATCAAATTGCCAACATCTGCTGGATCATTGAAATAGCAAGTGAGTTCCAGAAAAACATGTATTTCTGTTTTATTGACTATGCCAAAGCCTTTGACTGTGTGGATCACAATAAACTGTGGAAAATTCTGAAAGAGATGGTAATACCAAACCACTCAGTCGTGTCCGACTCTTTGTGACCCCATGAATCATAGCACACCAGGCCTCCTTGTCCATTACCAACACTCGGAGTTCACTCAGACTCACGTCCATCGAGTCAGTGATGCCATCCATCCATCTCATCCTCTGTCGTCCCCTTCTCCTCCTGCCCCCAATCCCTCCCAGCAACTGCCTCTTGAGAAACCTATATGCAGGTCAGGAAGCAACAGTTAGAACTGGAAAAGGAACAACAGACTGGTTCCAAATAGGAAAAGGAGTACGTCAAGGCTGTATACTGTCATCCTGCTTATTTAACTTCTATGCAGAGTACATCATGAGAAACACTGGACTGGAAGAAATAAAAGCTGGAATCAAGACAGCTGGGAGAAATATCAATAACGCAGATGACACAGATACGCAGATGACACCACCCTTATGGTAGAAAGTGAAGATGAACTAAAACCCTCTTGAAAGTGAAAGAGGAGAGTGAAAATGTTGGCTTAAAGCTCAACATTCAGAAAACGAAGATCATGGCATCCGGTCCCATCACTTCATGGGAAATAGATGGGGAAACAGTGGAAAACAGTGTCAGACTTTCGTTTTTGGGGCTCCAAAATCACTGCAGATGGTGACTGCAGCCATGAAATTAAAAGACTCTTACTCCTTGAAAGGAAAGTTATGATCAACCTAGATAGCATATTGAAAAGCAGAGACATTACTATGCCGAGTAAGTTCCGTCTAGTCAAGGCTATGGTTTTTCCAGTAGTCATGTATGGATGTGAGAGTTGGACTGTGAAGAAAGCTGAGCACCAAAGAATTTATGCTTCTGAACTGTGGGGTTGGAGAAGACTTTTGAGAGTCCCTTGGACTGCAAGGAGGTCCAACCAGTCTATTCTTAAAGAGATCAGCCCTAGGATTTCTTTGGAGGGAATTATGCTACAGCTGAAACTCCAGTATTTTGGCCACCTCATGTGAAGAGTTGACTCATTGGAAAAGACTCTGATGCTGGGAGGGATTGGGGGCAGGAGGAGAAGTGGACAACAGAGGATGAGATAGCTGGATGGCATCACTGACTTGAAAGACGTGAGTCTGATTGAACTCTGGGAGTTGCGATGGACAGGGAGGCCTGGTGTGCTGAGATTCATGGGGTCGCAAAGAGTCAGACATGATGAGTGACTGAACTGAGCTGAACTGAACTTTCTTGAATTTACGTCTGAATTTGGCAATAAGAAGCTCATGATGAAGCAGTCAGATCCCGGTCTTGTTTTTGCTGACTGTATAGAGCTTCTCCCTCTTTGGCTGCAAATAATATAATCAATATGATTTCAGTGTTGACATCTGGTGATGTCCATGTGTAGATTCTTTTGTGTTGTTGGAATAGGGTGTTTGCTATGACCAATTCGTTTTCTTGACAAAATTCTATTAGCCTTTGCCCTGCTTCATTCTGTATTCCAAGGCCAAATTTGCCTGATATCCAGGTCTTTCTTGACTTCCTACTTTTGCATCCCAGTCCCATATAATGAAAAGGACATCTTTCTTGGGTGTTAGTTCTAAAAGGTCTCGTAGGTCTTCATAGAGCTGTTCAACTTCAGCTTCTTCAGGGTTACTGGTTGGGGCATAGACTTGGCTTACTGTGATATTGTATGGTTTGCCTTGGAAACGAACAGAGATCATTCTATCATTTTTAAGGTTGCATCCAAGTACTGCATTTCAGACTCTTTTGTTGACCATGATGGCTTTTCTATTTCAAGGAGTACCTCAAGGCTGTATATTGTCACACTGCTTATTTAACTTGTATGCAGTGTACATCATGAGAAACGCTGGGCTGGAAGAAGCACAAGCTGGAATCAAGATTGCTGGGAGAAATATCAATAACCTCAGATATGCAGATGACACCACCCATATGGCAGTAAGTGAAGAGGAACTAAAAAGCCTCTTGATGAAAGTGAAAGAGGAGAGTGAAAAAGTTGGCTTAAAGCTCAACATTCAGGAAATGAAGATCATGACATCTGGTCCCATCAGTTCAGTTCATTTCAGTCGCTCGTCGTGTCTGACTCTTTGCGACCCCATGAATCACAGCACGCCAGGCCACCTTGTCCATCACCAACTCCTGGAGTTCAGTCAGATTCATGTCCATCAAGTCAGTGATGCCATCCAGGCATCTCATCCACTGTTGTTCCTTTCTCCTCCTGCCCCTAATCCCTTGCAGCATCAAAGTCTTTTCCAATGAGTCAACTCTTCATAAGAGGTGGCCAAAGTACTGGATCTTCAGCTTTAGCATCATTCCCTCCAAATAAATCCCAGGGCTGATCTCCTTCAGAATGGACTGGTTGGATATCCTTGCAGTCCAAGGGACTCTCAAAAGTCTTCTCCAACACCACAGTTCAAAAGCGTCAATTCTTCATTGCCTAGCTTTCTTCACAGTCCAACTATCACATCCATACATGACCACTGGAAAAACCATAGCCTTGACTAGACGGACCTTACTCGGCATAGTAATGTCTCTGCTTTTCAATATGCTATCTAGGTTGGTCATAACTTTCCTTCCACGGAGTAAGTGTCTTTTAATTTCATGGCTGCAGTCACCATCTGCAGTGATTTTGGAGTGCCCCCAAAATAAAATCTGACACTGTTTCCACTGTTTCCCCATATATTTCCCATGAAGATATGGGACCAGATGCCATGATCTTCGTTTCCTGAATGTTGATCTTTAAGCCAAGTTTTCACTTCATGGGAAATAGATGGGGAAACAGTGGAAACAGTGTCAAACTTTATCTTTTTGGGCTCCAAAATCACTGCAGATGGTGACTGCAGCCATGAAATTGAAAGACGCTTACTCCTTGGAAGAAAAGTTATGACCAACCTAGATAGCATATTCAAAAGCAGAAACATTACTTTTCCAACAAAGGTCCGTCTAGTCAAGGCTATGGTTTTTCCAGTGGTCAAGTGTGGATGTGAGAGTTGGACTGTGAAGAAGGCTGCACACCAAAGAATTGATGCTTTTGAACTGTGGTGTTGGAGAAGTCTCTTAGAGTCTCTTGGACTGCAAGGAGATTCAACCAGTCCATTCTAAAGATCAGCCCTAGGTATTGTTTGGAAGGAATGATGCTGAAACTGAAACTCCAGTACTTTGGCCGCCCCATGCAAAGAGTTGACTCGTTGGAACAGACTCTGATGCTGGGGGGATTGGGGTCAGGAGGAAAAGAGGACGAAGAGGATGAGATGGCTGGATGGCATCACCAACTCTGTTGACGTGAGTTTGAGTGAACCCAGGAGATCATGATAGACAGGGAGGCTTGGCATGCTGCTTTTCATGGGGTTGCAAAGAGTTGGGCACGACTGAGTGACTGAAGTGAACTGAACTGATAGCTAGAGTGGGCTTCCCTGATGGCTCAAGAATAAAGAATCCACTTTCAGTGTAGGAGAGTTGGTTCAATACCTGAGTAGAGAAGAGTCCCTGGAGAAGGGCACAGCAACCCACTCCAGTATTGCTGCCTGGAGAATTCCACGGACAGGGGATCCTGGCCGGCTACAGACCATAGGATTGCAAAGTGTCAGACATGACTGAAGCAACTGAGCACACACACCCACATCTAGAATGTTCACCCTCCCAACTTGAACTATGCGTTGCTTCCTCATTTGCTTTTGTTTTTATTCAAATGTCAAACTCTTGATAAGGTTTACTGCAAAATCCTGACATCATACAGACTTTATATTACTTATTCTTTTCAATAGTAATTATAATTTTTTAGCACATAATACCTGCTGATTATATTTAAGTTCCCTTATTGGAATACTAATTTGAAAAAGACTGATTATTTTCTATTGAATTCCCAGCTCATGTAGGGACACTTAGACTCTACCTGCTGCATCTATATAAGTATTTGTTGAATGAATATTAAACCAAGGTATCTATGTGAAGTTCTCTAGTAGACCACTGAAAACCGAAGATTAGAATTCAGGAAATCAGTAAAAGTTGGAGATGAATATTTAGAAGAAATTGATGGGCAATATGTATTTTAAACAAAGTCACTAGGAACAAAGCAGAACTTCCAAATGCCTAGAATTAGAGAACTGGAGGAAATTTAAGTAGAGCCGATGAATAGGCTCTAGAATTAGAGAACTGGAGGAAGTTTAAGTAGAGCTAGTGAATAGGCTCTTAGTAAACAAGACTTCTTATTCACTATTATTAAATTAATTTAAAAGAATTTTTCAATTTTTATTTTCCATTTAAGAGAATTACTAAAAAATTATGGAAAATCGTTTTTGGGGGATGTATTTCTTTGTATATTTTGGGAGGATATATATTTCTTTGTATGTCTTCATCCCCATTCTTATCCTCCAGCTTTTTAAATGTTTTTTTATTTTTTATAGCTGGTCAGCCAATGATGAAAGCGTTTAGATAACGATTGGTTAATTCCAATACTAAGAAAGAAAAGCTAATTTGTTAGCATGCATGCAGAACTAAAACGTTGATTATATAATGTAGTCACTTTTATTAAAATGCTTACATTTTCTTTTTCTAATTTTTTCAAGTTGTCTATTACTGTTTTAAAAATATCTGGGTAGTCTGATATACACTAAATAAAATTACTTCAGTATTTGGATACTAGAGAGAAGATTAATGTAGTTTGATTAGCAATTATGTACCACCTGTGTTTTTAGTAACATTTCAAAATGACTGTGAATCTTCTTCCAAATAACCATGTTTAACCATCCTTCCTAGCTCACAGCCAAAGTTTCACTGAAATCAAAATTGCTTAGAAAAGACATGAACCTATTTTCTAAGTACTTTTAATCTGTTGTTACTGAAATTAAGAATATAATGTCTAAAGATTGTATAATATTTCAAAGAGCAATTCAGTCACATATTCAGATGAATGCTATATTTAAATGCATAAGGTAAAATGAAAAGAATATATTGATTGGTAAGTGAAGGAGTAACCTTGAGTTGTGCTATGGTGTAGTAAATATTTTCCAGTTAATCGTTGGAAAACAGAATTATAAGATATGTCCCTACATGGCATAATGCTTTGTTTTGCTTCACAGGAAAGTAGTGAAGATCTATGGGGTGATCTCTACAAATGCTTAGCTCTTTGGAAGACAAAACTACTGTGAATTTTGAATGAATATGTCATTACAAAGTTGAATAAAGGAATAGAAACCTATTAAAAGTATCTATAAAAACAATAAAAGCTACATTGACTTTTCATTTTTAAAAATCAGGAAATTTAGAAATAAAATATGAAAGGTAATTAAGACTTCTGTTGACATTACAAGAATTTATCAACGATCAGGAAGAAATATTAACAACAGATACCACTGTTAAAACTGCCCATGCTGGACTGAAATTGAAGAAAGTTATATTTATCTTAGATGTTTGAAAAACTTTTTGACAGTAAGGTCCATCAAACTGTAGAAAAGTTTTATTAATGAGGTCGATATGGCAAAGTCACTAAATGTCTTTAAATAAAGTTTAGTCATATTAATGAAAATGGTAGAAGAGCTCTTGTTGGGACGACATTTCTTCCAATCATTGCATTTGTTTCCAAACTTATCACCTAAAATTTTCCATATTCTCCCAGTCTCCTGATAACGGGCATTTTCAATGACAGCCCTTAATCATTCTGTCCACCTCAGGGCATCTTGAAGCTACAGATTAAGAATCTTGGTTTGCAACAAGCATGAAATTTAACATGAGAAATTAGGCACACAAACAAAGCAATGTAAAATTTAAGGTAAATTATTTACTCTCCTTGATTAGATTTATAACAGTTTCCAATATCTAGTAGGAAGTATAACGAATATAGATGAAATTAAAAATATATCTATTTTTTAGAAAAGTTACTTTCTGGCAGAGAGAGATTATTTTTTGACATATGTTAGAATAAAGTTGCAAATTTCTACTTATAAAAAATAACAACAAAATGGCCATAGGTTATTGCTATACCAGTGTGGAAAACTGTATATCACATACAAGCTGTAAACCATATATTTTGAAAAAAAAAAAAAATGATTAGGTATTTTTAATGAGGCAAGTGCAAAGGAATTAAAATAAAGAATATTTAACCAGGTCAAAGATAGACCATTTAAGGATATGAAGAAATTCACTAAAAGAAATAATTTAAAAATGTTGTGGTTCTATTCTTCACAATGTATAGAAAAATAAGAACTGTTCAATTATTTTGAGTTTTACTGTGCTTTAGATATACAACTCAGAAAGGAAAGCCCAATTTCATTCAAATAACAATATATTTTTTAATAACACAGTTTCTGATATTTGAAGACAAGGAAACATAATCTCTTGGCAAAATTTACTAAAATAAAATAATATCTACTAAATTAATAACTAAATTAGGCCTTCCTTAGAAGTTGATTTAGATCCAAACATATTCATTCCATCTACAACTATTTCTTTACTAAGTAATTTTCCCAGGCACTCTGCTGGGACACCAGATGGAAAATGGAAGATACAGAATTCAGTCATGATAGTTTCAAACATAATTCATAAGGAGATTTTATTCCCTCATATGTAAGCATGTCTTTGGAAGTCTTTTTTTTTTCTTTTTACATTTACATTTTTTTTTTAGTTTCTTTTTACATTAAAAAAATGTATAATAATATTGCCTGGAAAACACACCTCATTTTGCATGATTTCTACACATCCTTCAGGCATCAATACTGTGAATGGGAACTATTCAATTCTTACTGGTTTTATATAGACCACTAAGAAAAATTGTGTACATCTGCAGGTAATAATATATGATCAAGCACAGTACTGAACATTGTCTGTACATTTTATTCCCCATAGCCTTCTGAGCGTCTCTTTATACAGATACAGTAATTGAGGCTAAGAGAGGTTCACAACAAGCCCAGGGTAAAAACTGAATAAATTGTTAGGGACATGATTTCAGCTCTCAGATGATCTGACTACTTTTTAGACTGTTTTTAACAGAGTAACTGACTGGCTAGGAAACTTTCCAAAGCAAAAATCTCCTGGCCTGTGAGAATCCCTTATCACAACTGTACAGCAATTATCGAACTACTGCATGATTGGACACCTACAAACATATATCTAAACATATTAAATGTTTTGTTTACATATAGTACTAGTCATTATGCAACAGATTTTAGAAGCTAGACATCATTTGTGCATAACTGAGAAAATAACTTTGACAGGATTTTTTTCTTGAGAATATAGTACTTTTGTTTATTGGTAATACTACTAAAATGTTTGGTAAGAAATCAACCATGATACTCAATGAATACTGGTGGCCAGTGCTCTTTGGGAGAGTGACTGTTCTCTGAAAAAGTTGTTGAAATTTGAAGTGCTGCTTCTTCACCTGACTGCACACCATATTTTCCACCCTTATTGCTCCACACTGGGTTGGTCTTTCCCCTGATATTATTTCCCAGTATTTTTCAACCATGCTTCATTACTCTAAATTGTTCTTCAGTGTGTCTGCAGCATGTTCCTTCAGCTTGCCCTATTTGAGATCTCCCCACTTCAGCTCACCATACAACAGCCTGCCAGGTATCCTGCTGCCATCCATTTTTTACACTTCTGCAGTCCAGTGGAGCTGCACTGCAGCAAGTACAACCTCACTGCTTTTGGGTTGGCTGTATTCCAAGACGTGTGTTGGTGAATATGTCCCTACTCATAATGCTAACTAAAATCAGTGTTAAACATAATTACCCATTATCTGCTCATTTTAAAATTATAGTGTATTACTAAACATCTCTATACTTTTACACTTTAAATATTTTTTCATTAATCAAAATATTCATTTATTTAGTTGATGACATAATCTTTTTAGAATTATTTAATACTATATTATTAATATATTAGAAAGTTGAGCAACTGGTTTAATTACCATGACCTACAGGCTGTATGTTAGGTTATGTATTAATGAATTGATGATGAATTATTCAGAAAAGTTTTAATGTACAATTGTGCAAAAAATAATGAATGTCAACTGTCCCTAGGAAATATTAAGGTTGTACCAGACAAAATACATGTAGAACCACAAATAATCTCATAAACTTCCCTTAAGATATGGAAAAATATTCAGATCATCAGCATAAATTTTGAAAAGCTACCAGTAAGAAACCTGATATTTGTAAAAAAAATATGAATCTAGTCACTAATAAGTTTCAGATATTTGTCTATGTATTATTTTGAGCTTCAAACATAGCAAAATTTCTAAAAATTGTTACTCTTTGAGCTACCTTGATGCATAAATGATTCCATAACTGGCTTGATATAGTTTCCACACACTTCCACATAAAATACTCATAAATTATAGCTAACATGAAATAGCCAAATACACAAAAGTGAGATCATTAGCATTTTCCATTGATATTCAGTACATGATGAAGTTTATTAGTTTTCTCTGATGGAAAGATATCACAATAAAAGCAAAATATGATTGAAATTGTTATGTTAGAAACTTAAGTTGGAGAGTCCACAAGTGCTATAAAAAGAAGTACTACCAGAAAGAAAAAGTACCAAAGGAATAAAGTGTAGGTACAAACTGATTGACTATGAAATATTAGGCTGACCATATTGGTATGCAATGGACTTCTCAAGTGGCTCAGTTGTAAAGAATCTGCCTGCCAAGCAGGAGATGAGGGTTCTATCCCTGTTTTGCGTCCCTGGGTTCAAGCCCTGGGTCTGGAAGATCCCCTGGAAAAGGAAATGGCAACCCACTCTAGTATTCTTGCCTGGGAAATCCCATGAACAGAGGAGCCTGGTGGGCTACAGTTCATGGGGTTGCCAAAGAGTCAGATACAACTTAGTGATTAAACAACAAAATTGTTATGCAATAGATCATTATTTATAATAACTTGTATAGCTTCTTTAATCAAAATCTATTCCTCATATATCATGATTGATTATGTTAATAATTCTTGCCTAGAATGGAGGAGGAGTAAATAAAGGCTAAGGTTGTAGCTGATAAAGGAGCATCATCTCACATATTAGCCAGGATAGAGGAGTGTTTCGCCTTTGTACTTGGCTTGTTCTGGGCTCAGATATGGTTATGGAGTGGTCCTGTTTTGTTTCAATCTTTCATGTTCACAATGGCGTTGTCTGATTTGAATGTACTATGAAGAAATTTATGTCAAACAATAGAACACTATGGCCCAGCTGAGAGTGCCAAAACAGCTCTAACAACAAGAAAGGCATAAATGATAGTATCTCTTAGCTTTCAGCAGTTATTTTTCTCTTTGTCAAAGTAAATTGATCAGGGACACTAAGGGACACTATAGACAACATTTTCAAACACCTATACAACCATAAAACAAGAATTGTGGTCTGTTGCTATGCACATTGTACCACATTATCATTCTCTATTCTCCTAGAGCCCTTTTCCTACTTCCATGCCACCAAACTGTCTCACATTATTATGGTACAATTTCAGTATGATGTATGCCAATGTTTGTTGTATTTATAAAAAAAAAAAAAGATGTAAAAGCACACACATAACATATAGTTATACAGGAGTAGTGTTAACTGCAAGACAGATCTTCCTTGACATATAATAGAACCATAGTAAATTAAAAATATCCTAAGCTGAGGTTGAATTTAATATACTTCACCTACCAAATATCAGAGCTTAGCCTAACCCACTTTAGACATGCTCAAAATACTTACATTAACCTTCAGTTGGGCAAAATAATCTAACACACAGCCTATTTTATACTAAAGTGTTGACTGCTTCTGCAGTTTATTGAATACTGTACCAAAATGAAAAACAGAATGGCAGTATGGGAATAGAACGGTTGTGAAAGCAACAATTGTTTACCCTTGTGATCACCTGGCTGTCTGGGAACTGCAAATTGCTGCTGTAGAGTAGTCTAACAATTACCATAGTGTGAATTACTAACATGGGAAACTTCAATATTTGAAGTACAGTTTCTACTGAAAGGGTAGAAATGTTTTTGTATCATCATCCAGTCGTAAATTTGAAAAACATATCAATAACCTCAGATATGCAGATGACACCACCCTTATGGCAGAAAGTGAAGAGGAACTAAAAAGTCTCTGGATGAAAGTGAAAGTGGAGAATGAAAAAGTTGGCTTAAAGCTCAACATTCTGAAAACGAAGATCATGTCATCTGGTCCCATCAATTCATGGGAAATAGATGGGGAAACAGTGGAGACAGTGTCAGATTTTATTTTTGGGGGCTCCAAAATCACTACAGATGGTGACTGCAGCCATGAAATTAAAAGATATTTACTCCGTGGAAGGAAAGTTATGACCAACCTAGACAGCATATTCAAAAGCAGAGACATTACTTTGCCAACAAAAGTCTATCTAGTCAAGGCTATGGTTTTTCCAGTGGTCATGTATGGATGTGAGAGTTAGACTGTAAAGAAAGCTGAGCACTGAAGAATTGATGCTTTGAACTGTGGTGTTGGAGAAGACTCTTGAGAGTCCCTTGGACTGCAAGGAGATCCAACCGGAGATCAGCCCTGGGATTTCTTTGGAGGGAATGATGCTGAAGCTGAAACTCCAGTACTTAGGCCACCTCATGTGAAGAGTTGACTCATTGGAAAAGACTCTGATCCTGAAAGGGATTGGGGACAGGAGGAGAAGGGGACAACAGAGGATGAGATGGCTGGATGGCATCACTGACTCGATGGACGTGAGTCTGAGTGAACTCCGGGACATGGTGATGAACAGGGAGGCCTGGTGTGCTGCGATTCATGGGGTCTCAAAGAGTCAGACATGACTGAGCGACTGAACTGAACTGAACTGAAGTGAAGACATCACAAGTAAGGACCTGTTTATATAGATTACACATATGTAACTGGTAAGCATCATATTCAATAATCTCGATTGTTTAAAAAAAAAAGATTATTGTCACCTTTTATAAATGAAAGACGTTTTGTTTATGAACTTCTGCACAAAGAAAATATTGATTTTCAGTCAATTGAGCTTCTTCCCATCTCTCTCCACTTGCATTAGTTTCCTGTAGTTGAGTCAACATTGCAAGGGCTTGAGACATTGGAAGACTATTTATATCTGGGGCAGTATTAACATCTAATGTCACTGATTTACACAGAGAGACCTACTTATGTAGCTGATCTTTAGAGGCTGGTGTATTTCACAGCTGTTTCCACCTCAATCAGACAGCAAAACATATCAAGCTGACTGGTTCTTGGCTCTCTGTCCAAGATACTCTTAGGTACATGAAAAGCACACGGCGGGGGGGGGGGGGGGGGGGGGAGGGGAATTGTAGGCTGCCTTAAATGCACTTGTGCAGATAATTCACAAAGATATGTTTGCTCATCTCCTATCACACTGGTAAAGGGACACTTGGAGACTTGAGTGCTGAAAGGCTCAGGAAAAGAACCTTACTCTTAATTGGCCAAATTATTTAGATTTTCTAACACCACTCTTTCTTAGACCAAGTAGGAGTAAAGTCCTTAGGCTCTGGTTATATCATTTTCTTTTTCTCAATCAAAAGCACCTTTTTTGGCCCAGTTTAGTTTTGATTCATAATCTAGTCTTAATCTTTGTTTTAAAATTAATATTTAAATTATTAATTACAAATTTCTAGCCTTGGCTTTTGAAATGAACTTTTTTGGTGGAAAACAAGGAGTACATTTTAATATTTGGAAAATGACCTAGTTTAATAAACCAATGTATTACTCCACCAGATACATTTTTGAATGCAGGAAAAGTATTAGCCATTCAAACTGCTTGTAGTTATTCTAATGTGTACTCAGATCAATTCAGTTCAGTCACTCAGTCATGTCCACCTCTTTGCAACCCCATAAACTGCAGAAAGTCGGGCCTCCCTGACCATCACCAACTCCAGGAGTCCACACAAACCCATGTCAATTGAGTCAATGTTGCCATCCAACTATCTCATCCTCTGTCATCCCTTTCTTCTCCTGCCCTCAATCTTTCCAGCATCAAGGTCTTTTCCAATGAATCAGCTCTTCATATCAGGTGGCCAAAATATTGGAGTTTCAGCTTCAAAATCAGTCCTACCAATGAACACCCAGCACTGATCTCCTTTAAGATGGACTGGGTGGATCTCCTTGCAGTCCAAGGGACTCTCAAGAGTCTTCTCCAACACCACAGTTCAAAAGCATCAATTCTTCGGCACTCAGCTTTCTTTATAGTCCAACTCTCACATCCATACATGACCACTGGAAAAACCATAGCCTTGACTAGATGGACCTTTGTTGGCAAAATAATGTCTCTGCTTTTTAATATGCTATCTAGGTCAAGCTTTCCTTCCAAGGAGTAAGCATCTTTTAATTTCATAGCTGCAATCACCATCTGCAGTGATTTTGGAGCCCAGAAAAATAAAGTCATCCACTGTTTCCACTGTTTTCCCATCTATTTGCTATGAAGTGATGGGACCGGATGCCATGATCTTCATTTTCTGAATATTGAACTTTAAGCCAACTTTTTCACTCTCCTCTTTCACTTTCATCAAGAGGCTCTTTAGTTCTTCTTCACTTTCTGCCATAAGGGTTGTGTCATCTGCATATCTGTGGTTATTGATATTTCTCCCAGCCATCTTGATTCCAGCTTGTGCTTCCTCCAGCCCAGCATTTCTTATGATGTACTCTGCATATAAGTTAAATAAGCAGGGTGACAATATACATCCTTGATGTACTCCTTTTCCTATTTGGAACGAGTCTGTTGTTCCATGTCCAGTTCTAACTATTGCTTCCTGACCTGCATACAGGTTTCTCAAGAGGCCAGTCAGATGGTCTGGTATTCCCATCTCTTTCAGAACTTTCCACAGTTTATTGTGATCCACAGAGTCAAAGGCTTTGGCATAGTCAATAAATCAGAAATAGATGTTTTTCTGGAACTCTCTTTCTTTTTCGATGATCCAGCAGATGTTGGCAATTTGATCTCTTGTTACTCTGCCTTTTCTAAAACTGGTCTAATAAGAAATACACTGACATATAATTTTAAGATATAAAGTGGGTTTCAATATATAAAATGTCATTGTGTTTTGAAGTGTAATATTTTTGACCTGAGTTTTCTAAATGTTAGGATCATCATCAGTTTTATTATTACCTGTATATAATAATAGAATATACATGTATTTGAAAAAACAATAAGCATTTCTTACATTATTTTTGCAGAAGAAATTATTCTACACAAGGCGATACTTCCCATTTATTGAAGTAAAGGAACAAAATATGTGAAGTTTTTGTTTGAATTCTTATATGATATAAATAACCAAACTTTATGTTCAGATCCACAGGGAAATGTTTTAAATTAAGTTTTCCTTGGGTTGTTGTCCTGTATGAAAAAATCATAATGTGACTTTTTTATTTTTTCCCAAATTATGAATCCTCAAGAGGATTTTAATGCAATCACTGCTGGAACAAAACTTCTTTAGTGTGCACAGTTTGAGACCCACATAAATGTGCTACTAAATGCAGTGTCCCAGAAAGGAGATTTCATTCAGATTTCCATCAGGGGTTCAAAGATGTGATGCAGTTTTAAGTAGGTCTCCTGACTCTACAAAATTAAGTTCCTTTTTGTGTCACTGTGATATTCTGAGAAAAGTACTATTCTGGATGATAGATGATCTGTATAATAAAGTGAATAAATGTGTTCCATTGAGGACCTCAAATATGACCTAAACTGATCTCTTCTTCAGACTGGAAACTTTGAAGTTTCAGTTGGATTTAAATCTTTGAGGATTTTAGTTTAATAAAACTACATCGTTAAGATGATAAATTTATAAATTTCTATTTTAAAATCTTAATAGATTTTAAATAAAATTGGACACTTTCCAAAGAAATAACTATTAAGCTTTTATATTTGTCAGAGCAAAAGAAGTTTTAGGATCTAAGAAAGCCAAATTTAGAAAGTTACTTATAGCAACCCAAAAGATTAACATTTAAACTATTATTAACTTTGAATTTAAAACTTGAAGAAAATATGAGAAGATTTTTTATTTCATTATATACCATATAAAGGTAAGCGTTATTTTAAAGTGATTTATCCCAAGTGTCATGACCTTTGTCCAACTGGGTGTCGGCTTCAGCTTGCCAGCACATGATCTACATTTGGAAGCAGTAACACCCTGAAAAGGCCAGTGTGACTCTCTTTTGTATGGCTGAAAGTCATCTTTACCAAATATTTAATTGTTAAACAGATGTTGACTCCATGGGCTAACATTCAGTTTAGAACTACTTTATTCATGTCTATGGAATATAAAGCAAGGCAGTCACAGTTTGATTTATTAAGCATGAATGTCCAAAAATATTTTTTTTCTGATTTTGAATATTTTAGGAAAAAAATACAAATTTTAAACCTTTGTAGGACAATTTTGCCACATCCACATAACTAAATTTAACACATATTTGGTAGGTGCAATTCATTCCCTTGGTCAGGGTTATACTTAAATTAATGACTAAAATAGCATGTTAGTCCTAAAGTAGCTTAGAGCAAAGAAAAGACAAAGATAAATCCTTCATCTTAGATTTTTTTTAGCATTCATTGCTACCTTTAGGCATCCAAAGAAAAAGTGACAGTTCTTCATTTTGGTGTCTCATACTCATTTATACATTCCTTTTAAAATAAATTGTTATGATAAATTAAAAAAAAAAAAAAACTTCACTATTTCTTCCATAAGACGAAACTATGGTTTCTCCATATAGTGAAGACAATTGTAATTAAACATAAAAAGAAATAAAAATTCTTAGATTAATAGCAAAGTAACCAAGTCTAGAAGAAATAAACAAGAGCCAGGAAACTGAGTTGGCATATTTAAATGGAGAGAAAGATTGTAAACTGAAATGTGGCCATTGAGTACAAGAAAGACACAGATCTCTTATGTCTATTTATCTTTGAGATCCTGAAGCATTAGAAAAAATAATTCCCTTCAATTAAATGTTCTCTTCCTCTGCCCTTATTATCATTGTTGTCATTTTAACAGTCTCTAGGACTGAAGGCTTGTTCTGTTACAACCTTCCTCTCTACCATCTTGCATCAGTCAAGGCTGTTTTAAAGCTATATTTCCTGTTCTAAAGCTATATCTCCAATCTTTGCTATATGTTAGAACACTCACCCACTAGAAATAATAACTACAATATCCACTCCTAGAACAGCCAGTGTTTGTACATGTTATCTCAGTTGATGCTCTCAGGACTCCCAGAGGAAATTAAGTCAAACCTTCTTGCTTTCATTTGAAATGTTAGTAAATAAAATTTGATAACACTGAATTCTCGTTCCTAATTTGTTTCTAGCTTCTCAGGCTTATCAAGCCTTTCCCGGTGAAACATACAGAGAACCTTCTACAAATGCAGAAAGCTCAGATCAGTCCTAACCTCAATCAGACTCTGAGCTCATTACATTCTATGCAAACTAGTTTTATTGGACTCTCAGTGCTTTCTCAGCCCCATTTCATAGTACAGGAAACTTTTGATTCACTTTATTCTATAATTTATCCTCTATTTTATATATTTGAAACTAGTTCAGCAGGACTGGTTCAAGATGTGAACATTCATCACAAACCCTACCATATTAAAGTAATTACTTATCTTTTTATTCTCCTTTGTAAACCAGCAAGTCCCACTGGATATCTCCATCTCACCATACCTCAATCCACCACCAGCTTGTTCATGCACTTGCTCGTATATGTGCCATATTCAGGCATCTCCTTGTTTTGCCCTCTCATAAGATTAGCCACCAATCCTTCATTTTCTTACATTTGGATGTTTTTTCCTGTGTGGATGAGAGATTCACTCAAGCCACTCCCACCTTCAAGGCTACTAATCCTTCTAACCTTATTAAGCTGCCCATGCTTTGTCTAGAGTTTGGACTCTATTTTTGTTTCTCTAGCAGCTAATGGCTCCAGTCTTTTTTCTTTATTTCTTTTCTTTTTTTTCTTTTTTTAAATTAAGCCTATAACAAAAACTGTCTGACCTAATGAGATAGTACAAAAATTCAAAGATACACAAACACACTTAAATACATGTATTGGGTAATACTAACATTTTGCAAGTAAATATGCAAGTGTCTTCATTCTGAATTTTCTATTTTTCCTGTTTTATTCTACTATAGTCTGTGTTTTATTCTAGTATTTTATTTCTAAATAAATGATCAATGATAAATCTAAATCAAATAGGTTTTATTACTTGCTAAATGGCTCATGGCCCACAATTTGATAAGGCAATGCTGTACCTGACTTTAGCAATGTTCTACCCAAGAAACCATTTACCTAGAGAATAATATCTCCTGCTCATTGGGCTGGTAAAATATTTTGCCTCAAATTTAGGAACTTCTGACCAAATTTCAAATGAATATGCATACCTTCCAATAGAGGTTAAAAAAAAAGTGGTACTGAAGAATTTATTTGCAGGGCAGCAATGGAGAAACAGACATAGAGTCTTAAGTCCTATGGGCATGGGGAGAGGGGAGGAGAGGGTGAGATGTATGTAAAGAGTAACACGGAAACTTACATTACCATACATAAAATAGCCAATGGGAATTTGCTGTATGTCTCAGGAAACTCAAACAGGGGTTCTGTATTAATCTAGAGGAGTGGGATGATTAGGTAGATGGGAGGAAGGTTCAAAAGGGAGGGGATATGTATGGCTGATTCATATTGAAGTTTGACAGAAAACAAACAAATTCTGTAAAGCAATTATCTTTCAATTAAAAAATAAATTAAAAAAAGAAAACATATTAAACAGAAACACATACACAGAAGGGGAAAAAAACACATAAATGACTACCATTTTGTCATCAGTTCATAGGACAGTTATAATATTATTAATAAACCTTCTAGCGGTTGCTTTTTTCTAAAATCTATTTGTAAGATACATGAGAGCAGATAATTTGTTTTATTAATTGGTGTGGTTCTGTGTCTAGACAGATGCTGGCACTCAAATATCTGTGGAATGAATCAGTCAATGAATCAGTGAATGTTTGGAAGAGGCTTAGTCTATTATTACTCATTCATGCAGTCTCTCACTCAGTAATCACCTGATGAATACTCATAATATGTTAGTCATTGCTCATTCCTGGTACATTATGCAATTAATTCAAACCAAGTCCTTATTTTTATGAATCTCTTGAACTACTAGAATATTAAACAATAGATTAATACTTACCCTTGCTATATATGGAGCTCTTATGACATGCATGTTAATTTGCTCCTTGTCAATCAGCCAATGAATATTTAAAGAGAATGTAGAATGTGTTGTATTGTTCTAGGCCTGGGAGATGGGGAAATAGAATGACAGGCAAGAAAAATCCTTTAATTTCAAGGAGCAAACAGTTCACTGGGGCAGGATAGAAACACAGTAGAAACAGATAGACAAATAAAATAAAGTAAATGACATTAGATACTGTGAAGAAATAAAACATGGTAAAGAGATACAGAATAATATGAGAGGAAGGGGTAGGTTAGAAGAAAGAGTGAGTTCCACTTCTAAAGTTCTAATGAGGTGGATGAAACTGGAGCCGATTATACAGAGTGAAGTGAGCCAGAAAGAAAAATGCCAATACAGTATACTAACACATATATATGGAATTTAGAAAGATGGTAATAATAACCCTGTATGCAAGACAGCAAAAGAGACACAGATGTATAGAACAGACTTTTGGATTCTGTGGGAGAGAGAGAGGGTGGGATGATTTCAGAGAATGGCATTGAAACATGTATACTATCATGTAAGAAATTAATCACCAGTCTAGGTTCGACACAGGATACAGGATGCTTGGGGCTGGTGCACTGGGATGACCCAGAGAGATGATATGGGGAGGGTGCTGGGAAGGGGGTTCAGGATTGGGAACTCATGTACACCTGTGGTGGATTCATGTCAATGTATGGCAAAACCAATACAGTATTGTAAAGTAAAATAAATAAATAAATAATAATAAAAAAATAAAATAAAGAGCAAAAAAATTAAGAAAAAAAGAAAAAGAAAAAGAAAATCACTAAAAGAAATAATAAATAAAAAAATAAAAACTACTGGAAGGCAGTGGGGAAACTGAAGAGACAAAATGCTACATTTTTCTTTCTCAATTCAGACACAATATTTGCACTGTTCAAAGTTTGAAGGAGAAAAAATATTTCATTATTGAAACATTTCAAATATTTCATTCATCCTCCATGAGGTAAAAACTCAAAAAATTTAAAACAAAGAAAAGAAACACAACCTTCTCTTTTTATGCAAGCAAGGCTAATAGGAAGTATTTTGCTGGAAACGAGGACAGAGTATTAAACTGAACCCATGTTTAAAAGGAAACAGTGACTGTGACATGTATTTCTCATACCAGAACAATTTAGATAGGGAATAGCTGGTAAGCAAACATTCTGTATTATAAATGAAAAAATCCTGAAAGGATTATTGTTGTCTTTTCACTGAACATATCAGCAGGAAAATTATTCAGCCTCAGGCAGAGAAAACAAACATCAAGTAGAACAGCGTTGTTCTTTGGATTCTTCTCCTATCCTCAAGGATTGTCATGTTTTCAATACTCATTTCTTTGTATGTCACCTTCCAGTACATATCTTTATGTCTTGTACACACTCAGTCTGTTCATTGTTGATTGCCACCATTGAGAACTTCTAGAACCTTAAGCATATCAAGGACAAATGTTTTTTCCTGAAATAATATTATGATTTATAAATGGAAAAAATAAATACAACTTGAAAAAATCTGAAATAAATGTATATAAGTAGACTGTTTTAACACTTTACATGTATAAACAACATTTTATTTTCTTGGAAGTCAGAAATAGACAGTATTTAGTATACTTTGGATGATGTTATAGTAATCTCGCAGTAAAAACAAGCTAAATAGAAAAGAAGAAGAAGAAAGGTAATAAAGCAATTTTATTACAAATTCATTCTGAAAAGCAAAACAGAAATACACTCCCTTAAGATGAATCCTTCACTATTTGCTTTCTCTGCTTGTAGCATAAGATTCTTGACCTTCAAGGGGTTCATTTCCTGAGTTCTCAAGAGAGCAGACCTCTAATTCTGGCCAGCGGAAGACCATGGAGGGAGACAGCAATGAGAGAAAAGAAGGCAAACTATTTCTTCCCCATTGCCTGAAATTTTGTCATTCTACCAGTGTTAACTCCATCAATGCCTGTATCTCTCTGGAGTTCTAACTCCCACTAAAGAGGACTGCCTGAATCCAGCTGTTTCAGATTAAACCTTTTACCCCTGAACACAAATAGCATGGCCACTTTTCTCTGTACCGCTAGCCAAAAAGCACAAGTGTTTCCTTGCTTAAAGTTGATTATATCTGCAACATACCTTTGTCTTCATTTTCTTACTCAGTTTTTCCATTGCCAGTACATCCAATTTTCTTTATTAAGTTCTCTCTGCTTTAAATTTGTTGAATGATTTCATTTTCTTAGTTAAAATGTGAAGAACACAAGCAATATTTGATCTGTTCTATACATATGCTGCATGCTAAATTGCTTCAGTTGTGTTCCACTTCTTGCGACCCTATGGACTGTAGCCCATCAAGCCCCTCTGTCCATGAGGATTCTCCAGGCAAGAATACTGGAATGGGTTGCCTTGCCTTCCTCCAGGGGACCCAGAGATTAAACCTGTGTCTCTTATGTCTCCTGCATTGGCAGGTAGATTCTTAACCACAAGCACCACCTGGGAAGTATGCATACATGTAATATTTAAATGTTAAGATATTGAAAGACACAGAAGGGTTAGTAAAAGTGAAAGGTGTGGCAAATTTTATTTTCTTGGGCTCCAAGATCACTGTGGGTGGTGACTGCAAGCATGAAATTAAAATATACTTGCTCCTTGGAAGAAAAGCAATGACAAATCTAGACAGCATATTAAGAAGCACGGTGCTCTTGGGCAACCCAAATGGATAGAGTGGGGAAGGAGGTGGGAGAGAGATTCAGGATGGGGGGAATAAATGTATACCTGTGGCCGATTCATGTTGATGTATGGCAAAACTCATCAAATTATTATAAAGCAATTATCTTCCAATTCAGATAAATTAATTAACCAAAAATTTTAAAAAGTAGAAACAAATAACTTTGCCAACAAAGGTCCGTATAGTCAAAGCTTTAGTTATTCCGGTACTCATGTACGGATGTGAGAGTTGGATTATAAAGAAAGCTGAGCACCAAAGAACTGATGTTTTTGAATTGTGCTGTTGGAGAAGACTCTTGAGAATCCCTTGGACAGCAAGGAGATCAAACCAGTCAATCTTAAAGGAAATAAGCCCTGAATATTCACTGGAAGGACAGATGCTGAGGCTGAAGCTCCAATACATTGGGGCAAAGAAACAATTATTTTTTTGGAATTTTAGATTTAGAATTACACTCTAGTTGTTGACTCTGGTTTCTGCCTGATAAAGTAAATAATCTGCAGTTAGCCAATAATCTGCAGTGATGAACCAATATCCAAAAAAGAGCATAAAATAGAGAATTAGATTTGAAGATTCTCTTTGCAGTTCTTTTGAAGTCAAGCTACAACTCTGCTCTGTTTTTACGTACAAATATAAGTATATATATATATGTACATATACATATTAATTTAAATAATTGGGGCTGTACACTGTCAGTATAATCTTTATTAGGCTGAGTTCATTTTGTTTCATTTGCAATCTGCACTGTCTTAAGTAATGCAAATAGAATTATACTATATTGTCTTGATGTGTCAGACTGGTAAGCTGACTCCTTGGAACAAGAAACAGTAATAAGACCTCACATAGAAGTTAAATCATTCCTGTTGCCTAGAATCCATTTTTAAAAGCTTGAATCCCGGATTCCAACTAGAATTGAGAGCAAAAGCCACAGGTAGATTGCAGGTGGAAATTTGGCTCTTCTAGGGCTTGACAAGAAAAAGTCAAAATGTTTCCTCAGGTTGGGGGTGAATTTTAAGATAGAACAGAAGCAGATAGTGAGGTAGAAAAAGAAGAATTCAGAAAACATATCAGGAAAACGGAACCAGCTCCTTGAGATGTGTTACATATTTTGCGAAGCAATGAGTGGAATATATACATCACAGGTATCTAAATAAGTTAGGTGACAAGAACACAAAATCTTTCAGAGTGAAATTATATCTTTTTCTGATTCATTTAGTGCATTAATTCATCTCCTATTCCTTATCATATAAATGAAAGAGATGGCTCAAGGGCAAAATAAAGTTCTATTGACACATAGAACACGGCAAGTCCGAGCTAGCAGCCACCTTTGAAAGCTTGTTTCACTTTTTATATATTTATAAAGAATACTTTACCATCTAGGTGTTCAGAGTAGTAATTTAGAGAGTTATTCTAACTAAGTTTCCTCTAGTGTTTGCCACTACTTTAAAAAAATGCAGCACATCTTTTTTTTTTTTTTTTGCAAACAGGACAGTTATATTTAAAAATACATAAAAAATCTTAGGAAGAGTACTTCCTTAAGTATTACAGGAAACAAAGTTTATTCAAAGCCTCCCATCTTGTACTTTCCCTCAACACACAGTTTTGACCCTTTCTTAGGGCCAAACATAAATACATGCTCACTTACACATACATACATTTTTTTTTATGGCAAGAATGTCTTCTAAAAATGAAACTTTGATAAAATATTTAAGCAGATAAATTTGCCTGGTTACATTTTCCTCCCCACCCCACCCCTCTTGCCCCAACCCCCAAATTTTTTCTCTAAGAACATTCCTAGTATATGTGATCCTCCTTCTTCAACCCCTGGCTATTCTCCAATATATCTAATGGTTTTTGATGTTTTAACAATTTTCCTTTTTCATTTATACTTGTTTTAAGAGGAAGATTTTTAGAGATTGAACTTTCAGGATTCATTGAAGTAAATGTTTAATGAGGAGATTCTGACTTTGATAATATACTGAGACAGAGTTGTGCCTATGCTCCAATAGTTCACAGAGGCAAATGCTTCACTAAATTATTAGTCGAATATTGCAAAAGTATGACGAAGCCCTATAAAATCTCCTCCTAGAATCTTGCATTCCTTTTCCATAAACACACTAATTTATCTATCAATTATTGGGGCTTCCCAGGTGGCTTGGTGATAAAGAATTCACGTGCAAAGGCAGGAGCCACAGGAGATGCAAGTTCAGTTCTTGGGTCAGGAAGATCCCCTGGAGGAGGACATGACAACCCACTGCAGTATTCTTGCCTGGAGAATCCCATAGACAGAGAAACCTGGTGGGTTACTGTCCATGGGGTCACAGAGTTGGGTATGACTATAAAACTGAGCATACACCACCACTTATCTAATGTACATCTTATTTAGGGATCTTAGGACTTGGGGCCAATTTTTAACTTTCAGTTTAAATTTCAGTTTCTTATCACTGATATATAGAATACACCAAGGTATTGTCTCTTTCATAGAATAATGATTAGATCTATATCCAAATTATCCAGGTGGTTTTGGAAGGTAGGACTTAAATTTAATTCTATTAAAATCAGTCATGATAACAATGATAAAATTCCTTGACTTTTTTTTAGAAACCTTTTTAAATTGGGTCAATGTAATCAGCTCAAAAATGTTTCAGTGAATGAATATATCTATTAATGATAAATATCAGATTTGACCTGAGTATAAAAGAGTGATGGTGGAATGGCATCTAGCAGAGGTTAACTTTTAAAAGCTCAAACTTCATATCATTTCAAATTAGTAAGAATATTTTTTCTTCAACAATTTTTCATTCTCTACACTTATGTATGGTTTCAGTGTGTCTGCCCTCTGATGCTCTCTTACAACACCTACCATCTTACTTGGGTTTCTCTTACCTTGGGCATGGGGTATCTCTTCACGGCTGCTCCAGCAAAGCACAGCCGCTGCTCCTTACCTTGGATGAGGGGTATCTCCGTACCACCGCCTTTCCTGACCTTCAATGTGGGATAGCTCCTCTAGGCCCTCCTGTGCCGGGCAGCCACAGCTCCTCGGGTTGCTACTCCCAGCAGCCGCCCCTGGCCTCGGGTGTGGGGTGGCTCTGCCCGGCCACCGCCTCTGGCCTTGGGCACGGGGTGGCTCCTCAGGGGCACAGCCCCTGGCCTCAGGCACAAGGTGGCTTCTCCCGGCCGCCACTGACCTCGGACGCGGGGTAGTTCCTCCCAGCCACGGCCCCTGACCTTGGACCTGGGTAACTCCTCTCTGCCATTCCTGTGCCATCGCAGCCTGGCACTCTCGGCCACTGCCCCTGACCTCGGACATGAGGTAACTCCTCTCGGCTGCACTCAGTGCACCAGGACACAGCCGCCCGCACTCAGTGCACCCAAGGTAAGAGAAACCCAAGTAAGACAGTAGGTGCTGCAAGAGGGCATCAGAGGGCAGACACACTGAAACCATACTCACAGAAAACTAGTCAATCTAATTACACTAGGACCACAGCCTTGTCTAACTCAATGAAACCAAGAAATGCCTGCGGGGCAACCCAAGACAGGCGGGTCATAATGGAGAAGTCTAACAGTATGTGGTTATATGTCTAAAGTTATATGTAATCTCAAGAGATGGCATCTAAAGAGGAAAGTAAAATTTAAACAGAATAAAAACGTTTAAGATGAAAAGAGAATGATATATGTAAGAAGCAGAAATAAATCATTATGAAGTATTATACATTAATAAAATATGGATATTCAAGCCACTTACCAAATAAACCTGATAACCATAATGAAAAAGAATATGAAAAATGATGTGTATATATATATGTATGTATGTATGTATAACTGAATCACTTTGCTGTACAGTAGAAATAACACAATATTTTTCAATCAACTATCCCTTAATAAAATAAATTAAAAAAATAAAACTACATTTAAAAAAAGAAAAATAATAAGAATATAATTAAATTCTAGTATTTTGTTTTGTATTCTTTTAAAAGGACCTAAATTGGAAATGTCAAGGTACAAAAGTATTAACAAATCTATATATAAAATATACATAGGTTAATTTTCTTTATGCTCTGATTCATTGGTTCTAGGAACACCATTAAATATTTTTGCAATATACTGTGTTTGGTGATTTGAGAGATAAAAATGGAATAGAATATGGTGCAAAAATAGGAGTTGAGAAATGTTTATGTATGGCTATGGAAGATCTTATAGTGAGGAGATGCCTTTTAAAATATTCAAGAGAGAGGAAGAGCTTTAAAATCTGAAAAACTTTCATGGAAGAAGGTACTGGCTTGGAAATTTCCATCAAATGTAGGAATTAATGATAAATATATCACCTTCAACTTCCTTTTCAAATTTAATGATTAACATACAAGAGAAGGCAGAATCATCTTTAATAGAAGACAACCCAAGTCCAAATACTTTAAAAGATAGAAGGTGAAACCTTGGTACTCTAAATAACTTTGGATGTTCTGAACCGGACAAATTATTTTCTGAGGTACACTAAGACCTGCAATGATATCACTGAACTATCAATGATCTCAGAGGAACTATGTTGAAAGTAACTCAGTCCTAAGAGCTGGCCAGATGATTAATACATAGGAAAAGACAGACACTGCTTTAGATTTTGTCAAGTAGATGCCTGGGAGTGCTTAGAAAGACAAAAAGGGAAGAGGTCATTGTTAAGACACAGAATAAAAGCACAAAGAACAACAAAGATCAAGTCTCAACAAGTATACCTTATTTCCTCTTTTCTCCCTTCTTCTTTTCTTCTTTCCTTCCTTTATCTTTTTTCTGTCTCTCTCTTCCCTCTTGCATCCTTCTGCTCTTCTTTATATCTTTCCTTCCTTCCTTTGTTCTTTCATTCTTTATGTGTACACAACTACCACAGCTAACTTCAAAAATGTCACAGATTAAAATTCCTCAGTCTTGGAATTATCATTACCTTGAATCTGATGTTCTTCTGTGATGGGAAAAGGAGTTGTCTTGTGGGATGTTTAGCAGTGCTCCTGGCTTCAACCAACAAGATGGTAGAAAGATCTTTACATCCCTTTCAACTTCCTAGGGTTATAACAAACTGTCTTTTTCCTGGTGGGCAAAATTTCACATGGTTGGGAAAAATTGTTATAGATAAAATGTATCTGAATCTTTTCCCAAGCATTTGATAGTCTTTTATGGTACTATTTGGGAAAAAATGAACAGATATAAATGGAAGATTTCTAATAATCAAGTGTATTATTAATATTATCTGGTTACTTTCTTATTCACAAATACTTATTGAAAATCTGCTTATAGTCAGGCATAGTATCTGGTATGGGTATTAAAAACAATATGAGTTAATATATAAATATCAATTTTCAGGAAGTTTTTCACAATTCTATCTTTAATCTTGTAAAGCTCAACATTTGACTGATGGTCTGGCTGTAGACAAAATGTTATCAGTTGTTAAGCACAGCTGAAAGCCTTGTTTAAGTGGATTTTCAAAAATTGATCAGCATTAGCTAGGCCAATGGGAATAGAAAAAAGTGAAGTTGGAGAATGTTTTAGAATGAAACAATAACACATCTGAAAAGAAAAAAAAAAAAAGCCTTTCAGTTTGGAGACAAAGAATAAAGGAAAAATGTGGGAAAGTATAAGTATATAAAGGTAGTGAAATAGCAAAGTCATGATTGGCTTTGTGAACAATTCTTAGAGTGTTTATTTTACACTGAGCAATGTGAAAACACCAAAATGTATTAAGAAAGAAGTTATCTGATAAGAAGAGATTTGTTATTGGTAACATTAACTCTCTGTGTGGTGCAGCTAGGCAGAAACAATGACGAGCCATGGCAATAACCCAGACAAGAGTTGACTATAGTCTTTATTACAATAGTGGCACTAAGACTGGAGAAAAGTAGAAGGATTTTGAAAAATAAAAATAAAGAAGTGAAAGAAGATGCTCTTGTGCAAGATCCAGATCCAGCTCAATATCTTTCAGATAGGAAGCAGTCTCACAGCTTCTAGGGCTTGTTAGTTGAAAGTTGATACCTCTCAACTGACTGCCTACCTTGAAACTGGCTTCCAGAAGTGAGCTACCTCACCCAAAATCACGACTAAGTCTTGTGGTCAACTTCCATCCAGTCAATGAAGAATTGTACAATTCTGGGAAACTTATTGCACATAAATAGTAGCTAGAACATGCCCATTATTTCAGAATATCTTATAACTAAATATGGGTAATGTGATTAAAATAATACTCCTATATAAAATATCTGCATCTCTAGGGGATACTTTATTAAGTAAGTAATAATGTTGGATAAAAGTTGACTGAGAAGTGGTGGCTGTCAGGATAGTGAAAGTTGGTAAGGTGCTGACATTCTTGATTAAGCTTTGGGTATTTCCTAATTTTCACTGTTTAGAAGTTTCAAAAGCTCTGTTATTCTGTTGTGATGTCAAAACTGTATTGAGAGACCAAATATGCACAAGATGTCACAGTTTCCACTTGGTAATATTTTATGTAATAGGTTAAGTGACAGTCAAAGTTAGGAATACATCTACAATCCCCAAAGAAAAAAACACAATAATAGCAAAGAAAAAGATTACTAAAACACTGATACTATGAAACACTCAAACAGTGCACAGAATATACTGTCTGTTATCTTTTCTTCAACATCACAGATTTGCTAAATGTTCACTCTAAATTTTAGAAGGATGAACTACCTTTACAGTTGCATTGAAATGAAAACAAATCTTCACCAATGCATATTGATTCAAAGTGACTTGCTCCTCACCATCTTTGCATTGCCCCCAGAATGTTTGCTGCGTGGTTATTAGAATGAGCCAGGCAATTGACACAAGTAATGATGCTTTTAGATGCAATGAGCAAATCTCCATGAATTTCATCACTATTCTTTAGTACCTTTGTCCTGAAATGAGTCAAGAAGGGTGTGCCTTCTGAAATGAGGCACAGTTCAAATAGTCTTTACTTTTAAGCTTTCCAATTGCTTTTCTTTCTGGAGACACTTATTTAAGAACATTCTTGATTATTATTAAATCTGGCAGATTCATCCTGAGTGCCTGCACTGTATCAGCTCTTTTTGGAAAGCTGGAAGCAGGAGAGAGTGACTGCTTTATAGAGAATAACATCTATCTGAAATAACACTGAGCTTTGACCTTGGCAGTTTCTCTGTAGCTGCTTCAAGTATTTATTCAGAGTGGGCAGTGACTCATCGACTCTGCCACTACCTCAGTCATGTTATATTAATTCTAAAGCCTTCATGCTGCAGAACCTCCATTTTTAATCCTTATTTGTGCACCATATGAGTTCAGATTTGAATACCCTTAATCTTCAAAATAAACTTTTTTTATGCTTTTAAAGATTTATTTAGAAAAAATAAAGATCTGATTATGAGATAGCATTTATAATTGCAATGTTAGTATAATCATTTACTGGACTAGCTTATGGATGGCTATTGTATCCTGGCATTTAAAAAGTAATTTACTGACTTTTCTTCCCATGATGAAAAAAAATATATACTCCTTTCATTTCATCTCTCCATCAGAGTAGGAATTTTATTTACATATCCACATACAAAATTAGCATTTTTATAACTTATCAACATAGAAAAGATGACATTTATTAAATAATGTATATGTATATGCCCATCTATACCATTGAAATTATTTAAAGAAGCGAGGATTTTATGATGGTTAAAAAATAAAATGCAAAAATTATCTAACTTTTTTCTTCTATTGTCACTGTGATATACTATATAGACACACATGTGACATACATGCACACACATTTTTGCTATATATATATATACATACATATATATATATATTTCACAGACAGGAAAGTTTATATACTGTGAAATTCATTTTCACTGGAAACAGAGTTTTTGAAAAATATGCCATATCCTCCCATTAATATGATCTATTAATATATTTGAAAAATCTGCCCATTTTCATTGAGAAAATAGAGAAATGAGTATTTAGCATTAAAAGAAATAGTACTAATGTAAGTACAAAATATCACATATAGTTCACACAACATCCATATTTTCTGCAACTATCAAACACAAATTAACATAGACAGAAAACTGGACATTTTATGTAATTCACTCTAAGAAAGTAGACTTTATTCCCTATATCAGGGAAATTATATCAGAATTGCATCTTTCCAAAAGAATTACCTCTCCTATTTCATACATTAAGTACAGTTTTAAAACTTTACCTTAATTAATTTAATCATTTTCTGAAGTGAATTTAGAATTTTATATAAAGTACATTTGATCATTTATTTGTTTTGAATAGTGATTGAGTAAAATTATACACTTTATCTCTCACCTTATCCCCTGGTTATATTTGCCATAGTTCTCTTTTATTGTTGTTCATCAACTGAATTAATGAACTGTGAAATCAGTTATTATTCTGTGTGTATATAAATTATAATTTCAAAATCGATGCTTCCTTAACCCATGAAAATCTGGGAAGTATCTTTAATAAGTATTTCATAAAGAAGTCAATTAACAGCAACAACAAAAATAACTGCCAGTGAGTTAGGAAGAGTAGATCCCTAGCTGTGATTCCAGCTGAGGCATTGTGCTCTGTGCAGCAAGCTACGTATAAGCAAATGCTGTTGAAATACTCTGTCAGGATGAATCTGTCCTCTGGGTCATCACTGAATATAATTAGTTTCATGTAAAGTGACTTATTTTCAAGTTTATTATATATGAATTTAATATACCAAATAGATAGAATACAAGAAATGATAAGTGGAAAAATTTTTTGGAAGATTTATATTTCTCCAATGAGCATAAAAATAACCTATCCTGCATTTTCTCATTTGCCACAAAATGCACATTATTCTGACTTTTCCCACAAGTGAAGTGATTAACTGTTTTGTGCTGGGCTTTTTATTCTTTCATTTTTTTTTTCCTCTAAGGATAAAGAAGAAAAAAAAAAAAAAACATAAAGAGGATACATGACTGAGTTTGTGAAATTAAAGTGTGTGCAAAACAGACACCTCCTCTATATGAAATGTTTGAATTATGAGAATCTCCAAAAGATGATTTTGGAAAATTTGATAGGTGCCTTTCATTTCATTTCAGTTTATCTAATTTATTTGTTATTGTAATATTAATATATAAGGCAAATTAGTTTGATAAATGTGTGCTGCTTATTAACATTGTCCATGATCATGAATTTTTGGCAGCTTTTCTTTTTATAATATGGTTAATTGTGACTTCTATAGCATTTCATATTTATTTTTTCTTAGTATTAGATATGTATATTTTCCTTATACAGAAACTGAGTTTTTCTATGATATTTTCCTTCTGTTGTGAGCTATACTTAGTTAAACAAAAGGACTTACAAGTCAGGAAGAACTCATTCTAAACTATGTATTTGATGGATCAAAGAGCTTATACATGCTCAGGTGTTATCTTTTTAGAAAGCCCTTCTCTGACCACTTGTTCTAATATAGTTTCCTCTGTTACTTCCTATGTAGTATTTCATTTCATTCTCTAAGATCTACTGTTCTCTGACATATTTTAATTTATTTTTTCCTGGCATATTTTTCCCAGCTTTCCCCACCCACTAAAATATCTGTGTTCTTGCCAACTGGTTTATTTCTTTATCCTTAGTACCTAGGATTTTGCCAAGCAGCACTAGGAATCAAGGACATAATTTGAAAAAAAAAAAAAAACTTTTTAGATATCAAGGACAAAAGAAAAATCAATAGCATATATATCACATATGCTGAGCCTCAACCATAAATCTGAGAATAAACTACAAACATAGGCAAGTTGTGTATATCTGTGTGTGAATGTGTATGTGTGTGTGTGTGTGTATAACTGGATCTTAAAATGATGTTTTGACTGAGATATTTTCCAAAATGTAGTACTAACACTGATTCAAAAATTTGCAGTTTGCTATGCAAAAACCGGTTAGACTGGGGAGTGCAGTGATTGAGAGAGAGAAAGAAACAGAGATGAACAGAGATAACATGTAAACAATGTAGGAAGCATACATTTAGGATATAAAACTAGTTATACCTTTGACACCTCTGTGCTCCTATCTATTCAGCATTCTGTGAACACACTCCAGACACTCACAATTCCAAACACAACAGTTTATTTCTTCATCCAAGTAATGGCTGCCCCAATTTTTCTACCAGAAACATTATTTAGAGTATTTAAGGCTTAGCTCAGTTGCCATGGCTTCTCTAAGCATCTTCTAATCCTACCAGAATATAATCCCAGTGTGCAAGTGCTTCATTAGATATTGGGACATGTTATGTAATTCATACCTATTTTCCCCACTAGATTTTAAAGCTCTTCATTATAGGCTCATACCTTATTGATCTTAGCAAGCTAGTACAGAAGAGGCTACCTTGTATATAATTTCTTATAAATAATACAATGCAGTGTACTGAAGTGGAAAGGGTGTGGACTTGGAAACCACATGAGAGGATCTATCTACCAGAGGGATTTTCTACATCCCTTCCAATCAGCACTTTACACATGACTTCTTCCACCTCTCATAAGAGAGCTTGTTTCCCTAAGACTCCCTTTACTGTCTGTGATTTCAGACTGTAATGCTTACCTCATAGAGTTTTTAATAATAATTGCATAAGTTAATACATACAAACAGCCAAAGCATTCATATAATTATTATTACTAATACTTTGATAATTACTTTTAAAATGGAAATCAGTTTAGTTAGAAACATGAGCAAAGAGAGTCAAATCATTTGTGGGTTCTTCTCCTTCTTATCCTGGCTTGGTATGTTCATTTTCTATTGCTGCATAACAAATACCACAAACTTAGTAACTTAAAACAATAGCTTTTCATTTCATACAGTCTGTAGATGAAGGCTTAGCAGAGGTGTCTACTTTGTTTCTCATAAAGCTGCATCAAGTGTTAGCCTGGATCAAAGTCTCATCTGAGGCTCAGGGTCCTGTCCCAAGCTTGCTGAAAGAATTTACCTCCTTGCAACTATAAAACTCACAGAAGCTATATAGTCAAGGTCAGCAGAAGAGTGTCTCTTTAATGTTTCACCTTTTTAAAAGCATAACTGGCTACCTTAGGCCAACCCAAGGTAAAGAAAGAAAAGGAGGAAAGGAGAGAGAGGGAGGGAGAAAAGGAGGGAAAGGAAGAGGGGAGAAAGAGAAAGAAAGAGTCAGAGAGAGAGAGAGAAGAATGTGGGAAAAGGAGTACCACATTTTATTCTTTTCACCACAATAAAGAGAAAAAGAGATAAAAATGAGATTCAAGAAAGTGACTTCAAAACAGAACTTTAAAATGTATCCAAACAATTACATAGAAAATTATTCAAAAATATTCAGAAAGAAATTATATAATCAATTATAATTTATCACTAATTTTTATCGATCAATCTTGTGTAAACAAAAACTTATATCATGAAATTATTTCATCATTATTTTTAAACTTCTGAAACATCACAACTTGCCCAACTGCTGCCCACATATTCTTAAAGCAAACAAAGGATTCTTATTAACAAATAGACACATTTGTTTTCTGTTTTTTTTCTGTGGTACACAGGAATAGATTTGAGCCAAATTTTACTTTTTTTTTTTTTTTTGGATATCATTTCTCAGAAGCAAAAGTTTTTTTTTTTTTTCTGATAGCTTCAAATTTGCAGTATATTAAATGTATTCATTTCTTGAGCATATTCCCTGTAAAACTATGAAGTGATGGTGGAAACTTTAGTCCATATATTGGCATAATTCCACACTGAGCAGTCAAGTGTGTATGTGCCATGAAGATTGGGTTCTGCTGGGGGAGGGCAATAATGGAGTTTGATGGTTTTATGTCCAGAAATGCAAAAATACTCAAATCTTGCCCTACATGGCAACTTATTCAAAAATAATATCTGTAGAGTAAATCAAGCTATCACTTTATAAATAACATTCATACCCTGTACACACCACCAAGTTCAAGAAAAGTCTGTATTGGAAACACTGGGTCAGAATTGAAGGCTAAAGGAGACCAGAATCAGCACAATGTCCTCCCTCTCAGCAGCATTTTGGGACACCTGTTATCAAACTAATGGTAAGAGAGAGAGAAATCTGCAGTGATGTCCTTGACTTGATTAAACTCACATAACAGTATGCTCACAGAATTTCTAAAATAAAAGAAAGAAATGTAACCTTGAAAACCCAGTCAGCCTAAGGAATAGTTTTTCATAGATCTACTTACTACATAGAAGCATGTAGTTCAAGAAAAAGAGTGAGTTACTGACTTTAAAGCATAAAACCTGATCTTATTAGTAAAATAATGGGTAAAGAGAAGACTTTGTAAATAAGTCCAGTCTATTGTGCAAGGGGCCCTACAGTTTGAGGATCTGACTCAATGAACACTATGAATCTAAATGTCCCTGTATGAGGTGAAGAAGCCATGCGTGGTCTCTAGAAAGCCCTAATTGGAGTATCCCAGCGCAGATGCTCATGTTTTATAGCAAAGCCAAGTCTTCAGCATCAGAGTACTACTCTTTGTATGAAAAATAGTTCCTATTACCTGGATGAATACCTGACCAAAAATGATGAGTAATGATGTATCAGAGCAACCCAACATCATCCTCATATTGTCAGGTAACTGAATCATAAGATCGGGTGGCTGCAGAAGTAATCTGTTATGTAATGGAAATGGTACATCCTGGAACTGGTCCAAATAGAGCTGAAGGACATAAGAACATTGCACTGTCAGATAGTCTGGCCTCCATTTTACTTGTGGGTCTTCCACAGCTCCCAACTCTTGTCACATGGCTAACAAAAGCACAGTTCACAGATGGGCTGGCTTCAGAATTTGTTGCAAGATGAAAATGTAAAACCAACACAGGGCAGACAATGAGGAGTTTATCAGTTCTCTTGGGCTGTCATAATTACGGGTATCATAAAGTCATAGATTGGGAGGTATAACAAAACAGAAATGTATCTTCTTACAGCTCTTGAAACTAGAAGCATGACTCCAAGGCTCCAGGGAAAAATCTCTCCCTGCTTCTTCCTAGCTCTTGGTTGTCACAAATCTCTGCTGTTCCAGATCTTAGAGCTGCATCATTCCAGTCTCTGCCTTGATTATTTCATTGCAGTCTACCTGCATGTGTCTCTGTGTCCAAATCTCCCTTCTGTTTTAAAGATGCCCATCATTGGATCAGGGGCCACCCTAAATCATCATGACCTCATCTTAACTTGATTTAACCTGCCAACTTTCATGTAAGGCCACATTACTTAGTTTAGTTCAATCACTCTGTCATGTCCGACTTTTTGAGAACCCCCCCCCCCATGGACTGCAGCATGCCAGGCTTTCCTGTCCATCACCAACACCTGGAGCTTGCTTAAACTCATGACCACTGAGTCAGTGATGCCATTCAACCATTTCATCTTCTATTGCCCCCTTCTCCTCCTGCCTTCAATCTTTCCCAGCATCAGCATCTTTTCCAAAGAGTCAATTCTTCCCATCAGGTAGCCAAAGTATTGGAGCTTCAGCTTCAGCATCAGTTCTTCCAGTGAATATTCAGGACTAATTTCCTTTAGGATGGACTGGTTGGCTCCTGTTGCAGTCCAAGGGACTCTCAAGAGTCCTATCCAACATGACAGTTCAAAAGCATCAATTCTTCAGTGCTCAGCTTTCTTTACGGTCCAACTCTCACATCCATACATGACTACTGGAAAAACCATTGCTTTGACTAGACGGACCTTTGTTGGCAAAGAAATATCTCTGATTTTTAATATGATATCTTAATAGGCTTTAATATGCTTTAATAGGTTGGTCATAGATTTTCTTCTAAGGAGCAAGTGTCTTTTAATTTCATGGCTGTGGTCACCATCTGCAGTCATTTTGCAGCCCAAGAAGATAGTCTGCCACTGTTTCTATTCTACTTGCCATGAAGTGATGGGACCAGATGTCATGACCTTTGTTTTCTGAATGTTGAGTTTTAAGCCAGTTTTTTCACTCTCCTCTTTGACTTTCATCAAGAGGCTCTTGAGTTCCTCTTCACTTTCTGCCATAAGGGTGGTGTTATCTGCATAGTTGAGGTTATTGATATTTCTGCCAGCAATCTGGATTCCTGTACCGGGGATTAGAATGTCAACACATCTTTGGGAGACACAATTCAAAACAAAAAGGAGGGGGAAATAAAGGGAAGTGACAAGGTAATTCCTTGCTGTGATCAGTACTGGGAGAAGTTTACTTGCTCAGTCACTTATCCTAAAAAAGATCTGAAGTGAGGTCAAGATATACAAGTTATCTAGACAATTGATGAGGTTTAATCTAGGAAAGAGTTCACAGATAGTCTCACAGGAGTTGAGATTTTTGAATCTAAAATCAATCCAAGTAAAGTTGATATACCATAAAGGACACATTATAAAAGCAATAGGATGAATCAGCCAGTGGACATTAACCAACTTATGCTTTTTATCACGTGTGTGTGGAAGAAGTCAGGAGTAGACATCCTGTGGGAAGAGGGATGAAATATATACATGGGCCCAATGGCTTGAGTTTCTTTTCAAAAATCCAGGTCTACTTTGTAGTGATGCTTGAAATTCTGAGTTTCATGGCAGAGACAAATGCTGAGCTGACAAAGTGGACTCGTCTTTCAGTAAGACTTAGTCACTTCATGCCAAACTAATTACATTGGGCCTTTCCATCTGGGAGGGCAGTATTTCATCTAAATGGAATTAAATCTTACGTGAGTACTGACTTCTCTTTCATGCTTACAGGTTTTGCCAGCATCAAAATCAAAGACTTATAACATGTGGCATCATGACAGTCTAAAAGACCTGTTTAACAAAAAAGGTAGTGTGACAATGGACAAATTTCTATGAGAACCTCTGGTTTTAACCTATATGCAACATTACCTAAAACCACCTGGCACAATGGACTAACAGAATATTTGACTAAAGATTCAACCAAGGCACATGCATTTTACAAAACAAATCTATGGTTAAGACATTGTCTGCCTGGATGCCGTATGTGTACTGAACTGATTTCCTGAAATGTGGAGTGTAGTGCCCAGTAACTAGAACACACACTGCAGGAATCTAGTAAGATTGGCTTCTTTCAAAATCACTCCTGTCACTTATGAGCAGTTTATGATTTCTTGCCTGACATCCTAGTTTCAGCTGGATTGGATGTTCTAGTTCTTGGGGGTAGATGGGTTGGGATATTTGTAGCCAGAACATAACAGAATTAGAATGTCTGGAAACAGAATATATGTCAACATGATGGGATTTCCTTGGGCCTCTCTTGGTGCTCTTGGTTGCTTCATTGACTACAATAAACCTATTGACTGTGATAAGTTCAGTTCAGTTCAGTTGCTCAGTTGTGTCCGACTCTTTGAGACCCCATGTGCTGCACACCTCCCTGTCCATCACCAACTTCTGGAGTACACTCAAACCCATGTCAGTGATGCCATCCAGCCATCTCATCCTCTATCGTCCCCTTCTCCTCCTGCCCTCAATATTTCCTAGCATCACGGTCTTTTCCAATGAGTCAACTCTTTGTATTAGGTGGCCAAAGTATTGGAGTTGCAGCTTGAACATCAGTCCTTCCAATGAACACCCAGGACTGATCGCCTTTAGGATGGACTAGTTGGATCCCCTTGCAGTCCAAGGGACTCGCAAAAGTCTTCTCCAACACCACACTTCAAAAGCATCAGTGATTCGTTGCTCAGCTTTCTTTATAGTCCAACTCTCACATCCATACATGACCACTGGAAAAACCATTGCCTTGACTAGGCAGACCTTTGTTGGCAAAGTAATGTCTCTGCTTTTGAATTTGCTATCTAGGTTGGTCATAACTTTCCTTCCAAAGAGTAAGCGTTTTTTAATTTCATGGCTGCAATCACCATCTGCAGTGATTTTGGAGCCCAGAAAAAATAAAGTCAGCCACTGTTTCCCCATCTATCTGCCGTGAAGTAATGGGACCAGATGCCATGATCTTCGTTTTCTGAAGGTTGAGCTTTAAGCTAACATTTTCACTCTCCTCTTTCACTTCCATCAAGAGGCTCTTTAGTTCCTCTTCACTTTCTTCCATAAGGGTGGTGTCATATCTGAGGTTATTGATATTTCTTCTGGCCATCTTGATTCCAGCCTGTGCTTCCTCCAGCCCAGAATTTCTCATGATATACTCTGCATATAAGTTAAGTAAGCAGGGTGACAATATGCAGCCTTGGCATACTCCTTTTCGTATTTGGAAAGAGTCTGTTGTTCCCTGTCCACTTCTAACTGTTGCTTCCTGACCTGCATATAGGTTTCTCAAGAGGTAGATCAGGTGGCCTGGTATTCCCATCTCTTTCAGATATTTTCCACAGTTTATTGTGGCCAACACAGTCAAAGTCTTTGGCATATTAACTGTGTAGATCACAGCAAACTGTGGAAAGTTCTCAAAGAGATGGGGATACAAGACCAACCTATCTTACCTGTCTCCTGAGAAACCTCTATGTGGGTCAAAAAGCAATGGTTAGAACCATACATGGAAAAACAGACTGGATCCAAATTGGGAAAGTAATATACCAAAGCTGTATATGGTCACCCTGCTTATTTAACTTAAATGCAGAATATGTCATGTGAAATGCCAGGCTGAATGAATCACAAGTTGGAATCAGGATTGCCAGGAGAAATATCAACAATCTCAGATATGCAGATGATGCCACTCTAATGGCAGAAAGAGCAGAATAATTAAAGAGCCTCTTGATAAGAGTGAATGAGGAAAGTGAAAAAATTGGCTTAAAACTCAAGATTCAAAAAATGAAAATCATGGCAGTCGGTCCCATCACTTCGTTGCAAATAAAAAGCAGGGAACTGGAAACAGTGATAGATTTTTGTTTGTTGGGTCCCAAAATCATGCTGACTGTGACTTCAGCCATGAAATTAAGAGATGCTTGCTCCTTGGAAGAAAAAATATGACAAACCTAGTTCAGTTCAGTCACTCAGTCATGTCCGACTCTGTGACCCCATGGAATGCAGTACCCCAGGCCTCCTTGTCCATCAACTCCCAGAGTTTACTCAAACTCATATCCATCGAGTCAGTGATGCTATCCAACTATCTTATCCTCCATTGTCCTCTTCACCTCCTGCCCCCAATCCCTCCCAGCGTTAACGTCTTTTCAAATGAGTCAGCTCTTCGCATCAGGTGGCCAAAGTGTTGGAATTTCAACTTTAGCATCAGTCCTTCCAATAAGTATTCAGGACTGATTTCCTTTAGGATGGACTGGTTGGGTTCCCTTGAAGTCCAAGGGACTCTCAAATGTCTTCTCCAACACCAGAGTTCAAAAGCATCAATTCTTTGGCATTCAGCTTTCTTTATAGTCCAACTCTCTTATCCATACATGACCACCAGAAAAACGATAGCCTTGACTAGTTGGACGTTTGCCCGCAAACTAATGTCTCTGCTTTTTAATATGCTGTCTAAGTTGGTCATAGCTTTTCTTCCAAGGCTTTGAATTTAATGGCTGCAGTCAGCATCTGCAGTGATTTTGGAGCCCCCAAAATAAAGTCTGTCACTGTTTCCCCATCTATTTGCCATGAAGCTATGGGGGACTGGATGCCATTATCTTAGTTTTCTGAATGTTGAGTTTTAGGTCAACTTTTTCACTCTCCTTTTTCATTTTTGTCAAGAGGCTCTTTATTTCTTCTTTGCTTTCTGCCATCAGGATGGTGTTATCTGAATATATGAGGTTATTGGCATTTCTCCCAGCAATCTTTTTTCTAGCTTGCGTTCATCCAGCCCAGAGTTTCTCATAATGTACTCTGCATATAAGTTAAATAAGCAGGGTAACAATATACAGCCTTGATGTACTCCTTTTCCTATTTGGAACCAGTCTGTTGTTCTGTGTCCAGTTCTAATCAGTCCTTCCTGACCTGCATACAGATTTCTCAAGAGGCATGAGATACCAGAGAGATGGTCTGGTATTTTTATCTCTTCAAGAATTTTCCAGTTTGTTGTGATCCACACAGTCAAAGGCTTTGGCATAGTCAATAAAGCAGAAATAGATATTATTTCTGGAACTCTCCTTCTTTTCTGATGATCCAATGGATGTTGGCAATTTGATCTCTGTTTCGTCTGCCTTTTCTAAATCCAGATTGAAAAAAGACAAAATATTAAAAAGCAGAGATATCACTTTACCAACAAAGGTCCATATGCTGCTGCTGCTGCTGCTAAGTCGCTTCAGTCGTGTCCGACTCTCTGCAGCCCCACAGACAGCAGCCCACTGGGCTCCACCATCCCTGGGATTCTCCAGGCAAGAACACTGGAGTGGGTTGCGATTTCCTTCTCCAATGCATGAAAGTGAAAAGTGAAAGTGAAGTCGCTCAGTCGTGTCTGACTCAGCGACCCCATGGACTGCAGCCTACCAGGCTTCTCCACCCATGGGAGTTTCCAGGCAAGAGTACTGGAGTGGGATGCCATTGCCTTCTCCGAAGGTCCATATAGTCAAAGCTATTCTTTTTCCAGTAGTCATGTATGTATATGAGATTTGGACTATAAAGAAAGCTGAGCACTGAAGAACTGATGATTGAATTTTGGTGCTGGAGAAGACTCTTGAAAGTTCCTTGGACAGCAAGGAGAGCAAACCAATCAATCCTAAAGGAAATCAACCCTGAAATGGAAAGACTGGTGCTGAAGCTGAAGCTCCAATACTTTGGCTACCTGATGCAAAGAGCCAACTCATTTGAAAAGACCCTGATACTGGGAAAGATGGCGAGCAGGAGGAGAAGGGAGTGACAGAGAATGAGCTGGTTGGAGAACATCAGCAACTTAGTGGACATGAGTTTGAGTATTTTTTGGGAGATAATGAAGGAAAAGAAGCATGGTGTACTACAGTTTATAGGATCACAAAATGTCTGACATGACTTAGTGAATAAGCCACATCAACAACTATATGAAAAGACTTTTGCAGCAATTACACTTAGGGCCAAGGATGCCCAGGCCTAGTCTTCTTGGAGATGAAGTTTTGAATAATTCCATCAGATAAGCAACCTAGCCCAGATGAAATCCTGCTTGAAGGGGAGGCATATCTAAAATTGGTGGTAAAGAAGGAGCATGATAAACATAACTAACAGATATTGGTTGTTGTTGTTAAGTTGCTACTTCATTCTTTGTGACCCCCTTGTGTGTAGCACATCAGGCTCTTCTGTCCTTCACTGTCTCCCAGAGTTTGTTCAAACTCTTGTCCATTGAGTCAATGATGCTATCTAACCATCTCAACCTCAGTCGCCCCAATATCCTTTTGTCTTCATTGTTTCCCAGCATCAAGGTCTTTCTCAATGAGTCAGTTTTTGGCATCATGGAGACAAAGTACTGGAGTTTCAGCTTCAGTAACAATCCTTCCAATGAAAATTTAGGATTGATTTTCTTTAGGATTTACTGGTTTGATATACTTGCAGTTCAAGGGATTTTCAAGAGACTTCTTCAGCACCTCAATTCAATAGCATGAATTCTTTGGCACTCAGGCTTCTTAAGACACAATTCTCACTTTTGTGTATGGCTATGCAAACCTTTTTGGCACTGTGATGTCTCTGCTTTTTAATAGACTGTCTATATATGTAAATATCCTTATTTCCAAGAAGCAAGCTTTTTTTTTTTGTTGTTGTTGTTAAACGTTCCTTTATTTATTTATTTTTAAATATAAATTTATTTATTTTAATTGGAGGTTAATTACTTTACAATATTGTGTTGGTTTTGCATGATACTGGATGCTTGGGGCTGGTGCAAGCAAGCATCTTTTAATTTCATGGCTTCAGTCACAATCCACAGCAATTTTGGAGAACAAGGAAATAAAATTTGATACAGCTTCCAATTTGTCCCCTTCTATTTACCATGAAGTGAGGGGACCAGATGTCATGATCTTAGGTTTTTGATTCCTGAATTTTAAGGCAACTTTTTCATTTTCCTCTTTCTCTCTCATCAAGAGGCTGTTCAGTTCTTCTCTTTCCTCCATCAGATGAGTATCATCTGTATAGGTGAGGTTGTTTATATTTTTCCTAACAATCTTGATTCCAGCTTGTGTTTCATCCAACCTGACATTTCCCTTGATATATACTGCATAAAAATTTAATAACCAGAGTGAAAATATACAACCTTCATGTACTATCCTTCCAATTTTGAACCACTTCTTTGTTCCATGTCTGGTTATAAATTTTTGACCTACATACAGGTTTTTCAGAAGGCAGGTAAGATGGTCTGGTATTTCCATCTCTTTCAGAATTTTCCAGTTTATTGTGACTTTCACAGTCAAAGGCTTTAATGTAGTCAATGAAGCAGAAGTAGATTTTTTTTTTTTTCTGGAATTCTCCTGCTTTCTCTAGAAACAATGAATCTTGACAATTTGATCTCTGATTCCTCTGACTTTTCTAAATCCAGTTTGTACATCTAAAAGTTTTCAATTCATATATTGCTGAAGCCTAGCTTGAAGGATTTTGAGCATAACCTTACAAGCATGTGAAATGAGGACAATTGTATGGTGCTTCAACATTCTTTAATTAGAATGAAATTTCAACATTCTTTAATTAGAATGAAATCATCCATCCTTATGTCCATCCTTGCATGAAATATTCTCTTATCTCTAGTTTTCTTGAAGAGATTTTTAGTCTTTTCCATTCTATTGTTTTCCTCTATTTGTTTGCATTGTTAATTTAAGAATGTCTTCTTTTCTCTTTGCTATTCTCTGGAACAGTGCATTCACTTGGGTATATCTTTCCCTTTCTCCCTTGCCTCTTGCTTTTCTACTTTCCTCAGCAGTTTTTAAAGTCTCCTTGTAAAACCACTTTGCTTTTTTGCATTTATTTTTCTTTGAAATGGTTTTGGTCACTACATCCTGTACAATGTTATGGACCTCCATCCATTGTTCTTCAGTCTCTACCAGATCTAATCTTATGAGTTTATTTGTCACATCCACTGTATAATCATAAGGGATTTGATTTAGGTCATGTCCAAATAGCCTAGTGAATGTCCTTACTTTCTTCAATTTAAGCCTGAATTTTGCAATAAAGAACTCATGATCTGAGCCACAGTCAGTTCCAGATCTTGTTTTTGATAACTATATACAGCTTCTCCATCTTTGACTGCAAAGAATGTAATCAACCTGATTTTAATATTGAGCATTTGGTGAGGTCCATATGTAGAGTTGTCTCTTGTGTTTTGAAAAAGGGTGTTTACTATGACCAATGTGCTCTCTTGAAAATCGTCTGTTAGCCTTGCCCTGATTCATTTTGTACCCCAAAGCCAAACTTACCTTTTATTCTGATATCTCTTAATTTCCCGCATTTGCATTTTATCCCCTATGATGAAAAAGACATCTTTCTTGATGTTACTTCTAGAAGATCTTGTAGGTCTCCATACATGTTTCCTATACGACTGCAGTCTTGTCTGACTCTTTGCAACCCTATGGACTGTGGCCCACCAAGATCCTCTGTCCATGGGATTCTCCAGACAAGAATACTGGAGTGGGTTGCCATGCTCTCCTCCTGGTAATCTTCCTGACCCAGGGACTAAGCCCCTTTCTCTTATGTTTTCTGCATTGGCAGACAGGTTCCTTACCATTGGCATCATTTGGGAAGCCCAAGTTCAACTTTAGTTTCTTCAGTGTTAGTAGTTGGGTCATAGACTTGGATTACTGTGATGTTGAATGGTTTGCTTTGGAAATGAACTGAGATCATTTTGCTGTTTACTGATTGCACCCAATTACAGCATTTCAGACTGTTTTGTTGGCTATGAGAGCTACTCTATATCTTCTACAGTAATTTTTCCCACAGTAGCAGACATAATGATCATCTGAATTAATTTCATACACTCCCATCCATTTTAGTTCACTGATTCCTAACATATCAATGTTCAATCTTGTCATCTCCTACTTAACCCCATCCATTTTACCTTGATTCATGGACCTAACATTCCAGGTTCCTATGCAATATTGTTCTTATAGCATCAGACTACAATTTTACCATGAGACACATCCAAAATCGAGTGTCATTTCTGTTTTAGCACAACCCTTTCATTTCTTCTTGAGCTATTAATATTTAATAACTGCCTCCCATTCTTCCCCAGTGGCATATTATACACCTACTGACCTCGAGGACTTATTTTCCAATGTCATGTATTTTTGCCTTTTCATATTGTTCATGGAATTCTCATGGCAAGAATACTGGAGTGATTTGCCATTTCCTCTTCCAGTGGACCACATTTTGTGAGAATTCTTCAGTGTGATCCATCTGTCTTGGGTGATCTTACACAGCACGTCTCTTAGCTTCATTGAGAAAAATAGCTCCTTCACCATGACAAGGCTGTGATCCATGAAGGGGAACTAACTACCTTAAGCTGTTTCAGAAAAAAGGAATCTAGCTTACTTGACAAACTCTTGCATAGTAGGTCATCAGTAGAGATCTTGATGACTCAGTAACAGAGTGAACTTCATACAGGACACTTGTAGATGGAGTTAAGGGTGGAATTTTCACCACTTTATTGCTAATGCCCCAAGCTCACATTCTCTTGGCCTCTCCCAGGGTTTCTGCTGGGTAGACATAGGAAGTGCTCACAGTGTGGGCAGGTCAGCAGTATAGGTATAAACCCGCTGAAGTAAGCAATTTTTTTTTTAAAATCAACCAACACGAGCAATAAGGGAAAAAATGCTTTGAGCAGATAATCTCAGAAGGCCTGCCTTATGCTTCCTAGAAGCATTTGTTAATATAGCAGTGGCATTGATAATATGTCTTTACATTGACTCTCTGGCATTGCATCTCAAACTATTTGCACACAAGTCATTGTATCAACTCTATTGAGGACATTCAAGGTAGCACAGAATATAGCTTCCCCCCTCCCTATTTTTAGTATTTGAATCATTATCACAAAATTATAATCACTTGTAAACCTTGATTGTAAAATGTAATGGACTACAAAAGCAGAATGTGTCCCATAGCACAGACTACTAACACATAGACTAACATATTCTCATGTTTTTCATATTAAAATATCAATATTTATTAATAAGACATAGAACTGTAGGTGTTTTCTCTTATTCTCAAGAAGATTTAATAAACTGTCCTTTGCACTATCATCTGAAAGTGATCATCTGATCTGAAAGTTGCATACCCGTATTTCAAATCATGTTCTTAGTGTTTCTTTTTTTCCCAGATGAATCTGGGAAAGTGACTCACTGGGGAGGTTTTCTGAGGTAACTCAAAGAAACCATGAACAATATCCTACTTATTATGTATAGAGATATCTTTCAACCATTTTCATTTAGATCACTATTTAAAAATTTTTTCTCAGCTATTTTCCAAGGAGTTTTCTAGATTCTTACACTAAAACAGTTGAAAAGATAATCTCTGCTTTCATCGAACTTACACTATATTTGGGAACAGAATAAACATTATATATATAATATATAGTGTTGTAAAGCATGCTAAGAATCAAATGATTACAAAAGTAAAAGAATAAAGAGGGATTAGTACTGATATTAAGATATGGAAATAGAAAAAGACATCTTGAGACGAAAGCGTGTCTAGTGCCCTAAAGGAACTGCCATCAACTATATGGGGACAAGTTTCCAAGACAGAGGGAATAATGAGGAAAAGAATATAAGAGAGGAACATGCAGGGCACACATAGGAAGAATGTAAAGGCCAGCACAGGGTGCAAAGGGGAGGGTGATAATCAGGAGGCAGATCATGGAGGGACTTCCAGGGAATTTTTTCTTTGGTGTGATGGAAAGACACTGGAGTGTTTGGGGCAAGGGCATGGGATCTTAAAAAGGTTTGAAATGACTCATTTTGACAGCTCTGTGGGAAATGAATCTTTGTTGAAGCAAGCAAAATTGTATTTAAAAATAAATCTGAAATCTTACAAAGAAAATGGAAAACCTGAGGATAAATAAAAGTGATTACATTACCTTGTTGGAAATGTCCATAGACCCAGAGTCCTCTTGTTACTTTGGACATACAGATATTCGTTATATTTAAAATGATTTAGTAAGCTTCTGGATATTTATTCCTGTTACTCTTTTCCTGCATTCATAGTAACCTTCTAGTATGATCTTCTTGCTTTTTAACAAAAGACATCAAGATAATCAGCAGGAGAAAAATGTTTGCCAAAAGAAGCTATTTGCTTCTGCTTAAAAAGAGGCCCCAAGGATGCTGTCAAGCAGCCATTAAAATCCAAGAAGTTCCAAGATGTAAAATGAGCTTGGCATCTACATGTTGTCCTGTACATAGCCAGTGTTACTCAATAGGGTGAGGTCCTGCAGTTAGTGATGGAAGAATGTGAATTCCACAAAGGTTGTAATTATATATATATATATATATACACACATATATATAGTATGCAACACAATTAAGCACATAGTGTCTAAAGAGAAGAATAAGAAGCAAAAAAAGAGGAATATTAGGATCTCAGAGCTACTGTCTTACTGGTGAGAAAGCATAGTCTGTTCTATTTATCATTGCTCTAGAAAGACCAGTCTCACACTTAACATGTCACTGACAGGCATATGTTCCTAGACGTCCAAGACACAGCACGAGCTGTGGTTAAACTGGGAGTTCATTCCAATTTGGAGAGCCAGGGATCACTGAGGGGTGCTCAGATTAGAGGAGCTTCCCTGGTGGCTCCGATAATAAAGAATCTGCCTGCAATGTGGGAGACCTAGATTCAATCCCTGGGTTGGGAAGATCTACTGGAGGAGGGCATACAATCCAATCCAGTATTCTTGTCTGGAGAATCTTCACAGACAGAGGAGGCTCGTGGGCTACAGTCCATAGGGTAGCAGAGTTAGACACAACTGGGTTATTAACCACACACACACAAATTAGACTATTTTGTAGAAATCAAAAAGGGCACTAATAGATGGTGAAATATACCATGTTCATGGATCGGAAGAATCACTATAGTGAAAATGAGTATACTACCCAAAGCAATCTATAGATTCAATGTAATCCCCATCAAGCTACCAACAGTATTTTCCACAGAGCTAGAACAAATAATTTCACAACTTGTATGGAAATACAAAAAAACCTCGAATAGCCAAAGCAATCTTGAGAAAGAAGAATGGAACTGGAGGAATAAACCTGACTTCAGGCTCTACACAAAGCCACAGTCATCAGGATAGTATGGTACTGGCACAAAGACAGAAATATAGATCAATGGAACAAAATAGAAAGCCTAGAGGTAAATCCACACACCTATGGACACTTTATCTTTGACAAACGAGGCAAGAATATACAATGGAGTAAAGACAATCTCTTTAACAAGTGGTGCTGGGAAAACTGGTCAACCACTTGTAAAAGAATGAAACTAGATCACTTTCTACCACCATACACAAAAATAAACTCAAAATGGATTAAAGATCTAAACTTAAGACCAGAAACTATAAAACTCCTAGAGGAGAACATAGGCAAAACACTCTCCGACATAAATCACAGCAGGATCCTCTATGACCCACCTCCCAGAATACTGGGAATAAAAGCAAAAATAAATGAATGTGACCTAATTAAACTTAAAAGCTTCTGCACAACAAAGGAAACTATACACAAGGTGAAAAGACAGCCTTCAGAATGGGAAAGAATAATAGCAAATGAAGCAACTGACAAACAACTAATCTCAAAAATATATAAGCAACTCCTGCAGCTCAGTTCCAGAAAAACAAATGACCCAATCAAAAAATGGGCCAAAGAACTAAATAGACATTTCTCCAAAGAAGACATGCAGATGGTTAACAAACATGTGAAAAGATGCTCAACATCACTCATTATCAGAGAAATGCAAATCAAAACCACAATGAGGGACCATTTCATGCCAGTCAGAATGGCTGCGATCCAAAAGTCTACAAGCAATAAATGCTGGAGAGGGTGTGGAGAAAAGGGAACCCTCTTACACAGTTGGTGGGAATGCAAACTAGTACAGCCACTATGGAGAACAGTGTGGAGATTCCTTAAAAAACTGCAAATAGAACTGCCTTATGACCCAGCAATCCCACTGCTGGGCATACACACTGAGGAATCCAGAATTGAAAGAGACACGTGTACCCCAAAAATTCATCGCAGCACTGTTTATAATAGCCAGGACATGGAAGCAACCTAGATGTCCATCAGCAGATGAATGGATAAGAAAGCTGTGGTACATACACACAATGGAGTATTAATCAGCCATTAAAAAGAATACATTTGAATCAGTTCTAATGAGGTGGATGAAACTGGAGCCGATTATACAGAGTGAAGTAAGCCAGAAAGAAAAACACCAATACAGTATACTAATGCATATATATGGAATTTAGAAAGATGGTAACAATAATTCTGTATGCGAGACAGCAAAAGAGACGCAGATGTATAGAACAGTCTTTTGGACTCTGTGGGAGAGGGTGGGATGATTTGGGAGAAGGGCATTGAAACATGTATAATATCACATAAGAAATGAATCACCAGTCCAGGTTCGATGCATGATACTGGATGTTTGGGGCTGGTGCACTGGGATGACCCAGAGGGATGGTACTGGAAGGGAGGAGCGAGGGGGGTTCAGGATGGGGAACACGTGTATACCTGTGGTGGATTCATGTTGATGTATGGCAAAACCAATACAATATTGTAATTAACCTCCAATTAAAATAAATAAATTTATGTTAAAAAATAAAAAAAAATAAAATCATGCCATTGATTGTTACTTGTGGATAAAAACATTTGCAATTTATCTCTTTTATGCCAAGAGAATCATAACACAAAAGAAAGATGAAAAACAAAAATATGACCATGACCCTAAGCAGGTAGTGTCTGAACAATAGGATTACAGGATTCAATTTACCATCAAAGCACACAAATTTAATCAGAAAATTAAATATTTGTAAAATAATTTAAAGTTCACTTTAACTTTAGGGTAACTTGAATTAGGTTTTAGGCAACTCTTCTCTCTTCTTTCTCTCTTGATATCTAAAACTGTTAAAATAGGAGTAGCTTTACCATAATATGTTATGAAACATTTTTGAGAAAAAGTTGTCATGGCCTCTCTCTAAGAGTTTCACAAACAGAATGCAGATGGCAGGGATAATGCTGAGCCCCAACCCTAAGGGATTGTTGCTGGTTAATTGCAAAGTTCATTTTTTTCCTCTTTTTATAACGCTGTGTCATTTAGGGGCTCCCAGCCCACTGGCATGGGTCCTGTCGCTTAGTTCCTCATGTCTACTGAACAGCTGCAAAATGTGGCAGCCTGGTGTGCTGAGGCCACAAGTCGCATTTGCAGCATTTGTCCCCATGTTACCATTATAATTTCACATTTTTAAATGATACCCACTGAAATGAGTGGTTCAGTTTTAAAAGGCATTACGAAACCAATTTAGGTAGATAGCCAGAAGGTAGGTAAATAGGCATACAAGTTAACATTCAGACAACCTTTATTTTTGATAAAAAAATAAAAACAATTCATCAACACCTGAATTATTCATTGATTAAAAAAATCTCAAAGTGACTATATAACTTATACTCTTTTTAATATATCATTAAGCATTTCAAAGGGAAAATATGATTGCTATTTTGAGGAAACCAGTATATGGTTTAGAAAGTGTCTTATATACCTATGCTTTTTTCCCCTTAATTGAGCAGACTTTGGAAAATAGCTTTCATGAAATTCAATTACTGTCTCTTAATGTGCCAGAGTTTTCAGAAAATATGATTACAATAAATCCTCAGAAATTATCCCATTGTCCAGTGGAAGGTATTTGCAGGGTAGGAAAATGTTGCCAAATTTGCCCTCAAAAACAACTTGTCTACCAAAGGTGGTCTTTATGGTAAGCCCATAAGCAATTATATGAACCCTATCATGTATAAATAACCACACTGGTTTTCCAAATCTGCACTGCTGCCATATGAGAGCTCATCCAGGAAAGTGAGAAGAAGTGAGTAAAAATGAAACTGCACCAGCAGGTGTCTCATCACAGCCTCTGTGTTTTAACATATTTGAGTTTCCTAAGCAACTATGCTCCCTAGGAAACTGATTAAACTGCTTCTATAGAAACCATTAACTGAGCAATTCCTCCTTCATACCAGCTTTATGGAGAGAGCACAGGAAAATGATGGGAGAATTATTTTCTATTTCCTCAGTTCTAGAAATTTTCTTGTGGGGTATTTCAGAACAATACTGGATAAATGTGAGTCTATATGTCACTAGATTTTCACTACTTTCTGCTTATTTAATTGCATATAATATACAGATTACAATGTTGAAGGATGTTGTTTATTCATGTGAAAATTTTAGAGGACTAGGAATATTTAACAGTTTGCTTACAGGAATAATTTGACATTTTTCTCTATTAAACAATGGCCCAGAAATTAATATGATTAGCTTTGGAATTACTAGAACATTGCATTTACCTATTTCATAATGAATTATAGCTTGCCATTGTTAAATTGTATCACCTTCATGCCTTATCATAAGAAACATAAAGGTACATTTTTAATAAAATTAAAATTAATATATTAATTAAAGTACATATATTCATTTGATTTCCCTTTTTACTCACATTTTTGAAAGTTATATTTTATTACTTATAAAGAGTTGGCCAATTCTTGTGTCCTTTTTTATTAATATTAAGACTAAGCAAAATAAGTCATACAGGGATAATGATTAGAGCTGAGATACTTAAGAACTGACAATAGGAAAAAGATATACAAAATAAATATTATATATAAAATTATTGGTCTATGTTACAGTGATTTAAAAGTAAAAAAATTAAAGAATGCACTTATTTTGAGATTTAATCAAGTGTAATATCAATTTTTTGTGTGAAAGTTCAGTTCAGTCGCTCAGTCATGTCTAACTCCTTGTGAACCCATGGACTGCAGCAAGCCAAGCTTCCCTGTCCATCACCAACTCCCAGAGCTTGCTCAAACCCATGTCCATCAAATCAGTGATGCCATCTACCATCTCATCCTCTGTCATCCCCTTCTCCTCCTGCCTTCAATATTTCCCAGCATCAAGGCCTTTTCTAAGGAGTCTGTTCTTCATATCAAGTGGCCAAAGTAGTGGAACTTCAGCTTTAGGATCAGTCCTTCCAATGAATATTCAGGACTGATTTCCTTTAGGATGGACTGGTTGATCTCCTTGCAGTCCAAGGGACTCTCGAAAGTCTTCAACACCACAGTTCAAAAGCATCAGTTCTTCAGAGCTCAGCCTTCTTTACAGTCCAGCTCTCATGCCCATACATGACTACTGGATAAACCATAGCTATGACTATAAGAACCTAAGTAATGTCTCTGCTTTTTAACATGCTGTCTAGGTTGATCATAGATTTTCTTCCAAGGAGCAAGTGTCTTTTAATTTCATGGCTACAGTCACCATCTCCAGTGACTGGAGGCCAAGAAAAGAAAGTCTGTCACAGTTTCCAACATTTCCCCATGTGAAGTGATGGGACCAGATACCAAGATCTTTGTTTTATGAATGTTGAGTTTTAAGTCAATTTTAACACTCTCCTCTTTCACTTTCATCAAGAGGCTCTTTAGTTCCTATTCATTTTCTGCCATAAGAGTAGTATCATCTGCATATCTTAAGCTATTGATATTTCTCCTGGTAATCTTTATTCTGGTTTGTGCTTCATCCAGCCGGGCATTTTGCATGATATACTCCGCATATAAGTTAAATAAGCAGGGTGACAATATTCAGCTTTGTTGTTCTACTTTTCCAATTTGGAATCAGCCTGTTGTTCCATGTCTGGTTCTAATTGTTGCTTCTTGAACTGCATACAGACTTCTCAGGAGGCAGGTAAAGTGGTCTGGTATTTCCATCTCTTTAAGAATTTTCCAGTTTGTTGTGATCCACACAGTCAAATGCTTTGGAGTAGTTAATGAAGTGGATATAGATGTCTTTTCTGGAAATCTCTTGCTTTTTCTATCTTTGGCTCCTCTGTCTTTTCCAAATTCAGCTTAAATATCTAGACATTCTTGATTCATGTACTGTTGAAGCCTAACTTGGAGAATTTTGAGTATTATTTTGCTAGCCTGTGAGATAATTGCAATTTTGAGGTACTTTGAACATTCTTTGGCATTGCCTTTCTTTAGGATTGGAATGAAAACTAATATTTTCCAGTCCTGTGGCCACTGCTGAATTTTCCAAATTTACTGGCATATTGAGTGCAGCACTTTCACAGCATCACCTTTTAGGATTTGAAATGGCTCAGCTGAAATTCCATCCCCATCACTAGCTTTGTTTGTAGTAATGCTTCCTAAGGCCCACTTAACCTCACACTCCAAGATGTCTGACTCTGGGCAAGTGATCACACCATCATGGTTATCTGGGTCAATAAGATATTTTTTGTATAGTTCTTCTGTGTATTCTTACCACATCTTAATATCTTCTACTTTTGTTAGGTCCATACCATTCTGTCCATTACTGTGCCCATCTTTGCATGAAACATTCTCTTGGCATCTCTAATTTTCTTGAGGAGATCTCTAGTTTTTCCAATTCTATTGTTTTGGTCTATTTCTTTGCATTGATCACTTAGGAATGCTTTCTTATCTCTCCTTGCTATTCCTTGGAACTTTCTATTCCTTGACATTCAGACGGATATATCTTTCCTTTTCTTCTTTGCCTTTCAATTCTTTTCTTTTTTCAGCTATTTGTAAGGAGATCCTCAGATCAGACAGCCATTTTTATTTTTTTATTTCTTTTTTTTTTTTTTTTTTTTTGTGGATGTTTTTAATCACTGCCTCCTGTGCAATGTCACAATCTCCATCCATATTTCTTCTGGCATGATGTCTACAGATCTAATCCCTTGAATCTATTTGCTACTTCCACTGGTTAATCCTAAGGAATTTGATTTAGGTCATACCTAAATGGTCTAGTGGTTTTTCATATTTTCTTCAATTTATGTGCGAATTTTGCAGTAAGGAGTTCATTATCTGAGCCACAGTCAGCTACTGGTCTTGTTTTTGCTGACGGTATGGGACTTCTCCATCTTTGACTGCAAAGAATATGATCAATCTGATTTCAGTATTGACCATCCAGTGATGTCCATGTGTAGAGTCATCTCTTGCTTTGTTGGAAATGTGTGCTTTCTATGACCAGTGCATTCTCTTGGCAAAACTTTTTTAGTCTTTGACCTGCTTCATTTTGGACTCCAGGGCCAAACATACCTGTTACTCCAGGTATCTCTTGACTTCCTACTTTTGCCCAGTCTCCTATGATGAAAAGGGGATGCTTTTCTTGGTGTTAATTCTAGAAGGTCTTGTAGGTCTTCACAAAATCATGTATTTTCAGTTCTTTGTCAGTAGTGGTGAAATACCTATGTGGGTACTTTTATTTAAATAAGATAGCATACTATTATTTTTATCACATACACATTTGTTGTTCTTTCTCTTACTCTATTCCTACTGTAGACCTTCCATTTTTGATGTTTGTAAGATTAATGTACAAGTAATTTATTTACAAATAGTGCTTTAATTAGTTTAACTTGTCTTATGATAAATCTTGTCATATTATGCACTTATATGTATTCATATATTACCAAATGTTTAATATTTTATGCTATAACTTTTAGTTTTCCTATATTTTTAATTCCCTCAGATTTCTATATTTTCAAATTTTTGTTAGTTTTATTTTCTATATTCATGCTACTCATGAAGATAAAATTTACTTTTATTCAGTGTAAAGCATAAGTCTATCCATATAGAATTCTTTTAATCTTGGAATTTAGATTTTCCAATGAATATCAATAGCTAAATTACATAATAGTAGTAACGTCAATGTAAATCTTTCTAAAAGACACTTCATATTTTCTTGCTTTGTTCAATAATCTCAACATAATTTAATATTTTACTCATGATGACCAGGATTATCATTAGAAACATCAACAATGTTTATAGTGAGTAAGTTCATCCATTGGTTATTGATGAACTTAATCATTTCCTGCCTTCATCATACTTCTCAGAATTGAATGCTTTTTGCCACTCCTGCCTTAAATACTCTCTTCACTTTATGTGATGGAAATACACACCTGACTTCCTCCTAACTAACTCTCCAGAGCTTCCATCAGGGCCTTCACCATGAGAAATCTAAGTGCTGAAATTCTTCAAATGTTCATTGTTAAGTTTGTTTCTTCTTTCTCTATACTGTTTTTATAGGTGACAATATTCGGTTGAATTGTGATCCACAAAAAGTCATGTTGACTTCCCTGATAGTTCAGTGGGTAAAGAATCTGCCTACTGTACAGGAGATACAAGAGATGCTGGTTCTATTCCTTGGTCTGAAGATACCCTGGAGGAGAAAATGACAACCCACTCCAGTATTCTGGCCTGAAAAATTCCATGAACTGAGGAGCCTGGCAAAGTACAGTCCATGGGATCACAAAGAGTTGGACATGACTAAGCACATAGTGGATGGCATGGCAAAAAGTTATGTTGGAGTCCTATTCCCCAAAACCTCAGAATGTGACTGCATTTAAAAATAGTGTTATCACAAATGGGCTTCCCTAATAGCTCAAGTTGGGAAAGAATCTGCCTTCATTGCAGGAGACCCTGGTTGGATTCCTGGGTTTGGATGATCTGCTGGAGAAGGGATAGGCTACCTACTTCAGTATTCTTGGTCTTCTCTGGTGGCTCATCTGGTAAAGAATCTGCCTGCCATGAAGGAGACCTGGGCTCCATCCCTGGGTTGGGAAGATTCCCTGGAGAAGGGAAAGACTACCCACTCCAGTATTCTGGCCTGGGGAATTCTGTGGACTATATAGTCTATGGGGTTGTAAACAGTTGGACACAACTGAGTGACTTTCACTTTCACAGATGTAATTAGTTAAGATGAGATGACCCTGGAGTAATCTTGGACCTTCATCTAATATAATCAGTATCCTTATAAGAAGTGATAGATATACACAAAAAACAAACATCATTTGATGACATAGAGTCATAGAGGGAAGATGGCAAAAGAAAATGGGGACCTAGACAGTTACATTTCCACACCAAGAACACCTAGTGCTTAGAGAAACTGCAAGGAAAAAAAAAAAACAAAAAACAAAGTTAACTCCTCTAAGAGACTTCTGAGGGAGCATAACCCTGTGGATACCTTGATTTATTTCTTAAACCCTCCAACACTATGAGAAAACAATTCTATCATTTTAAGCCACTTAGTTTGTTATATTTTGTTACAATAGTTCTAGGAAGTTAATAAACTGACCTGTTATCTCCTTAACATTAAATTCCATTCAAATTTACATCATCAAAAATTCACAACCTAGAAGTTGAGAGCTGTGTTTTATTGGGCAGACAATCTGAGGATTTCAAGCCCAAGAGACAAGACTCAGATAAATTCTAGAGGGACTGCTCAAAAGAGATAAAGGGTGGGGAAGCCAAGATATATAGACATTTTTGTAATAAAGACCAGGTAGTTGGAACATCAAAAGATTACTGTTAACTAAAGAAAACCATGGAGAAGGAAATGGCAACCCACTCCAGTTGTTCTTGCCTGGAGAATCCCAGGGACGGGAGAGCCTGGTGGGCTGCCGTCTCTGGGGTCGCACAGAGTCAGACACGACTGAAGCGACTTAGCAGCAGCAGCAGCAAAGAAAACCAGATATATTAAGTTAAGGAATTTTGTGCTTTTATTTGTGTACAAGAAGACGCAAGACTCTGGGCTCACTGAAACCATTCCTTTGATATACACCTCAGCTATCTGGGACTACTGTTCTGTTTTCCCATCCTGAGTTTCCTCAGGGTAAACTTGTTGGGTCCTGCAGCGGCTGACATCTAGAGGGAGTGAGAGCGTATTGCCTCCATCTTAAATTCCCTCAAGGCTCACCATCAGGGCTGCTGTAATATTATGATTTGATGGCTGCAACATCCTTTGTTTACTGATATGGCAGACAATATTTTTCATTCACACGGTTCTCTTGTTTAATATGTAGAAAAGCAAACAAAAAACTACTTTTGAATGTAATATATGCAATAACAAACTGCCAACTTTCCTCTCTCAGCTTCTTCCCTCCCCCAAAACACCATGCATTCATATTTCCGTGAATGTGAATTTCAGCGAATATTTGCTGAATCATTCAACCCAAAAATGAGAAATAGCAATGGGTTCCCCTCCTTATGTCACAGAGAACTACATATCATCATTAATTCTACAAAACTGCCTCAAAGATAAAACTTGCTTTCTCTCCTGTTTCCTACTTTTCTTCTGCACTAGTCCACACCATCATTTATACTAACCTGGATAGTTTTAATTTGTCTATTTCTTTCTTACTTGCTATATTTCTGTACAAATTACAGATATATTTTATAAATATAAAATACAGCTTATAATGCCTTCAATTAGCATTTTCAATGCTTTCTCCATTGCATTTAGACAGGGATTCTATTTAATGTAGATTGGAAGACCTGTGCAATGCATCCTATGCTTATTTATCCAACCTCAAGGCAAATGACTCTTCTGCTCATTCAGCACCATTTGTCCACAAGGCCTGTCTTTCACATGAAGAGTCTGACTGCTTATGTCAGTCTCTTGAGTGAATCATTCTCTCCCATAAATGCACTTATTCTGTTCATGGCTGTTACTTTCTCATTGTTTAAATATCATTAAGAGCTATTTTCTCAGAATTTTTTTTTATTAAATATGCATCTAATACTATAATCTAAAATATCCAATGCTTGTTATACACCTACCACTATTAATTTTTTTTTCAAAATCTTTGGCCATTAAATTAATTGTATTTGATATAATATGCAATTGCAATATACAAATTTTATATTTATATTTATTTGTATTCCATTTTGATATTTGCTTTCTCCTCCTTAGCCTCTAAGTTATGTGAAGAAAACTGCCACATTATTGCAGTCCACACTGAATTCCATGTCTTAGCATAAGACCTAGCAATAAAATAGCAAGCACTGCTGAAGGAGGGAAGCAAAAATAGAAGGAAGAAAGGAAGGAAGAGTGGAAGGAAGGAAGGAAGAAAGAAGGAAGGAAAGAAACAAAAGATGTTATCTCAAACCTTAAATGACTCCCATTAACATGATGAAAGACTGGGTATAAAGAGATTCATGTATCATCAGCTGTTCTTTGTTACTACTGACATGTGTCCAGCAATTGGGATCTACTGCATTATTCTAAATATCCAAAAAATAACTGTAGCTTCTAGATGGTGTAAAATTTGGCTAGCCTCTGTATTTTCTTTTACATTTTTGTTCATCAGTGTGCTTTTAAACTTAAACTTGGAGAAAATCTTTTTCTTGTTCCATCAAGATATTGTTATCTTTACTCACAATCCTTAATATATTCATAAGATATGCATATGTATGCATATATGTGTATGTATATGACATTAGACATAATAAGACACATACAAGAACATCATCAGCATATAATTGTTATAAGGAAAATACTAAAGTATTGTTTCCAATATGTGTTAAATATCAGAAAAAAAGTTCAACAAAATAATAAAATAATTTCACTGATTAAATTGCAGATTTTGTAAAGGAAAATATTCAGTTCTTACTGAATGGGAATAATGAATGTTGGCAGAAGTTATCTGAGTATTCAGTAATATAACTCAACTATCTAGTTAATTTTTTACAGCTTTTTAGAACTAAGGAAATATTAAATATCTCAATACACGTATATTAAGGAGGAGCAATTGAATTTTTTTCCTTCAGTTTTTTCTACCCTTTCAATTTGTTTGTTTTGTTTTTGAGATGTAAAAAAGGAGAAATCAAGGAAAGGACAACAGACAAAAATGGTACTTTAGAGGTATAGGTTTTGTTTTAGTTGCTCAGTCATGTCCAGCTCTTGGCGACTCCATGGACTCCAACCCACCAGGCTCTTCTTTCCATGAGATTTCCCAGACAAGAATACTGGAGTGGATTGCCATTCCCTTCTCCAGTGGATCTTCCCAGTCCAGGGATTGAACCTGGTGCTCCCACATTGCAGGCAGGTTCTTAATGATCTGAGCCACAAGGGAAGCCCATTTTAGAGATATACCCCGAGGTTAGTTAGGCAGCTATCATTTGAGACTATTCACAAAGTATATGACATTTCCTTAGAACATATCCACAAACTAAGGTGGTAGAAGAAAGCAACATAATGGGTTTCAATGCTTCAGTCTTGAGTGTTTTATCAGGACTTATTAGAGAAACCAAAGGCTTTACAATGCCTGGAATCATATTAGTGAGTTAATGTAAACTTTTCCCCAGTAAAATCAAGGAAAACCAAAGAAAATTAGGTAGTCATAAATGAGTTTAGTGGTCTTGTTACTTATGGATTCTACCATGTTAGCAATTAAGAATCATGAACAAGCAAAAATTACCTAGAGACAAATGAAAATGAAAGAACAACCATCCAAAATCTATAGAATGCAACAAAAGCAGTTCTAAGAATGAAGTTTATAGCAATAAAATCTTATCTCAATAAACAAGGAAAATCTCAAATAAACAACCTAACTTTATTCCTAAAACAACTAGAGAAAGAAGAGCAAGCAAAACCTAAGGTTAGGAGGAGGAAATAAGTAATAAATGTCAGAACTGAGATAAAATACAAACAAAATAATAGCAAAGATCAATGAAACTAAAATCTAGTTCTTTGAAAAGATAAACAAAATTGATAGCCAGCCTCACTGAGGAAAAAGAGAGAGGACTCATATCAATAAAATTAGAAATGAAAAAGAAGTTACAACTGACTCCACAAAAATACAAAGGATCATAAGACATTACCATGAGAAATCATATGGCAATAAAATGGGCCAGTTGAAAGAAATGGACAAATTCTTAGAAAGGTACAGTCTCCCAAAATTGATACAGGAAAAAATAGAAACTATGAACAGAACAATCATAAGCACTGAAGTAGAAACCATGATTAAAAACTCCCAACAAAGAAAAGTTCAGGATCTGATGGCTTTACAGGAGAATTGCATCAAACATTCACTGAAAATCTAACATGCATCCTTTTAAAACTCTTCTAAAAAATTACAGAGGAATAAAAAGTTTCAAACTCATTCTATGAGGCTACCATCACCCTGATACCAAAACCAGCAAAAATACAATACCACCAAAAAAAATAAATAAAATTACAGGTCAATACCATTGATAAATTCAGAAATCCTCAACAAAATGCTAGCAGTCTAAATCCAACAATGTAGCAAAAGGATTATACACTATGATCAAGTGGTAGTCATCCTAGGGGTACAAGGATTTTTTTTTAATATTAAATCAATCAATGTGATGCAACATATCAACAAACTGAAGAAAAAAATGATACCATCATCTCAACAGATACATAAAAAGCCTTTGACACAGAGTTTATGCTAAAAGCTCTTTAGAAAGTGGGAATAGAGGGAAACTACACCAATATAATTAAAGCTATAGACAACACACCTACAGCTAACATCATACTCAAAGGTGAAAAGATGAAAGTGTTTCTTAGATCAGGAACAAGGCAAGGATATCCACGCTAACTGTTTTTATTCAACATAGTTCTAGAAGTACTACCTATAGCAAGCAGATAAAAGAAAGAAATAAAGGGAATCTGAATTGGAGAAGAAAAATTTAAACTGTCATCATTTGCAGATGACATGATACTATACATAGAAAATGTTAAAGATTCTATGAGAAAGCTATTAGAACTCAGTGAATTTGGTAAAGTTGCTGATTACAAAATTAATACACATAAATCCATTGCATTCCTATACATTTACAATGAAAGATCAGAAATAGAAATTCAATAAACAGTTAAATTTATTTATATCAAAAAGAATAAGATACCTTGAATAAACCTACCTAAAAAGACAAAAAACCTATACTACAAAAATGATAAGATGTTGATGAAAGAAATCTAAGAAGACGTAAACCTATGGAAAGATATACCATGTACATGGCTTGCAAGAATCATTATTGTCAAAATGACTATACTACTCAAGGCAATCTACAAATTCAATGCATTCCTGATAAAAAATTACCAATGGTATTTTTCACAGAACTAGAACTAATAATCTTAAAATTTGTATGAAGACACAAAAGACCCTGAATAGTCAAAACAATCTTGAGAAAGAAAAGCAAAACTGGAAGAATCAGCCTCCCTGACTTCAGTCTATACTACAAAGCTAAAATCATCAAAACTGAATGGTATTTGTACAAAAATAGAAATATAAATCAATGAAACAGGACATAAACCTTCACAATAAAGCCCATATATGTATGGTCAGTTAATCTATAACAAAAGAGGCAAGACTACACAATGTCAGAAAGACAATTTCTTTAACAAATGGTGCTGGGAAAATTGGATAGCACATGTAAAAATATTAAATAAGATCATTTTTCAACACCATATACAAAAGAAAGCTCAAAATGGATTAAGGATCTAAATATGAGATCAGACACTATAAAACTCCTAGAGGAAAACAATCAAAACACTCTCTGATATAAATTGCAACCATATTGTTGTTTTTTTGATTCACCTCTCAGAATAAAGGAAATAAAAACAAAAATAAACAAATAGGACTTATTTAAATTCAAAGTTTTAGTGGCATAGGAAACAATAAACAAAACTTAAAGGCAGTTCACAGATTGGAAGAAATACTTGCAAATGAGGTAATGAACAAGGGGTTAGTTTCAATCCCTTGTTTACAAGTCCCTTGTTTACAATCCCAAATTTACAAAAGTTCATGAGGCTTAATGTCATCAAAACAATTAACCCAATAAAAAAATAAGCAGAAGACCTAAACAGACATTCATCCAAAGAAAACATACAAATGGCCAAGAGGCATATGAAAAGATGCTCATAATTATCAACATATATGAAATGCTGGAGAGTGTGTGGACAAAACAGAACCCTCTTACACTGTTGGTTCAGTTCAATCGCTCAGTTGTGTTTGACTGTTTGTGACCCAATGGATGGCAGCACTCCAGGCTTCCCTGTCCATCACCAACTCCCAGAGCTTGCTCAAACTCATGTTCATCGAGTTGGTGATGCCATCCAACCATCTCATCCTCTGTCGTCCCCTTCTCCTCCTGCCTTCAATCTTTCCCAGTATCAGGGTCATTTCTAATGAGTCAGTTCTTCACATCAGGTGACCAAAGTATTGGAGTTTCAGCTTCAGCATCAGTCCTTCCAATGAATATTCAGGACTGATTTCCTTTAGGATGGACTGGTTTGATCTCCTTGAGTCCAAGGGACTCTTAAGAGTCTTCTCCAACACTTCAGTTCCAAAGCATGAATTCTTCAGTGCTCAGCTTTCTCGATAGTACAACTCTCATATTCATACATGTCTACTGGAAAAACCATAGCTTTGACTGGGCAAAGCCTTTACTTTCTTGGCAAAGTAATGTTTCTTCTTTTCAATATGCTGACCAGGTTAGTCACAACTTTTCTTCCAAGGAGCAAACATCTTTTAATTTTATGGTTGGCATTTACCATCTGCAGTGATTTTGGAGCCCAAGAAAACAAAGTCTGTCACTGTTTCCATTGTTTCCCCATCTATTTGCCATGAAGTGATGGAACTGGATGCCATTATCTTAGTCTTCTGAATGTTGAGTTTTAAGCCAACTTTTTCACTCTCCTCTTTTACTTTCATTGAAAGACTCTAGATTTTCTTTGCTTTTTGCCATATGAGTGGTGTTATCTGTGTATGTGAGGATATTGACTTTCCTCCCGGCTATCTTGATTCCATTTATGTTTCATCCAGTCTGGCATTTCACATGATGTACTCTGCATATAAGTTAAATATGCAGGGTGACAAAATACACCCTTGACGTACTCTTTTCCCAATTTGGAACCAATCTGTTGTTCCATGTCTGGTCCTAACTGTAGTTTCTTGACCTGCATACAGATTTCTCAAGAGGCAGGTAAGGTGGTCTGGTATTCCCATCGCTTGAAGTATTTTCCACAGTTTGTTGTGATCCACACAGCAAAAGGCTTCGGCCTAGTCCATAAAACAGAAGTAGATATTTTTCTGGAACTCTTTTGCATTTTCTATGATGCAACGGATGTTGGCAATGATCTTTTGTTCCTCTGACTTTTCTGAATCCAACTTGAGCATCTTGAAGTTCATCATTCATGTACGGTTGAAGCCTGCCTTGGAGAATTTTCAGCATTACTTTGCTAGTGTGTGAGATGAGTCCAATTGTGTGATAGTTTGAGAATTCTTTGGCAATGCCTTTCTTTGGGATTGGAATGAGGGAATGTAAATTGCTACAGACACGCTGGAGAACAGTGTGGAGGTTCTGTAAAAAGCTAGAAATAGCCCTAGCACATGATCTTGCAATCTCACTCCTGTGCATATATCCCCCCAAAATAAACACCTAGTCCAAAAGCACCTATGTATCCCAATATTCATCAGTGCTCTTTTTACAATAGCCAAGACAGGGAAGAAACCTAAGCATCCATTGATAGAGCAATGGATAAAGAAGATGGGATGTTGTTGTTTTTCAGTCACTCAGTCGTGTCCAATTCTTTGTGTCCCTATGGATTGAAGCATATCTGGCTTCCCTGTCTTTCACTATTTCCTGGAGTTTACTCAAATTCATGTCCACTGAGTCAGAGGTGCTATCTAACAATCTCATCCGCTGCTGCCCCCTTCTTTTGTTTTCAGTCTTTCCCAGCATCAAGCAGTTTTCCAAAGAGTTGGCTCTTTGCATCAGGTGATCAAAGTATTGGAGCTTCAGGTTCAGTATAAGTTCTCCCAATGAATATTTAGGATTGATTTCCTTTAGGATTGACTGATTTGATTTTCTTGCTGTCCAAGTGGCTCTCAAGAGTTTTCTCCAGCACCACAATTCAAAAGAAGGTGTGGTATATGAATATTACTCAGCTATTAAAAAGAATGAAATAATGTCATTTCTAGCAAAATGGATGGACCTAGAGATTGTCATACTGAGAAATATTCCATGACATTCATTATATACAAAATCTGGAAAGAAATGATACAAGTGAACTTATTAACAAAATAGAAAGAGATTCACAGATTTACAGGATGAACATAAAGTTGTCAGGGAGGAAGAATGTAGGAAAGAGATACTTAGGGAGTTTGGGATCAAGACATATGCAGTGCTATATTTAAAATGGACAACAAATAAGGTCCTTCTGTAGATCACATGGAACTCTGCTCACTGTTGTGTGGAAGCCTGTATGGAAGGGGAGTTGAGACGAGAATGGATACATGTATATGTATGGCTGAATCCCTTTGCAGTCCACTTGAAACCATCACATTATTAATTAGCTATATCCCAAAATAAAATAAAAGCTTTTTTTGTTTGTTTTTCAAGAATCTTGGACACTGTAATCTTTTTTTGGAAAATACACCTTGAGTTGATTTAATAAGTCCTGAAATTTCAGTTAAATGTAGATTCAGAATAATGTTTACATTATATAACAGTCAGCGTAAAAGCAAATTTCATATACGTAAGCTGGGCATTCATCTAGAAGTGTGATTTAGGGAAAAGTTTCATGGTTTAGAAATATTTCATACTTAGATCGTAACTACTTACATCAGACCAATAAGGCCTATTGACAGTTCGAACCAGATTAAATTCTGAAAAAAACATAAGATCTTTTCTAACTTGTAAAATAGATTATACTTTGCAAATATGTTGTTATGTGAAATATTATACCATATGATCATTAATGAAAGAAGGATTTCATGGGGTTCTGTGTTTAATAAGTACTTGCCATTTTCCACCAATAATTTGAATAGTGTTATATGTGCATTGAAGTTGCATGATTAACTTACTATACTTATTTGACAATGCAGTTTTTCCACTTTAGAGATAACAATATCCTTTGGAATCAACATTTTGTTGAATACTTTTTACAGAGTCTCAAAATGCTCATATTAGGCAAAAACATTGTGTATTTTTCTGACAATGGCTGTTTAAACTCTACTTAAATTCCAGGGATGGAGAAACTATTACCTCTATAGATTCATGATTTTGTCATTATGCAGCTCTAAGCATCTATAAGCATTAAGTTTATGCTGGTATTTCATTGTAATTTGCTTCATGTAATTTCTAATCTTTTGTGCTGGTTATGACCTTAGATTTTAATTTCTTGATCCCATGATAGTCATTCTAATATTTGAAGGTGTCATCAAGCTTTACTTTATAGTTTTTATTTAAACTAAATCCTAATTCATTTTTACCTCTTGCAATTAAAATTTAAGTCATTTCATAATCACATTACTCCATTAAATGTAATCTAGTTAGTCCCCCAAACACTTGAGTTAGCAGTGAGGAATTGTGTTTTCTGATCTTTTTTTTTTTCCTTTCTCAAAGACAAGGTTTTAATCCCCATGTTCTTTGTTTGTGTCCTGTCCTTCTGAAGGTTTAAGCTATAAACTGATCTATTTATTATATGAGGTAATAACAAATGGAAGACTCTTGAGAGTCCCTTGGATTGCAAGTAGATCCAACCAGTCCATTCTAAAGGAAATCAGTCCTGAATATTCATTGGAAGGACTGATGCTGAAGCTGAAACTCCAATACTTTGGCCACATGATGAGAAAAACTGACTCATTTGAAAAGACCCTGATGCTGGGAACAATTGAAGGCAGGAGAAGAAGGGGACAGCAGAGGACAAGATTGTTAGATGGCATTACAGACTCAATGGACATGAGTTTGGGTAAACTCTGGGAGTTGGCAATGGACAGGGATGCCTGGTGTGCTGAGGTTCATGGGGTCACAAAGAGTCAGACACGACTGAACGACTGAACTGAACTGAATAAAAAATACAAAGTATGGTGAACCTCAAGGTTATTTGCTTTTTAGGTAGAATTTTGAACAAAATCCATTAAAATAATAAATCCTAATGGTGGGGTGAAGTTATGTGACGGGATTACATTTTAGAAGACATTTAAGAATACATCAAATTGTAACACTCAGAACAGTTTCTAACTATCCAAAAGGAGTCATACTCTTTTAAAGATTTACTGAGATAGACTTTGATGTATGGCAAAACCAATACAATATTGTAATTAACCTCCAATTAAAATAAATAAATTTATATTAAAAATTTTGTCTCTACTTTTTCATAGAATTTTACTCTAAATTCAAAAGCCCTTGGCTATTTCAACTGGAAACTATTAGATGAGTATGAGACTTTTGTGATTATCTACTCTGCTGGATAGGCTCCCCTGGTGACTCAGCAGTAAAGAATCTGCCTGCCAGAGCAGGAGACATGGATTAAATCCCTGAGTGGAGGGGATTTCCTGGAGAGGGAAAGGGCAACCCACTCCAGTATTCTTGCCTGGAGAATTCCAGGGACAGGGCAGCCTGGTGGGCTACAATTCCTGGGGACACAAAGAATCAGATATGACAGAGTGACTAAAAAACAGCAACACTACCTTATTGATGCATCTTACTTAATTTTGTCATCCTGAGTCTTAGTCTATTTTTGTTGTCATAGACTCACAAAACTACTATCAGTTGATTTTTGTGGGGATGAGTTGTTGTTTTAAACAGTAATAAACTTATTCTGGAGTTAGCATTTTGTCTGTAGTGGTCATACACTTAGGTATGGGAAGACACGTTTTAATTCTTTTATATTTTAAAAGATACATTACTAGAAATGCATACACCCTGTGGAGTTCGAAATTTGCTTATATTTTAGAATCATCCAAGTTGCCTTTGAAATATGTTTATCTCTTTTTGAGGGTTAATTTCCAGACAATCACAAACTTATTTGAAACTTATAATTAATAGGCAGGTGTCTGCCTTAGTGAGCCATTCAAATTCAACAGAATCTAATGGGTCTCTGTTTGGCATCATCAATACAATATGTGTTTTCAGGAAGAAATCTATATCATGCACAGTCATTTTAAAAATTAACACAAATTGTGTTTTACGAAAAAGGGTTAATCATCATCTCTTCTTTCATAACAGAATTGAGAATAGCTGTTCAGGCAACTGTAAGATATGCTGTTTGGTGCCTGGGTTGCTGTGATTAAACCAATGGCCTTTAGTTTGCAATGCCATCAGCCTGGTACATGTCACTAATAATGAATTCATTTTTTAGAGCAGAACCATATACCCATCTTCCATTGCAATTACTGCAGAGGAGGAGAGATTCAGAAGTAAAAATGAAACATTTCAAGGATGAATAGACCCTGAAAATTGGTAAAGTGGTAGGAAAGTCCAAGTTTGAAGAATGAAGAAATGGATGTACATAGAAATAGCAGTTTGGAAAATATGAAAAGAATAATATTTTACAGAAACCCCTGTTTGTTGTTGCCGAAAAGTTTTAGTGTTTAGATCGACTCATTTGGGCTCTGCATTTAGCACTTCCCTGAAGTAGTTCACACCTTTGCTATTGCTCCTGTTCAGCTACAAATCCTTTTAAGCAAGGCTGATTTTAACAAGAAAATGGTGCATTGATTTACAACTTGAAGAGTATTTTAAAAGTGGCAAAATCTAGGCTTTTGTGAAACTTTGGAATCTGAAGAAAATAGAAATACTTAAGAAAATTCTTTAAAATGGTATAATGCACAATAAATTATATCCTGATTAAGATCATTAGAAAAATCAGTTATAAAAAATCAACTTCTAAACTTGCAGATTTTCTACGATTCTGCAGTCTCTCTTCACTAGTTAATCAGATACAATCTCAGACATCATTTAGCAAAATTATTTTACATTTCTCTCTTTCACCTGCTTGCCTTTGCTCTCACTTTCACTTCCCATTCTCTATCTCTTCTCTCTTCAATTCTCATTTCACCCATTGATTTCTTATTTCACTCTTCTATTTTCTTATTTTCCTTTACTCTCTTTCTTCCTACTTTCTTCTCTTCTTTTTTCCTGTTTCTTATCTTTTTTAAAATTTCAAATATTTTAATTATGTCCTTAATGAAAAAATAAACTTGATATTGAGGGCCTATTCACATTATCTGTTATCTCCCTCATTGGAGTAGTTAAAATTTTGGGGTTCTTCATTTTTGAATTATTGTAATGTTTTAGATACAATTAAGATAAGCAATGGAGATACCTGGGCATTATATATGTATCTTCACCTATGTATTTTTTGTAAATGCCAAACAAACAGGCCAGATTGATGCAAATTTGTAGAATCTGTTTCATTGTTTCACTGAATAAAGCCCATCTAATTAAAATCATAGAGTTTGTTTCTTTTATTTTAAATGATAAATATTGAAGCTATAAAAGAAAACTCTTCTAATACTTGACTCTCTTGTCAAAGTAACATAACAATTGAATATCCAAATAAAGAAGAACATAAACACTATTTGGGTATTTTGTCAACTAAAATTATAATGTGTAGTGGAGAAGAAAGTTTGTGTTTGTTTTATGCATTTGGGACTGATACTAGCCTTTGAAGTATAATGGCCCAAGAAAATAACTCAGAGAAATACAGATTTATTATTTTCCTTAATATTTTTATACATGCAAATTAAGGTAAGAAAGCTATTCGCATAAGAAAGTATTAGTAAGGATACTAAAAACATTATCTAATTATAATATATAAACTCACAGATGGTGGTGGAAAGAACACAGAGATGAACACAAATATGGTTGATTATGCTGGTATGTGACTTCTACTAGTGACCAATCAAAATCCTTATCCCCTGAGCCACTGTCTAGGCTGAAATAAACAGATAGCCCAAGGGTCATGTGTGTCACATGTTGATCAACTGGTCTTAGAAAATATAATTAGGAAATATAAACTCTCTTTCCTAGATTCCAGATAGTATATCATGTTTATGGAAGCATTCTTCAAAGTATGTAAAGTTATTAAGCTTAAATTTAACATAAATAAACATAAAATATATGAATAGAGACAGAAATAGATAAATGTAGAGAGATAATGATAAAATGACTTTTTCCTTTGTCAAATTAGTAGAACTTCTACCATATTCAGTTCTTACATTTTTCAATCTCAAATTGTGTCCCAATACTTAATAGATTTACAAATGTATTACATCTCTTGGAGTGAAACTTTTTAATTAATAAACAAGTTCTACTAAACTGATAATGTTTATTTATTTATTTATTTTTTTTTTTTGGTGAAACAAAAATGCCTAAGATATGCCCATTCTTGCAGATGCTGAAATGGATAGAAGAAAGCTACAACTTGCTAAGTACAAAAATAGTTTTATTGAAACTCTGGGAACAGAGAAGCAGACGTAGACTAATTTATTCCAAAGAAGTCAAATAAATCATGCTTTTTCCTGACCTCACTTCTTAAAGTTACATTTGGCTATGAACATGATTTGCACTTAGTTTACAAAAGATTGGTTCTATACTAGTTTTCTTGTTTTCTTTTTGACTAAGCTGCCAATATCTTTATTGTCTTATTCATTCCTTTATATGCTTCTTATTCCTACTTGACTCTTGTTTTTATTTATTTTTTCATCCTTGCCTTTGTATTTTTCATGCATTTTTCCACCTGTAATTGCTAAGCAATGCAAATAGGCATATGTGCATATATAATCATACTTCTGTTTGTATCTGCATCCAAATTTCTCATTAATCTAATTCAAACTTATTGAATCCTAACAAATCCAGGCAGAGTAACTGGATATTTGCTTATTATATCACTAATCCACATTTCTTCCTTTGTGTATGAAGAAAAAAAAAAATTCAGTATCCTTCCTGTATGAGAAAACTTCTAAAAGAGGAACATTAAAGTATTACAAAAATATTCAATATCCTGCCAACAAGAACACTGAAGGAAATCTACCTACTAGAGGAGGAAGAAGGGGCACTTTGTTTCATGCAAAGCTCCAGCAGTGGTCCTTCACAATGACTGTGACAGTTGGCTCTTCCTGTAACAGTTGGCTCCAGTTTGTTTCCTGTATTCCTAGAAGATACCTTGCAACCAAGTTGCAGCCTGCTGAGCCCCTTTCTCAGAAATCCAGTGCCCCTCCTCCCTGTTTGTGAAGTTTAATAATTTCTACTTCTTTCCACTCTAGCAGTGATAGCTACATCAGTTACTAGTTTTTGTTTCCTTTTGTCTTTTAATTTCTCTAATACTTGGTTAACAATTCCTTATATTAAATTCTCTTTGTTGAGATAATGATGTTGTCTCTAATCTCTTGAATGGACCTTGCTTGATATACCATTTCTAATTTTGGCAATTAGCTCCTAGCTACTAGCAGTTAAGTAGAAGATAGAAATCTAAAGTTAATTTCTCTCCTTAATTTCCTGCATGTAGAGTTTTCTCTTAAAAAACACTAGATCGTGAGACTGATTTACTGTATTATCCTTTGGTGTAAAAGCTGTATCTTACAGGTACCCTACTGAGTTTCATTTCAACATATATCACTGTTGTTTAAAAAAAAAAAAAAAAAAAGAATAATTTTCATTGTGACCTGTTTCAGATAATTGTATTTGAAAAAGGATAGAGTGTATAAAGTTATTACATAAAGATATATTCAGGTGGGCAAAAATAATATAAACCCAAGGAATAAGAAGATTAAGCTAGGTAGTGTTTAAATCATTCTTTCATTCAAAAGTAAACATTGATTATGTGACAAATATAATACTTCAAAGCATGAAAAAACTGGTTCTTATTCTAAAATCTTATTTTCAATGATGTTTATACTCTATGTAGAGGAGAGCTTGACACCAGGTTATATGATATTGAAAATATACCAAATACAATCTAAACCTTTTTAAAAATTCCAGTGCAAGAGATATGCATGACATACAGGGGGAAGAAATGAAAAGAATTGGAAGAGTAGTATAAAAATGTCAGTGATGGCATCAAGGAGGACACTGGCTAATCAACGAACAATTTGATGCTTTAAAGATTATGGTAATTGCCTGAGAATACAGAATAAACCTCAGAAATAGACCTCCTTTATAAAATCTGTTACTTAAAAAGGTAATTTATGTAGATATTTATTACTTTAAGATTATCTAATGTTTCATAATGAATAAAACCTAGGAGTTTAAAATAACAGCAATCAATTATGTTGTTCTTGATTCTAGAGTTTAAAACAGTCTTCTCCGTTTTAATCAGTTCAAAATGCAGCATGTCCATCTGGGCTAGAGGACAACTTCTGAAAAGTTCACTTAGCAAATAAACCGGTACAGGCAATCAGCTGGAAGCATAGCTGCAGTTATTGGTAGGACCTTGGTTCCCATTTACATGAGCCCCTTTGTATGGGGAAGCTTATTCACAAGATGGTAGCTGAGTTTCAGGAATAAGTATTCTAAGAGAAAGGAAGTGAAGTTGACAATCCAGAAAGGCTCTGGCCCATAAATACTTCTTCTGTATCCGTTTTGGTTAATTAACCACAGAGTCCTCATAGATTCAAAGGGAGAGGCTACACACCCCACATGTTGGTGGAGGATTGTCCAGAAATGTGAATCCAGCTCTAAATGTACTATATATTTATTCTGTAATATTTGTACATATCTCTTACTTATGCTAGTATATATTCAGATAATCAGTTTAAAGATGTCAACATCAAAACATCAGGAATAGAGCACAATTTAAATTATATCCAGAGGTGGCATAATTTAAGGTACACTAGGTCTATCTATGAGTGGTACTTACAAAAATAAGCATGGTTATTGGGAAGGAAGAAACTTTTCTTTACCCTCCTTGGTTCTTCTGACTGGTTTAAGAATTGACATGAGACAGATTAACAGCAGAAAAATCAAACAATTCTGATAACACTTTAAATATATGAGACAGACCAAGGAAAACTGAGTAACTCACTCAAATGGCCAAAGTCCTCATCATAAATTCCATCTTCAGCTAAAGACTAAAAAGGATGTGAAGATGTTGGGTATAGTGGTTTGGACCTTCAAAGAGGAAGGTAATTCACATCGAGGTGGAAAAGCAAGTGTTTGGTAAATAACTGTTGGTGGGACATGTAGAGACAATGGGACCCAAAGAGGAATTTAACAAGAAGACTTTGCTAGCTTCCTTCCTGTCTACACACCTAGTTCATACTGTAGCTATATGTGGGGACAGCAGTTTCCTTCCTGGAATAGGTCCTCTATGTACATTCTTTTAGGCAGTTAAGGGGAAGGTCAAATGTTCTTCCTGAGTCATTCAAACCTTAGAAATGATGAACCTGAACTAATCCTCATGCCAAGAAACCACATTTCAGGTGATGATTTTTGCTTTCCTACAGGCATTTACTGCTACATCTTAAGCCAAACATCTACTTACAGATGAGTAAGAAAACTTGATGAAGAAAAAGGAGTTGAATTTTTCTATTCCATCACACTTGTTTTAGTATTTTAAAAAGCCATAATGCATGTTTGGCATATGGCTTATCATCACTGATCTTTTCTTATCCATTCTATCTATCTTTCTATAATGTAAGCTCCAGGGTGGAAAGAGTCATCTGAAAATGCATTTTTCAACTGACAATAATAGTAAGCTTCCAAGGAAATGTTAATAATGAAAATGAGTTACAGTAGATTGGGATGGTCATAATTACTCTCAATTAATGATTCTAAGGAAGAGAGATATTATATACATAAAATGCATATTGTTGTGGAATATATATACACATATATATAACATTTTTGACTCATGGTTTATCATAATGCTAATTCTATTTAAGTTGTTGGTTTAAGGAAATTTTATGACATCTGGGGTTTATTTTATATCAGTTCAAGGGGAAGAAAAGAGGGTGGAAATGCAAATGAAAAAGTATTGGTCATGAATTGGTATTTGGAGATTAACTATTCATCATGCATCTGCTTTTATCTAAAATTTATCATAATAAAAATCTAAATACAGAAACTTTACTCAGAAAAAATAGTAAAAAAAATGCATTTTAGTAATACTTCTGGGCTTGACTTTTGAAGGCAAGTTTTTATATATTACTAATACTAGAAGAGTTTGAGATTATCAGTTTCCAATTTCTGTCAGGTTAATGAAGGTCTCTTAGAAATTAAGAAGTCAACATATTTGCTTAATCAAAGAGAAGAAACTTGAGACACACTAACATATTTCAAATATAACAGTCATTTGAAATCTACAAGTCTGAACTGTTCACTTTCTCTTATTCTTTGTAAAAGCCTATGTTTAAACATGAAGTTTTAGTGCCCTTCAGCAGCCAAAAAAAATCCCTTACTATGTAAATCAATGCAAGACTGTCACACAGGGCCTGCAGTCAAACAGACTAAAACAATATGACCAAAGGTGATACTATATTTCACATATTAATGAAATGTTACTTTAGGAATAAAAGAGTATCCATTTAAATATTAACACTATTAGTCCAGTATATCAAAAAAACACCTTCCTTCATACATATTTGAACTCTGGGAATGATATAAATTATTTCAACATCGGGCTCTATTCTTCCTATAATAGACAATGATAGCCTATCATAGAACACTACTTTCCCTCACTGCAGTTTCACCACATGGTATGAACTAGAGCATTTATATAGAAAATTATAGTCCTTTGTTTGTGTTTCTATTGAGTAAGATAACACTTTCTGTATCCACGCTCAAGAAAAAAAAAAAAAAATAAGAAGAAGAAGTGCTTATATTTGTGTACATGCATATTTCCTCACATCCTAGCATACTTGGTCAATAAAAATGTACCGAATACTGTTAGCACCTACAGTGCCCTGTTATATCCGTTGGAAAGAAAACCTATTTATATTATAAACACAGCATAAGAATGACATAAGGAATTTAAGGTAACTGAAAGAGAAAGCTTTAGACTTTATGAAAACTAACAATGCTTTCTATTTTATGGTGTCTACTTCCTGGAGCTTCAGAGTTATAAGGAAAAAAATGAGAATTGTGGAGTTAGGTGGTCATCAACTATAATAGTCTCTGTAAGTCTTATAATCATTAGGACAATGATGATTGTTCTAAGAGATAAACTCTAGTGGAATTTTCCTTCCCATTCACTGAGCAATCCAGCGTGGGTTTTCAGTAAGGAATCTTGTAGGGGACAATACAGGGAGTCAAGTTCCTTCCAAAATTTGTCTCCATCATCAACCTGTTTCTTCAAAATTCATATTTAATGAGTAAGTAGGGCTGAGAAAGGTAGACTGTTAACAACTTTAGCCTCAAAATGACACATACAGCATGCTCTCCTGATGGTGGCCTCATTGAGTCCACTCTAGTATCCCTGCTGATCCTTTGTGGCCTTGCTGGCACAAGCGTATGGTATGGAGGTGCCAGGTGACCAGAGAAGGTGAGGACAGAGGAAGGAGGAAGGGAAGAAACAAATGAAGCAAGTACCATTAGAATCCAGCCAGCCCAGGGTAGATGCACAGAGTAACTAAAGAGCTTCCAGGAAACACTTTTCACAAATTGTCATTAACTGTATGCCATCAGAACCTCAGCTGTTACTATCTTCCCAGCCCCATTCTGGTCCACTGAGCATAAACTAAACCACAGTAAATTATTTCATGGTTTTGAAAAAAAAATCTGCAACATAACACCTAAATAGGGATATAAATTCCATTATTAGAAATAAATGGAGAGTGGCATCACCAAGGTGACAGAATAGGAGGCTCTGGCCTATCCTCCCCAAAAAGTCAACAATTAAACATTGATACATAAGCCAGGGACTTTCCTGGTGGCTCAGACAGTACAAAATCCGCCTGCAATGAGGGAGATCTGGGTTCAGTCCCTGAGTCGGGAAGATCCCCTGGAGGAGGCATGGCAACCCACTCCAGTATTCTTGCCTGGAGAATCCCCATAGATGGAGGATCCTGGGGGGCTGCAGTCCATGGGGTCACAAAGAGTTGGACATGACTGAGTGATTTAGCACAGCATAGCACACAAGCCAAAATAACTGAAGAAGCACTCTGGAGTCCACTTAAGAAGCTTCAACAAAACAGTGGAGCAAAAATTTGATAACAATCACATGGAAAGAGGAGGAAAGACAGCTTTATTTTTGGTATATTATCCCACTCCAAAGCCAATGATACTCAGCACCAAGAAGAAACTCCCCCACCTAGAAAGAGTACTCCTTCCTGGGAAACAAAGAACTGAGTGAGTAGCCTGTTGCACAAGCTTTTTTTTTTTTTTTTCTTTTCTTTTTGCCTATTTTATGTGGATCTATTTCAGTTTCATCCCCATGAAGAGATTAGCAAAGCTGAGGCTCCAATAGATGGCCAATGACAAGAAAGAAAAGAAGACGCTATGAATACCAGCCACACAATAGGAGCAACAGTGTTTCCAGTAAAATGCTCTGTAGTCAACCTCAGCAGTTTTTGACACTGAAGGAATCAAAAGCCAGCACAGCTGTCACAGATCCCCTGAAGATTTCATCAGCTTTCTTCTCTCTTCTGTCACTGGCCTGTACCACTGTATTCACTCTTCCAGCTGCACATCTGACAACCGTTCCCTACCTTCCATCACCATCCCCCACAGTTATTCGCTCAGCAGTCATGGCAGTGACTACAGCCAGAGGAGGGTGAGGGCTACAGCTTTCATTGTGCTTACAGTTGGTCTCAGTCCTTGCGACCTGCCCAGCTCGTACTACTATATTTTTTATAACTGGGCCCTGCTACTATACAAAAACCTGCAGCTGGTGGCCACAACTGAGTTTGTACACCCCACTGGCTCCAGTGACTATCACTGCTTGGCATGATTCCTAGATACTAGATTTGAAGTCAGCACTGAAAAACACAACAGCCCTTGAGTCTCTGTGAATCCCCACAATGTTTGCCCAAGGCCATACAATTATTGATGCTAAGAGCAACAATGACCTTGGGAGTGTTAATTCTTAGGTGGGTTGATAAGGAGTCTGGGGCCCTTGAGGAGAAGAAAGGAGTCTGAGGCTCTCAAGGAGAAGAAAAAGACAAATTTCTTCCTTCCTTTTTTTTTTTTTTTTTCCTATATTCCTTTATCTCAGTTATATAAGACGTAATTTTCTCTAAGCTCAGAGCTAATGCTTACAGCTGTGTGGTGCTGGAGCAGCGAGGAGCCAAGGGGAGACACCCCACCTTTCAAGGTCACACAAGGCAGAAATGAGATATCCCATAGTTCATTAGGCACTCTGTCTATCAGATCTAGTCCCTTAAATCTATTTCTCCCTTCCACTGTATAATCGTAAGGGGTTTGACTGAGGTCATACCTGAATGGTCTAGTGGTTTTCCCACTTTATTCAATTTCAGCCTGAATTTGGCAATAAGGAGTTCTTGATCAGAGCCACAGTCAGCTCCCAGTCTTGTTTTTCCTGACTGTATAGAGCTTCTCCATCTTTGCTGCAAAGAATATAATGAATCTGATTTCAGTGTTGACCATCTGGTGATGTCCATGTGTAGAGTCTTTTCTTGTGTTCTTGGAAGAAGATGTTTGCTATGATCAGTGCATTCTTCTGGTAGATCTCTATTAGCTTTTGCCTTGACATATTCAGTACTTCAAGGCCAAACTTACCTGTTACCCCATGTGTTTCTTGACTTCCTACCTTTGCATTCTAGTCCCTTATAATGAAATGACATCTTTTGAAGTGTTCATTCTAAAAGGTTTTGTAGGTCTTCACAGAACCATTCAACTTCAGCTTCTTCAGTGTTACTGGTAGGGGCATAGGCTTGGATTACCGTGACATTGAATGGTTTGTCTTGGAAACGAACAAAGATCATTCTGTCTTATTTGAGATTGCATCCAAGTACTGTATTTCAGACTCTTTTGTTGATCATGATGGCTACTCCATTTCTTCTAAGGGATTTCTTCCCACAGTAGTAGATATAATGGTCATCTGAGTTAAATTCGCCCATTGCAGTCCATCTTAATTTGGTGATTCCTAGAATGTTGATGTTCACTCTTGCCATCTCCTGCTTTACCACTTCATATTTTCCTTGATTCATGAACTTAAAATTCCAGGTTCCTATAAAGAGCAATTGGACATTGCTTCCATCACCAGTTCCATCCACAACCGGGTGTTATTTTTGCTTTGGCTCCATCCCTTTATTCTTTCTGGAGTTATTTCTCCACTGATCTCCAGGAGCAGATTGGGCACCTACCAACCTGGGGAGTTCATCTTTCAGTGTCCTATCTCTTTGATTTTTCATACTGTTCAGAGCATGCTACCGCCAATCAGAACAAGACTCAGTTTCTTCATCAGTCAGTCTCTCCCACCAGGAAGCTTCCATAGGCCTCTCATCATTCTCCATCAGAAGGCAGACAGTCTGAAAACCACAATCAGAGAAAACTAACCAATCTGATAGCATGGACCAGAGTCTTGTCTAACTCAATGAAACTATGAGCTATGCCATGACGGATGGGCCATGGTGTAGAGTGCTGACAAAATGTGGTCCACTGGAGAAGGGAATGGCAAACCACTTCAGTATTTTTGCCTTGGGAATCCCATGAACAGTATGAAAAGGCAAAAAGATAGGATACTGAAAGATGGACTCCCCAGGTTGGTAGGTGCCCAGTATGCTACTGGAGATCAGTGGAGAAATGACTCCAGAAAGAATGAAGAGACAGAGCCAAAGCAAAAACAACACCCAGTTGTGGATGTGACTGGTGATGGAAGCAAGGTCCAATGCTATAAAGAGCAATATTGCATAGGAACCTGGAATGTTACGTCCATGAATTAAGGCAAATATGAAGTGGTCAAACAGGAGATGGCAAGAGTGAACATTGACATTTTATGAATCAAAGACCTAAAATGGATGGAGATGGGTGAATTTAACTCAGATGACCATTATCTCTACTACTGTGGGGAAGAATCCCTTAGAAGAAATGGATTAGCTATCATAGCCAACAAAAGAGTCCAAAATGCAGTACCTGGATGCAATCTCATAAATGAAAGAATGATCTCTGTCATTCCAAGGGAAACCATTTAATATCATGGTAATCCAAGTCTATGCCCTGACTAAGAATGCTGAGGAAGCTGAACTTGAATGGTTCTGTGAAGACCTACAAGACCTTCTAGAATGAACATCCAAAAAAGATGTCCTTCTAATTATAAGGGACTGGAATGCAAAAATAGGAAGTCAAGAAATACTGGAGTGACAGGCAAGTTTGGCCTTGGAGGACAGAATGAAAGAGCAAAGGCTAATAGAGTTTTACAAAAAGAATGCACTGGTCATAGCAAACACCTTCTTCCAACAACAAAAAAGAAGACTCTACACATGGACATCACCAGATGGTCAATACTGAAATCAGACTGATTATATTCTTTGCAGCCAAAATGGAGAAGCTCTATACAGTCAGCAAAAACAAGACTTAGAATTGGCTGTGGCTCAGATCAAGAACTCCTTATTGCCAAATTCATACTTAAATTGAATAAAGTGGGGGAAAACCACTAGACCATTTGATTTGACTTAAATCAAATCCCTTATGATTATACAGTGGAAGTGAGAAATAGATTCAAGGGATTAGATCTGATGGACAGAGTCTCTGATGAAATATGGATGGAGGTTTGTGACATGGTACAGGAGATAGGGAGCAAGATCATCCCCAAGAAAAAGAAATTCAAAAAGCAAAATGGCTGTCTGAGGAGGCCTTACAAATAGCTGTGAAAAGAAGAGAAGCAAAAAGCAAAGGAGAAAGGAAGGATATATCTAACTGAATGCAGAATTCCAAGGAATAACAAGGAAAGATAAGAAAGCTTTCCTCAGTGATCAGTGCAAAGAAATAAGGAAAACAATAGAATGGGAAAGAATAGAGATCTCTTCAAGAAAATTAGAGATACCAAGGGAACATTTCATGCCAAGATGGGCTCAATAAAGGACAGAAATGGTATGGACCTATCAGAAGCAGAAGATACTAAGAAGAGGTGGCAAGAATACACAGAACTGTCCAAAAAAGATCTTCATGACCCAGATAATCACAATGGTGTGATCACTCACACTCACCTAGAGCCAGACACCCTAGAGCCGGACATCCTGAAATGTGAAGTCAAGTGGGCCTTAGAAAGCATCACTAGGAAAAAACCTAGTGGAGGTGATGGAATTCCAGTTGAGCTATATAAATCCTAAAATATGATGCTGTGAAAGTGCTGCACTCAATATGTCAGCAAATTCGGAAATGTCAGCAGTGGCCACAGGAATGAAAAGGTCAGTTTTCATTCCAATCCCAAGGAAAGGAAATGCCAAAAAACGCTCAGACTATTGCACAACTGCACTCATTTCATGTGTTAATAAAATAGTGCTCAAAATTCTCCAAGACAGGCTTCAACAATACGTGAACTGTGAACTTCTAGATGTTCAAGTTGGATTTAGAAAAGGCAGAGAAACCAGAGATCAAATTGCCAACATCTGCAGGATCATCAAAAAAGCAAGAGTTCCAGAAAAACAACTATTTCTCCTTTATTGACTATGCCAAAGCCTTTGACTGTGTGGATCACAATAAACTGGAAAATTCTGAAAGAGACAGGAATACCTGACCACCTGACCTGCCTCTTGAGGAAACTGTATGCAGTCAGGAAGCAACAGTTAGAATTGGACATGAAACAATAGACTTGTTCCAAATAGGAATGAAGTATGTAAAGGCTGTACCCTGCTTATTTAACTTATATGCAGGGTACATCGTGAGAAATGCTGGGCTAGATGAGGCACAAGCCGGAATCAATATTGCCAGGAGAAATATCAATAACCTCAGATATGCAGATAACTCCCCCCTTATGGCAGAAAGCAAAGAAGAACTAAAGAGCCTCTCAATGAAAGTGAAAGAAGAGAGTGAAAAAGTTGGCTTAAAGCTCAACATTTAGAAAACAAAGATCATGGCATCCGGTCCCATCACTTCATGGAAAATACACAGGGAAACAGTGGAAACAGTGGCAGACCTTATTTTGGAGGCTTCCAAAATCACTGCAGATGGTGACTGCAGGCACGAAATTAAAAGACACTTACTTCTTGGGAGAAAAGTTATAACAAATCTAGATAGCATATTAAAAAGCAGAGACATTACTTTGCCAACAAAGGTCTGTCTAGCCAAGGCTATGGTTTTTCCAGTTTTCATGTATGGATGTGAGAGTTGGACTATAAAGAAAGCTGAGCACCAAAGAATTGATGCTTTTGAACTGTGGTGTTGAAGAAGACTCTTGAGAGTCTCTTGGACTGCAAGGAGATCCAACTAGTCAATTATAAAGGAAATCGGTCCTGAATATTCATTGAAAAGGACTCATGCTGAAGCTGAAACTCCAATATTTTGGCCAACTGATGCAAAGAGCTGACTCTAGGAAAACCCTGATGCTAGGAAAGTTTGAAGGTGGGAAGAGAAGGGGGCAACAGAGGATGAGCTAGCTGGATGGCATCACCAACTCAAAGGACTGAATTTGAAGAAACTCAGGGAGTTTGTGATCGATGGGGAGGCCTGGCATGTTGCAGTCCATGGGGTTGTACAGAGTTGGACAGGACTGTGTGACTGAACTGAACTGAAAGATTACAGAACAAAACAACTAATCTTGCTCAAGGGTATGTTTTTCCTTAAACTCTGTACTAATGATTATGTCACAATAATGTATCTTACTCAAGGACATGTTTCTGCTTCTTAATAAGAACCTTCTGAGTAATCCTATTATTTTAATTTGTTGTGGGAGTGGACCTGGTAAGACCTTTTTATTGTTAGTAACCAACTGAAAAAGTATATAAGGCCTTGATAAGACTAGTCAGTGGGGCACTCTGCCCCTTTCTGATGTGTCTGTGTCAGAAGCATTCTCTGTCCTTTCTTCACTGTAATAAATCTCTGTTACACAAAAGCTCTGAGTGATCAAGCTTTTATCTGGCCCCAAAGCTAAATTCTCTTCCATGGAGATCATGAATCTGACACTATTCATGGTAAGCTATCAACCTGAGCCGAGTCACAATGACCCTGAGATCTGATTCAAACAGGTTTCCACACTTGTTTCCCTTCACTAAGCACAGCAATTGCCAGCATCATTTTGCCCACCAGTGAAGATTTTCTTACTGAAGACAGTTCATAAAATCTGGAAGAGGTGACAGTGTCTTAAAATGCACAGGTGCCTGTTAGGTAGTTAAAATAGGGAAAAGGAGCCGAAAATGGGGGTGGCTAAAAGACAAGGAAGGGAAAAGCCCGCGAAAATAGAACAAAGGAAGGTCAAAGAAGGTCCAAGGACCGGAATGAGGATTTCAGATAGAACATCACTCCTGGCTGAGCCCAATTTGCATAAGGCAGGCCCAGGGGGAAGAAAACTTATAAAAGGAGGAGCCAAGCACTCTCTTGCTCTCTCTCTCCCACGTGTGTATGTTTTTTCTCTCTCTCTCCCCTTGACCCCCACTTTGCGTGCGTGCTGACGTGCTCCTCCACTCTCTTCTCTTCTTCGAGGATGGATTCTCCTGCTATCTTCTAAATGACATTGAGCTGTAACACTGATTTGTCTATGAGCTATGACACGGTTTGTTCAAGACTGGAGAGCTGTGATGTGCCAAGGGCTTTAATGTCTGTTGCTTCAAATCACTGTTGTGATGAGACAAGAACTGAGAAGCATACACTCGCCTGACATACCTAAACAACGTTACAGGGTTAATGAAGAATCAGGAAAATAATTTTTCATTAAAAGAGTATCGAACACCTCCAGTAACTGGCCCCAAAGGAACAGCCAGCCAGAAATTCAAGACAGATAATTAAAACATCTACCCAACAGCAGGAGAATATATATTCTCTGAAGTACACACAGAACATTCTCCAAAAATGATCATATATATGCCACAAAACAAACCTCAACAAATTTAAGAAGATTAAAATTCTATTAAGTATCAGTTCCAAGCACAATGATATTAAACAACAAGAGGAAAAGTGGAAAATTACCAAATGTTTGGAAATTAAATAACACTCTTGAACATCCACTGGGACAAAAATACAATCAGAAGAGAAAATTTAAAAGATATTTAAATAAATTACAGTGAAAATATAGCATACTACAATTTATGAGAAGCAACAAAGGAGTACTAATGGGGAGTTTATAATGATAAGTATCTACAATAAGAAAAAAGAAATATATCAAATGAAATCTGACTTTCTTCCTCAAAGAGCTAGAAAAGCAAAGCCTAAAGTTATCAGAGGGAAGGAGATAATGAAGATCAGAGTAGAAATACAAAAAAATAGAAATGAGAAAAACAATATGATAGAAAAGCTCAACAAAACTAAGAGTTGATAGCTTGAAAAGATAAAACAGTTGACCAATGTTCAGCTAACTTAACAAGAAAAGAGGATTCAAATTGTTGAAATTATAGATGAAAAATGTTACACTGAATAATACAACTAAATTACTAGTATTACCACAGAAATACAAAAGCTCAAAAGAGACAACTGTGAACAATTATATGCTAACAAATTTGAAAACCTATAAGAAAAAAATGCATCTCTAGAATAATATAAAATATCAAGACTGAATCATGAAGAAATAGAAAACCTGAACAGAGCAGAAACAAAGTGCTTGAATTAATAATTAAAAATATCCCCCAATTAAAAACAAAGCAAAAAACTAGAACTATATTATTTAATGGGTTAATTCTACCAAATTTCTAAAGAAGAATTAATGTCAATTTTTCTAATACTTCTTAAACTCTTCCAAAAATTTGAAGAGGAGAAAGCACTTACCATTTGACCAACATTGTCCTGAAACTAAAGCTAAACAAGATCACTACAAGAAAAGGAAACTAAAGGCCAATATCCCTGATATATATAGATATAAATATTCTCAACAAAATATTATTAAACTGAATTCAACAATGTATTAAAAATATCATACACTTTATCAAGTGGAATTTATTTCTGCAATGCAAGGGAGATTCAATATATTCTAATCAATAAATACAACACACCAGATTAATAGCATGGAAGACAGAGATCATATAATCATCTCAATGGAAGCAGAAAGAATATTTGACAATAATTTAACACCTTCCAGAATAAAAACTTCTTAAAAATTTTGTACAGAAGAAAAGATACCTCAATATAATAAAGACAATATGATGGTAAATCCAGAGCTAATAACATGCTCAATCAGAATACTGAAATATTTTCCCTCTAAGATTAAGAACAAGACAAGAATGCCCACTATCACCACTCATATTCAATAGCATGTTAGAAGTCCTAGCCAGAGCAATTAAACAAGAAAAGAAATTTTTTTTAAAAAATTCAAATCCAAAGGGTTAAGTAAAATTCTCTCCATTTGAAGATGCCATAATTTTATATAGAGACATCTTAGACATTTAGCCAAAAAATTGTTAAAATCAATAAACAGTTTCTATCAAGGTATGATGCACACACACAAAATAGGATTTCTATACTTGAGTAATGAACTGTCTGAAAATAAATGAAAACAATCCCATTCCAATAGCATATGAATAACAAAATGCTTAGAAATAAGTTTATCCAAGAAAGTGAAAAGTGCATCACTGAAGACTACAAGATATTAATGAAAGAAACCAATGATAGAAATAAATGGAAAGATATCTAAGTTTATGAACTGGAAAAGTTAATATTTTTTAAATGTCTATAATATATATCCGTATAAATTCAAGAAAATCACTATCACAATTTCAGTGGTATTTTTCACAGACACAGAAAAATATTAATTTTTCATGAAATCACAAGACTCAAATTGTCAAGACCATCTTGAGAAAAAACAAAGCAAATCATATATCTGATAAGGGTTTGATATCCAAAATATATAAAAAAACAGACATTTCAATAGCAAAGAAAAAAATAGTCATCATTCATACATGCATGCTTAGTCGTTTCAGTTGTATCCAACTCTGTGTGACCCTATGGACTGTAGCCTGCCAAGTTTCTCTGTCCATGGGATTCTCCAGGCAAGAAAACTGGAGTGGGATGCCATGCCCTACTCCAGGGGAACTTTCTGGCCCAGGGATTGAGCCCACATCTTTTACACCTCCTGCATAGGCAGGTGGGTTCTTTACCTCTAGCGCCACCTGGGAAGCCAGTCATAAGGAAATGAAAATCAAAATAAGAGTGAAATATCATTTCACCTCCATTACAATGGTTATCAGAAAGACAAGAAATAATAAATACTGGTGATGATATGGAGGAAAGGGAATTCTGGTTTACTTTTTGGAAAAATGTACAATAGTGTGTCCACTACAGAAAACAGCATGGAGGTTCTTCCAAAAATTAAAAAAAAGAAAGCTTCCATATGATGACAACCACACTTATGGCAGAAAGAAAAGAAAGACTAAAGTTTGAGCTGGAATCAAGATTGCTGGGAGAAATATCAATAACCTCAGATATGCAGATGACACTACACTTACGGTAGAAAGTGAAGAACTAAGGAGCCTCTTGATGAAAGTGAAAGAAGAGAGTGAAAAAGTTGGCTTAAAGCTCAACATTCAGAAAACTAAGATCAAGGCATCTGGACCCATCATTCCATGGAAAATAGATGGGGAAACAATGGAAACAGTGAGAGACTATTTTTCTGGGCTCCAAAATCACTTCAGATGGTGACTGCAGCCATTAAATTAAAAGACATTTGCTCCTTGGAAGAAATGCTATGACCAACCTAGACAGTGTATTAAAAAGCAGAGACATTACTTTGCCAACAAATGTCCATCTAGTCAAAGCTATGGTTTGTCCAGTTGTCATGTAAGGATGTGAGAGTTGGACTATAAGGAAAGCTGAGCACCAAAGAATTGATGCTTTTGAACTGTGGCGTTGGAGAAGACTCTTGAGAGTCCCTTGAACTTCAAGGAGATCCAACCAGCCAATCCTAAAGCAAATCAGGCCTGAAAGTTCATTGGAAGGACTGATGCTGAAGCTGAAACTCCAGTACTTTGGCCACCTGATGCAAAGAACTGACTGATTGGAGAAGACCCTGATGCTGGGAAAGATTGAAGGCAGGAGGTGAAGGGGATAACAGAGGATGAGATGGTTGGATGGCAGCACCCACCTGATGGACTTGAGTTTGAGCAAGCTCCAGGAGTTGGTGATGGACAGGGAAGCCTGGCATGCTGCAGTCCATGAGGTTGCAAAGAGCTGGACAGGACTGAGCGACTGAACTAAACTGATGATGCTGCAATCCTACTTCTAAGTATGTAGCTGATGAAGATGAAACCACTGTCTCAAGGAGATATATATATTCTGTGACATGAAAACAACCTAAAGAAAGGTCCAATGATAGATGAAGGTATAAAGTAAATGTCTTATGAACATACAATGGAATATTATTCAGTTATTACAATAAAAATGAACTCATTCTGTTTGTAACAAAATGAATGGACCTTGAGAGCATTATGATAAGCAAAATAATTGGAGAAAGACAGGTATATGAGTTCTTTCTTGTATGTGCAATTGGAAATCATTTAACTCATATAAACAGAGTAGCATGGTAGTTTTTGGAGCTGGGAGTGGGGGAAATGGGGAGATGGTGGTTAGGTTTCAAATTTCCAGGTAGAAGAGAAATAAATTCCTGGGTTCTAATGTAGAACATGGTGATTATAGTTATTTAACAATACTATATTTTGTTGAAAGCTGCCATGAGGTTATAGATTTAATATTCTTACCATGATTGTAACAGCAACAACAAAGTGGTAATTATGTGAGGTAAACAATGTTTCAACAAACTTAATTGTGGTATTCAATGTATATACACATATCAAATCATCACATTGTATGCCTTAAACATTTGCAATATTATATGTCATTATATCTCAATAATTCTGGCCCCCAAAAAAGAAAGAGATGCTCTTTTTTTAGGAGAATTATCTCCTAGTAATCTTGAGTTGACAGTTTGGGCATGTATTATCTTCTATGGATACACATGAATTGGACATAAGAGAGAATGGACACAATCTTACCCTGTTTCCTATAAAAGTTGTTTTAATGTTTGCCAAACTATTCCAGGCTGTTGTGTTTGTTTGTTTTTTTGACTGTACAGATGGTTTATTTCAGGGAAAAACTGTCTCAAAAATTTAGTATAGGTTTATTTCATACTTTTCCCTATTTCCCCTGCACAACAGAAAACCTTGTCCATTATGTATAAACAGATGTTAAATAACTCTGAAAGTTAAAGAGAAGAAGGAAGAGCACCTGGGAACCTCAGATCCTAAGAACAATATAGTAGTGAACTTTCATATAAAAATGTAGTCTAAAAAGAAAAATTTACCTTAGCAAAATTAGAAACTTTTGCTCTATGAAAACCTCCATTATGAGGATGAAAACTCAAACTACAGACAGGAAAAATATATTTTCAAGTCACAAGCACAAATCAAATAAAAAAGTTAGATTTAAAATATATTTGGAATTTTCAAAATTCAACAGTTAATAAAGTTCAATTAGAAAATGGGCAAAAGACATGAAGAGATATTTCACAAAATGGTATATGCATATGGCAAATAAGTACATGAAAGATATTCAGCATTATTAGCCACTAGGGAAATGCAAATTAAATACAATTAAATTTCACTACACACCTATTAGAATAGCTAAAATTAAAAAAAAAAAAATGTGTCATCCAATCTTGGCAAGGATAGAAACTTGAGCACTCATAAACTCCATGCCAAAGTGTAAAACTGTACAGCCAGTCTGGAGTCTGAAAAACAGATTGCCAGTTTCTTTAAAAACAGAACATATAGCTTCCATTTTGCCTAGCACTTGTATTCCTGAATATTTATCCCAGAGAAATCAAAACTTACATCCACAGAAAAATCTGAACACAAATGATTATAACAGTTTTATTCATAATAGCCAAAATAGCTTTTAGAAACTCTGGAAACACCTCAAATGTCCTTCAGTGAGCAAATGGATAGACAAACAATGGTACATCTATATCAAAAATTATATAGAACATTAAAATAACTGTTAATACACATAACAACCTGGATATATCACCAGAAAAATATGCTAAGTGAAAAAAGCCAATCCTTAAAGATTATGTACTAGAGTATTCTGTTTCTATAAAATTCCTGAAATCATAGAATTATAGAGTTGGACAAGGAGACCAAGGAGAAGATAGCCACATCCCAAGGAGAGCTTCCTGCAGAGTCAGTTCCCCAATGATACTGAGGTCTACCAGCTCATTGAGGTGACTGGCCTTGCCAGCAGCAAGATCAAGAAGTGGTTCATTGACTACTGGAACCCATGTCAATGAGGCATCATCCACATCACCAGTGAATCCCTCACCAAAGACCAGCTGGCCCTCGTGGTTTCCCACCATGGCCCCATATACCACTCATACCCAGGCTTCTCCCTGCAAAAGTTCAAAGAGAAAACCCAAGGTCAGGTGAAAATCCTTGAAGACAGCTTTCTGAAAATCTCTTTCCTGATTGAAGCAGAACTGGACAGGCTGTGGGTGAAGACTGAGCTGAGTAGGAGAGAGATGGACTCCTGGTTTCTGGAGATGATACTAATGTATTTGCCAAGAGGTTGTGATATTGGAGGGTAGCCTGTGAGCCTGATTATAAAGAGATAACAGGAGGGAGATCTTTTGGTAATGACATAGCTTGTTATCTTGAATGCAGTAGTGAATATCCCAATCTACACAAGTGATAAAGTGATATAAAATTATACAAACACATAGTATCAGTGTCAAAATCCTGGTTTTGATTTTGTATTATAAGTATGCAAAAAGTTACTACGGGGAGAAATTGCATGCAGTATACATTGGACTTATTTCAATAACTTTGCAAATTTCTGTGCATCTGTAATAATTTCAAAATTAAAACTTTTAGAAATGGTATATATGATATATTTTTTCAAGTCTGTTCCATATGAAGTAGCCATACTCAGTTTCCTCCTGTACATACTTTTTAGTAAGTCCTTTTTTGTTTTTGTTTTCGGCTTCCTTGAATATTTGCTCCCTATCCCTTTTAATTTTCTGACAGTTACCTTAAGGCAATCCAAAACAAAAGGCTCAGATCTTTAACATCACAGAAGAGATTAAAGCCTATTGTTACAGATTAGAGCTCTAATGCTAGTGATGCTGTCATTTATTTAAATGAGATGTCTTATAAGACCTTTGTCACTCAAGGCCACTTCAATCATCAGTATTGATAAAACAATTGGAATTACTCTAATATAAAACTAAATTGTGGTACTGGCATGGCTCAGAGAGTAAAGCGTCTGCCTGCAATGCAGGAGACCTGGGTTCAATCCCCGGATTGGGAAGATCCCCTGGAGAAGGAAATGGCAACCCACTCCAGTATTCTTGCCTGGAGAATCCCATGGACAGAGAAGCCTGTTGGGCTACAGTCCACAGGGTTGCAAAGAGTCGGACACGACTGAGCGACTTCACTTCACTAGTGAGAAAAAACTTCTATCATATTTCGAAAAGCTAGAGATCTTTGTCAGGCAATGACAAACAATTTGGTAACTCATCACTATAAATACCTGGGAATGAAGATCACATGCTTTGTGAGTTTGAAGTTCCATTTAACAATGTTGAAGAGCCAAAGTTTCTGGAGGTTCTGCTCTTGGTTAAATCAACTAGCATTGTTTTTTAAATGACTTTGGTATTTTAAAGACATCATATATGGTTTGTACTATAGTAAAAATTGTTTCTAAATGTTAATCACTTTTTCTAGGAGACTACAGATTTTGTCAAGCTGTATTAAATGCACTTTATGGCCACAGGACTGGAAAAAATCAGTTTTCATTCCAATTCCAAAGGAAGGCATTGCCAAAGAATGCTCAAACTACCGCACAATTGCACTCATCTCACATACTAATAAAGTAATGCTCAAAATTCTCCAAGCCAGGCTTCAGCAATACGTGAACCATGAACTTCCTGATGTTCAAGCTGGTTTTAGAAAAGGCAGAGGAGCCAGAGATCAAACTGCCAACATCTGCTGGATCATGGAAAAAAGCAAGAGAGTTCCAGAAAAACATCTATTTCTGCTTGATTGACTATGCCAAAGCCTTTGACTGTGTGGATCACAATAAACTGCAAAATTCTGAGAGAGATGGGAATACCAGACCACCTAACCTGCCTCTTGAGAAATCTGTATGCAGGCCAGGAAGCAATAGTTAGAACTGGACATGGAACAACAGACTGGTCCAAATAGGAAAAGGAGTGCATCAAGGCTGTATATTGTCACCCTGCTTATTTAACTTCTATGCAGAGTACATCATGAGAAATGCTGGACTGGAAGAAACACAAGCTGGAATCAAGATGGCTGGGAGAAATATCAATAACCTCAGATATGCAGATGACACCACCCTTATGGCAGAAAGTGAAGAGGAACTAAAAAGCCTCTTGATGAAAGTGAAAGAGGAGAGTGAAAAAGTTGGCTTAAAGCTCAACATTCAGAAAACGAAGATCATGGCATCCGGTCCCATCACGTCATGGGAAATAGATGGGGAAACAGTGGAAACAGTATCAGACTTTATTTTGGGGGGCTCCAAAATCACTGCAGATGGTGACTGCAGCCATAAAATTAAAAGACACTTACTCCTTGGAAGGAAAGCTATGATCAACCTAGATAGCATATTCAAAAGCAGAGACATTACTTTGCCGACTAAGGTCTGTCTAGTCAAGGCTATGGTTTTTCCAGCGGTCATGTATGGATGTGAGATTTGGACTGTGAAGAAGGCTGAGCGCTGAAGAATTGATGCTTTTGAACTGTTGTGGTGAAGAAGATGCTTGAGAGTCCCTTGGACTGCAAGGAGATCCAACCAGTCCCTTCTGAAGGAGATCAACCCTCGGATTTCTTTGGAAGGAATGATGCTAAAGCTGATTGGGAACGCATGTACACCGTGGTGGATTCATGTCAATGTATGGCAAAACCAATACAGAATTGTAAAGTAAAATAAAAAATTAAAAAAATAAAATAAAATAAGAATTGAAAAAAAATAAATAAATAAAAAATAAAGCTGAAACTCCAGTACTTTGGCCACCTCATGCGAAGAGTTGACTCACTGGAAAAGACTCTGATGTTGGGAGGGATTGGGAGCAGGAGGAGAAGGGGACGACCGAGGATGAGATGGCTGGATGGCATCACTGACTCGATGGACATGAGTCTGAGTGAACTCCAGGAGTTGGTGATGGACAGGGAGGCCTGGCGTGCTGCGATTCATGGGGTCACAAAGAGTCGGACACGACTGAGCGACTGAACTGAACTGAATGCAATGATCATTTATATGATGATGTGGACATATCGAAATTAAATTTATGTCAATTATTATTTTTGCTACAAAAATAGAATAGTCTTTTTAAGGATAACTTACTTATTTAAGTATGAAGTGAAACTGAAGGTGTTAGTGCTCAGTCCTGTCCAACTCTTTGCGATCCCATGAACTCTAACTGCCAGGCTCCTCTGTCCATGGAATTCTCCAGGCAAGAATACTAGAGTGTGTTGCTATTTTCTTCTCTAGGGGATCTTCCTAAGCCAGGAATTGAATCCAGGTCTCCTGACTTTCTGGCAGATTCTTTACCATGTGAGTCATCAAGGAAGACCATTATTTAAGTATGAAGTGAAATGAAGTGAAGTTGCTCAGTCGTGTCCGACTCTTTGCAACCCCATGGACTGTAGCCCGCCAGGCTCCTCTGTCCATGGGATTCTCTAGGCAAGAATACTGGAGTGGGTTGCCATTTCCTTCTCCAGGTATTTAAGTATAACATATTTAAATATAAATAAAGTATAATATATTTATTTATAACATATTTATTTTCTAACATAATAAATTTTACTAGGTGTTATAAGGGACATTTTATCAACATTTTGAAACTCAGACAGAATTTTAATTTGCAGATACAGAAATAAAAGAATTTCAGGTGGAGACCATGTGGTGAGAGAGCAGCCTGAGGACCCAGCCCTGTGAGCCCAGAGAGAATTGCCCACATAGGCAAGAGGGGATCAGGGAGGAGGCAAGACCAGGAGGCATCCTAAGCCCCTGTTGTGGGCCCAACTTAGGGATCTCCCTCCAAGGGAATCCGGACTGGTTTGGCTTATGTAAAAATATGTCCTTTGTTATGGTTCCAGTCCCTCAGCAGGGTCTTGTCCTATGTCACATAAGTGCTTGCTGAGAGCACAGGTGTCTGGTCTCCACTCTGTCCTAAGCCCAAGGATGGAGAAACTGATACTTCTGTGTGAGGAAGCTCCCAGTAAAGCCCCTGTGGGATTCTTTCTAGGATGTCTCAGTCATGGGCACTTTGTGGTGTTAACCAAAATTTCAGAAACCAAGACCTGATTGAAATAGAGGCCTTCATTTGCGGGTTGTTAGGAGTGAAATTCCAGGGCCCATGTGCAAGAAGCAGTTGGATTGTATTCCCTCGAGTACAAGCTGGAGGCATATCAAGACAAAGAACCTGCAAGGTTACATACATGGTTGTGAGAATTAGGATTGGAGCTAGCAAGAAGTAAAAGAGCTTGTTAAGCAGAGAACAATTGTTTGGGGCTCCAAATGATTACCTAACTGCAGGGCGGGTGTGGGAGGGAACTTAAAGAGGACTACAAGGTTGACTCTAAAGCTGCTAGCAGATATACGGTTTTGAAAATAGCTGGTGTTGTCTTTGAGTTCTATTCAGTTGAGAAAATTCAAGTTCTCGGTGATTCAGGGATGTGTCTGAAAACACATCAGATATTTCCATCAGGCTCCACTTTGATTTTAAATCTGTCATCAGTGTGTAGGTAGTTAGTGGAGAGATTAGAGTTTTGGGGCCCTGTGTGAACTTAATTTTCCTCAGCTATACCACTGCCTGCTTACAGGCACTCAGAGTATAAGCAGATTGCCCACAGTCACTCAGTTCCTAAGCAAGACCCAGAAACTTGGCCAGGTTTTTAGTCATTCAGCAGCTCAGCTGGGGACAGAGGCGATATTTGGAGAAGACATCTGAAGGTGACAGTCAAGTGCGGGATGCAGATTTCCCAAACCTGTGTAAATTTAACAACAATCAGAGTAGAACAATTTCATGATTCTGTACTTACAGATTTAACACTTTTTTTTTTTTTTTTTTTTTGAGGGAGGCGACCCCTCATAGAGTCGAGGAAGCTGGGAGCAGGAGGAAGTGACAAGTGAGCTCTGAACTGGGCGGCACAGGAAAGTGAAGTCTCTGCTTGTACAGTGGTGCTGTAGCCAGAGTGATCTGAAACTCCAGGAAGAGGGCAAGAAGGAGAGTGCTGCAGAGAGCTTAATGTTGGGAGAACCTGTAGCTGAGGGAAGGATACATCTCCACAACAGGAAGAGCATTCCTACAGGAGAGCACTACAAAAGACAATGCTATTAGATCCCAGTATGGGTGGGAGGAAACTGGAGGAGCCTGGCTTATCATGTGGGCTGGGTGTCCAGAGGCTGACCCAGAGGAGGATTTAAGGGCTTTGTCCAGGATGTTAGTAGTGAAAATGAAAGTCATATTTTTTAAACACAGCATCCTGAGCATGGAAAGTCTGGACTATTGCTAGTTGTGTACCATTAAAAAAAAAAAAAAAAAAGAATTCCAGGTGGAGAATTTCATATAAGAAAAGATACATGGCAAAATTAGGGGTACATTATAGAGGAGCATGGAGAAGGCAATGGCACCTCACTCCAATACTCTTGCCTGGAAAATCCCATGGATGGAAGAGCCCGGTAGGCTGCAGTCCATGGGGTTGCTAAAAGTCGGACAGGACTGAGCGACTTCACTTTCACTTTTCACTTTCATGCATTGGAGAAGGAAATGGCAACCCACTCCAATATTCTTGCCTAGAGAATCCCAGGGATGGGGGATCTTGGTGGGCTGCCGTCTATGGGGTCGCACAGAGTCGGACACGACTGAAGCGGCTTAGCAGCATAGAGGAGCATAAATGCTTGCTTAAATTATATGAATTTTATATAGTTCAAAATTCAGCATATTTAAGTGCATACCAAGAATTCAACAGGAACTAAGTTGAAAAATCTGTCAAACAAGGAGACATGATTGAGTATGCTGGAAAACTGGAATATGATTATTATTTGTCAAGTAGTAATTTTATATTTTTCCCTTTTCAGAGATTCCTTCCACTTACCTTTTTGATATGACATGTGCTGTCTTTCATAATGTCCTTTCTTTCCCACTTTTCTTTCTAATCTCTGTTTCAATACTCAACAATATTCAAAGACAAGAGATTAATTACTTGTGTATAGGCAAAGAATGTTTTTATTTTTCATTTAATAAACAGATAAACATCTCTTCTTCATTAAAAACTTTATGAATTTACATACTGATGCTTCTTTATTGGTGTAGTTATAAAGAGAAAATATTCAGAATCTTTATATCTCCAAATGGCAGAAGTCTAGGTGATTTTTTTTTTTTTTTGTCCCCCTTAGAAAGCATTTTTCTGAACTTTTGAAGGATGCCCGCCCTCTTCACTAAGTGCAGATGCCAAGGGGAAGGAAGATTGGGAATTGGAGGATGGCTGCCGTCTTCCTCAAGCAGTTGAACAGGCAACACATTGCTGGACTGAGTCTTTCACTTTTTCTCAGCATAATAAGACAGGGATGCACAGCATGGGGGAGCTGGAAAACAGTAAAACATGAGCAACAAGGCAGCAGCTTCCCTACTCTGCAGTGGTAGACTAAAAATTGGAAGAAAATCCAGTACAGTAATTTCTTAAGGAATGCAAGGTGCCCCGCAGAACTAAACCCTAATCTATGATTGCTTCCTCAAGGGAAAGATGAAGATTATATGTTTTTAATGCATCGATTAGTTTAACATGAAGTTGAAAGTAATCGTGGTTGCACTAAATACATTTTTTTCATTGCTCAAAGGAGGAGAGAATAAAAAGCAGAGATGTGTCTTCAAAGTAACTATTGATTCTATACCATTAAAATGACTTTGGATATTTAGAAGAACATATGGTTTTTCCAGTAGTCATGTATGGATGTGAGAGTTGGACTGTGAAGAAGGCAGAGCGCCAAAGAATTGATGCTTTTGAACTGCGGTGTTGGAGAAGACTCTTGAGAGTCCCTTGGACTGCAAGAAGATCCAACCAGTCCATTCTGAAGGAGATCAGCCCTGGGATTTCTTTGGAAGAAATGATGCTAAAGCTGAAACTCCAGTACTTTGGCCACCTCATGCGAAGAGTTGACTCATTGGAAAAGACTCTGATTCTGGGAGGGATTGGGGGCAGGAGGAGAAGGGGACGACCGAGGATGAGATGGCTAGATGGCATCACTGAGCTGATGGACGTGAATCTGAGTGAACTCCGGGAGTTGGTGATGGACAGGGAGGCCTGGCGTGCTGTGATTCATGGGGTCGCCAAGAGTCGGACACGACTGAGCGACTGAACTGAACTGAACTTATCTTTCATTTCATTGGTTAATATGTGTGTTTAATTGTCTAGAGTTATTAACTTCATCTTAATGAATTTATATTATTGTATATCAGATTGAAAACTATCATCACTTTGAAGAAAACTTTCAAAATGGCTATTTTTTAAAAGGCAAGAAAATAACTCCCAAAAGCATGTGTAAATCAGTGCACAGCAAAAACAAGCCTGTAAGCAACAAAACAAAGTCAGGTAGGGAGTACTTATAACTATTTCCAGGCAAACATTTCCCAAATGTTTTCTGGAGAATATAAAGGAGATTTTAGTTTATGTTTAAGTTAAAACCTTATTTCAAAAACTTTCTTCTGCTGATGACTATATTAAAGGCACAGGTAGTTTTCCTCATTTGAGGACCCATGATGACAGATTAACTAGCATTGAAAACGATCCTCATTCTCTTTTGCAATAATGTAAGCTGACTGATGAAATCAATGTGTTTTAGGAAATATTAAATCTTTCCTTTCAAGTCATGCAAATATTAAAAAAGAATAGTTGGAGAAAGTAGACAGGAGACAGAATATTTTCTACCTTGCTTTCCTCATTCTTTTCCTTATCAAATGGGACCAGCCTAACCATTTCTTATGTCCTTCTACCAAATCTTGGATTGTCTGATATTAACATTCAGCTTGACCACCTGTGTGTAAATCTTAGGCTAGATAATCCCTGGCTAATACAGATTCTTTGCTTTCTATTGGTTACTCTAAATTGATACCACTAAGTTCAAATATTATCTTTTACAGTCACTAATACTATATCAGAATGGTCTGAAAAAAATTGATTCCTCCATTTCTGACTGCTCAGCCACTGGCTTTCTATGGAGAAGGTGACACATAGATGTCTAAGCAAAACATAAAATTGGAGACAGGTTATCTGAGCAGTCACAGTGATCACAACAAATAAAACATACTGCAAAAATAGATAAAGTGTTTATTCTAATAAGAGCTCAGATCCTAATTCCCCAATGACCTTCTCACTCTAAAAGGATTACATTGGGAGCAAATACTCAGACAAAACACTTTCTTACTTGTTAAAAAAAAAAAAAATTCAAACTCCATTAAATAATGAATTAGATTATAACCTAGAGGCTTAATAGTAAGTAACAGTATAAATCATATTTGTTTAAATTTAAACACTATATTTTTCTATTCTTGTTGAACTGCTTATTTTAAAACCATAAGAAATAAAACACTTCAAATGGCTTCCGAACTTTTTTTGAAATTCTTTCCACAAATAAAATAGCATGAAATGCAACACAGGCAGTTCCTACAACATCATCAGTAATATCAAAATATACAAAATTCCACAGTGTGTCATTTTATTTTTCAATATTGATGCTGTTCATTTAAGGACTGATATATTAAGGTCTTGATATAAATCATTTCAATTCTTGGTCTGTTTCTGTTAGCACAGTTGAAATAATATATAAGTTTTCAGCAATTATAAAGGTATTGGCACCTTACAATTGCTGGCAGCAATTGTAAAGAAAGCAAAGCATAAACAAGCTCGTGAGCTATTTGCTAATAAGAATAATTGGCTCGATAAGTCATGGTGAAAGAATTTATAAATAAATGCAATTTCTTAGATATAAATTATAATGTATAATTCTTAATGGTTTACTAGAATTATCATAGGGCTTCCCTGGTGGCTCAGTGGTACAGAATCCGCCTGCCAACGTAGGAGACACAAGTTCAATCCCTGGGTTAGGAAATCCCCTGGAGAAGGAAATGGCAACTCACTTCAGTATTTTTGCCTGAGAAAATCCATGGACAGAGGGGCCCAGTGGGCTATAGTCCACAGGATAGCAAAGGAGTTGGACATGACTCAGCAACTAAACAACAACAACATGATCAGAGAGCTTATGATATAGTCTTATCTAGTTTCTTGTGTATATGTAAATATCACTTCCCTAGGAAGAAATAATTTTATAAATCCTAGAGTCTTCAAGAACAAGGCGGTTTAACTTGATGAAGAGAGTCCATTTTTGTATAAAAGGTGCTGGGTGGGGGGGAAACACACACACACACCAGTTTCTTTTTTTATTATTTCACAAAATATTAATTGAGAAGTGATAGATCTTCAAATAATTTGATAATTTGAACTAATACTTTGACCTAATCAACACATAGTTATAAAATTTGGACATTGGCCACCCACATTTTGATGAATTTTTCAATCCATGGCAGGAGCTGAGAGAAAGTAAGAGATAGAGAAGACATTATGAATGATGAACATAGAAAATAAAGTTAGATTTCATTTTTAGGAGTTGAATGAAAGGAGATGGTATTAGCATATGAAATTGATGTGCTTTTCTTTGCTCTATAAAATCTTTTTCCACCTACAAAAATGTTTGGGGTCTTTTCGAGCATGAATATTTTAAGAGTTCTAACTGAACTTTTGTTATCATCTTAATCAATTTGTTCAGTCTTCCATTTTCCTTTTGCCAAAACTAAAGAAAGTATAATATTATGGTTAATGGTTAGCATCACAAACTTCAAATATCATTAATAATAACATTTAGTTTGACTCTGTATAGCTCATACATTAATATTAAAGCCTGTTAGACCATTTATATATCGAACTAGTACAGCTTTTACCCAGAGGTTGTTGAAATGATTCAGAGGATTTATAGCAAGAAAATTCTCTGACATTGGGAGGTTATAACTAATAGAGGGTTATAGGGAATGAAAACAGCTCAACTTGTAATCAGGTATAGGGCCTCTAGGAGTTGAACCAGACACATATTTTGTGTGGCATATGACTAACATGGACTGGATAATTTTCCAGGGTTTCCTGAATGGCTCTCTCCTGTAGGAATAAGTGTTAAATTGTATTTCTGCATCAAACACAGATAATACAGACACATTTGATATCTTTGATACCTTTTTTTTTCTATTTAGTTTTACATAATTTTCTAATAACTACTCCATTTTAAAAATACAAGCACTCAGATATAATTGAAAAGCATTAGCAGTTTGGATTTTCAGTAGAAATGTATCTTTAAGCAGATCTTAGAGAAGATATCAGGTTCAAAATCACTGTAATTTTAGTCTCTACATTGGTTGTCTCAGAAATACTAGGAAATGGAAACTCAGACATCTATTAAATAAAATATCATTGTGCTATAGTTTTGCCTTTTAAAGTCTTCATAATCATTGGAAAAGAAACTGGGTTGTCATAATGAGAATTGAAAAAAACAAAATCTATCATTATTAAGTGCTTTGCTTTGTCTTTTTTACTAAAAGGAAAATGAATATTAGAATAGAATAGCAAAATATATATTGCTAAGATGATTTTCAACCCTCAGAAATCACAGCTACTATTTCAGGAAGCTGACAAAGGAAAAGGACAAAATAGCCATGAATACATGGTGATTTATAAGTTATAAGTACCCAGAAAAATAGAGGCTTCCCAAATGGCTCAGGGGTAACGAATCCACTTGCTATGCAGGAGACCAAGGCTTGTTCCCTGGGTCTGGAAGAGACCAAACCTGGGTTGGGAAGATCCCCAGAGGAGGAAATAGCAGCACACTCCAGTATTCTTGCCTTGAAAACCCCATGGACAGAGGAGCCTGGCAGGCTATAGTACTTGGGATCACAAAAGAGGGGGACACAATTTAGAGCTAAACAACAACAACCCAAAGAAATAAGCCTTGTTATTATAGAATTCTATATGATGTACTTAAAACATATATATTTGCTCACTCTAGGGCTGGAATCTTCATTTTAACTGCAATGGAGAATTTTCCAAAACAAAATTTAAAAGCATATCTGAAAATTTTTGAAATATTTTGCTGTCAGAGCTCTTACCAAGAATGTCTAAGTGCTTTCTTAAACTAACTGTATGCATTGTCTACAAATTCATTTACAACTAGCTATAAAGCTTATTTACTGACTCATTTTATAAATATCCACTTCCTCCTCACTAAAACCTCTGTCCGAACCTCTACCCTGGTGGTGAAGAAAGTAACAGATTCTGCTCTGGTATCAATTAAATTCTGAGAAACCAACAGTGTTCTTGTGTATTTGGCTTTTTTTTTTTAAACAAGATTTATATAAAATGCCCTTTATTTTATGAGCTTTGTTTTTGCAACGACTATTTTCTTTTAAATAAAAACTTTCAGTATTGTCTTCTTCAAATAAATTCTATGGAAAAAATTTCCTCCCAGAATATTCTAAAATATTTACTTTTTGCCTTGTAAAATAACAAAACTGGGGCAATATGATGCCAGTCTTTCCGTGTTCCCCACCTCTCCTTATGAGTGATTGCAAGATTTAGCAGCTAAGTTTATACTTAGGGACTTTGTTTTAGAAATCCAAGCAGAAACTAATTCCTGCATTGTATAATTCCTTGATGTTTCTTGAGTAACATCTTTTAACTTTTAGTGGATACAGCTCTAAATGTAGGACTGCTCATGCTTATTAATATGGGAATACAAATTAAGGTAGGATCCCTATACGACGCCTTTTTGTCCCCTCTTTAGCCTGTAAGACGTGTTTCGGTAGATACACTCTCTCAGGTTTGACATTATGATGCATATGCAATCTTGATGTAAGTATTCCTGTATCTCAGCTGTTTTTCTTTGATAAAAAATGAAGTTTGAAGAAAAAAATGCTTAAATACAAGACTCCCAAGTAGATTATAATCTAATAGAAAATTTTAAATCTAGTGTAATGTTCCTCACACCAAAGTCAGTGTTACCTAAGAATTGGAAATACAGGCTTCCAACCATATTGGATGATAATCTTTGGAAGTTGGGCTCAGGAATCTGCATTTTAAGAAGTTCCACTGAAGTTTATATGCACTTTCATGTTTGAGAAGTATTGCCTTAATGGACATGTAATGAATTCTAAATTGCTGCTAAGTCACTTCAGTCATGTCTGACTCTGTGTGACCCCATAGACGGCAGCCCACCAGGCTCCCCCCGTCCCTGGGATTCTCCAGGCAAGAACATTGGAGTGGGTTGCCATTTCCTTCTCCAATGCATGAAAGTGAAAAGTGAAAGTGAAGTCATTCAGTCATGTCTGACTCTTAGCGACCCCATGGACTGCAGCCTACCAGGCTCCTCTGTCCACGGGATTCTCCAGGCAAGAGTACTGGAGTGGGTAGCCAGTGCCTTCTCTGGAATTCTAAATTAAATTATATTAATAAATTTCCCATTATGTTTGTATAATAAAATATTTTATTATCTTTAATTGATCTATTATGTATATCACAACATAAGATACATGGATATATCTATAATAGTTAATATGTATATGTATGTATTTAACATGTATAGGATATATTGTATACACACTATGCGGGGGGCGCTCTGCAGAAAGAGAGAGGCAGTGGAACTTCCCTCAGCAAAGCCGAGGGGTCTCGAGGAGAGGTGAACCTGCTGTCCACCAACCCAGCCCCTCGGTGAGTGAGAGACAATCAGACGCGACAGAGGTTCCGTCTGAGCAGTTCCGCTTTATTGCTACAAGCTCTTGGTTTATATAGGCAAGCAGGGGGGGTTTTGTGAGTGACTTTCCATAATTGCACCAATCACGTTAAAGGTCAAATCGTCATGTGCCATAGTTGCACCAATCACGTTAAAGGTCAAATCGTAATATGCCATAGTTGCACCAATCACGTTAAAGGTCAAATCGTCATGTGCCTTCCTTATAACAGGAGTCTATGGTGATCACGTGCTGTCCACGTGCACAGAAATCAAGAGAGCCAATCAGAAGCTTTAACATAGACCACGCCACTATCTCTTCCGCCAGGCTCCATTTTAGTTTCCGACCGCAAAACTAACCCATTTTTTTAAGGTTTCCCATTTAGGGCCCCACAACACTATATATAACATGTATACTATGAGCATGCTCAGTGGCTAGTCATGCTTGAATCTTTGTGACCCCATGGACTGTAACCCACCTGGTTCTTCTATCCATGGGATTTCCCAGACAAGAATACTGGACTGGGTTGCCATTTCCTTCTCTAGGAATCTTCCCTACTCAGGGATCAAATCTACATCTCCTTCATTGGTAGACAAATTATTTACCACTGAGACACCAGGAAAGCCCTATAATAACATATATACTACCAATGTTCAAAATACATAAAGTTTTACTAATAATAATCTAACTTGCTGAGGTTCTAAAGTGACTTAGCAACAGCAGCAGCAGAGGTTCTGAAAAAGAAAGTAAATGACTTAAAACTGTTAATCTAAACAACTCTAAGCTTTCTAGCTGCTCTTCAAGTGAATTAACAGTAATATTTCAGTTGAAATACCAATGGAAAAATACACATAAATCTTGTTCAAGTAAGTAGTCAATGGTTTGTTATATGTGTACACTATTGGATAACATGGAAGTAAAAAGCAAAATATATTTATGATAATAAATGCAATTTATGTTAGCTGAGTGTGATGTGAAGACATGTCACATTCCATATTCATTACAATTCAAAAGTTAGATCTTGATGAGTTAATGGATAATATCTTAGTTAATAATGAAGTATTAATTTAATATTTTCATCTTTCAAATTCTTTTCTTTAATCTTTTGTTAGTAGAATGGAAGCTTTTTGAAGGAAAAGAATTTCCCAGATTATAAATTGTACAAAAACAGATGTCAGATCATACTTGTTCTTAAGATTATTTCTAAAACTAAACAAGGCCTAAAGCATAGAAAATTCTAAGCTCGTATTGATTATATGACTATAATCAACTTTGCTTCTGTGTGAAATTATGTTTAAAGAGTGCCGTGTGTGTTTGAAGAGTGTCTTGCAAAATAATAGTTGTTGAATAAATATCTCTTGATGTGAATTGAGTTTAATGTGTACTATCATTTGAGAGGAAATGAATCAATAATAAAATTCATCAGTAGATGGTTCAGTACGCATGTAGTACTTATACACTAGAGAAGGTTCATGCATGTAAGACATTGCATAATGTTATTTCATGAGATAAACATTATTACATTGACTAATTTTCTATTGAGGTTGTTGCATAAGCATATATTTATGTGTGTGTATGTTCAGTTACTCGATTGTGTTCTGCTCTTAATGAGCCTGTGGACTGTAGCCTGTCAGGATCCTCTTGTCCATATAATTTTTCAGGTAAGAATACTGGAGTTGCCATTTTCCTCCTCTGGGACTCTTCCCAACCCAGGGATCAAACCTATGTCTCTTGTGTTTTCTGCATTAGCAACCAGATTCTTTATTACTAGCACCACCTGGAAAGCCTTATGACTTCATACCAATTTGTGTGCATATATGCACATCCAGATGGAATGCAATGCACATATCCAGATGGAATGCATGAAGAGACACTTTCATTTTAATTGTTTTTCCAAACCCTAAAAAGTTACGTGAAATAAAGCAGACTTAGATAAGATTAAATTGCTTTCCTATAACAATTTTTTTCCAGAATATCATTCATGTATGGGATTTGAAATGATGTCTAAAAATAAACTTGATTTAGCTAATAGATTTTGGTTTATCAAGTTACTGAGACTGATGAATGATACAGTTTGAGAACACTTCTAAAACTAAATAAAATTCATTATGTGACTTAAAAGACAGTTCCAAAATAGAATCACCTTTAAGTTAGTTTGCTGTATTTTCTGCTTATAGAACAAATACAAAAAGAAACTGGAGCAGAAAATCAGTTATATTAAATTTACTACCATCAGAAAAAAACAAGGTAAGCTAAAAAAAGTACCTTAGCTTTTTTATGCAGGTAAGTTTCATAGGTTAACAGAAGCAAGTAAAAATTATTACCAGTTTTACTAAAATCTTTCACTCAAATGGGAGCTTAAAGATAGTTAATATATCTTTAGTAATTTACATAAATATTACATTTATTTTCTCATGTCAAAAAATAAACAAGCTTTCAGGGTTAATATCTCTTCTATGTCAATTGTTATTCCTTACATTACATGATTTATCTAAATGTTATTTTCCAATTAATTATTAAAGAACATAGCATAATTTTAATTTTTTCACTTCTATTTAGTTTTTCTTTCTTTTTTAAATTAATTAATTTATTTTAATTGGAGGCTAATTACTTTACAATATTGTGGTGGTTTTTGGCACATATTGACATGAATCAGCCACAGGTATACATGTGCCCCACCAAGCCGAGCACCCCTCCCATATCTCTCCCTACCCTATCCTTCTGTGTTGTCCCATAGCATCACTTTTGAGTGCCCTGGCTTCATGTATTGAGCCTACACTGGTCATCTATTTTACATATGGTAATATTCATGTTTCAATGCCATTCTCATACACCATCCCACCCTTACCTTCTCCCACATAGTCTAAAACTCTGTTCTTTACATTTGTGTCTCTTTTGCTGTCTTGCGTATAGGGTCATTGTCTTTCTAAATTCCATATATATGTATTAATATACTGTATTGGTGTTTCTGATCCTTTACACATTAATAAGTATCAATATTATAACTCAGACGCCATCTTGTTTCATTTTATTCAGGATATACATGTTGCCATGTGTAGAAAGGTAGTGTTTAACTGCAAGTAGTGATTAAAAAGGAAATCATAGTAAATATTGGCCATACTGTTGTTGTTCAGTGGCTAACTCATGTCCAACTCTTTGGAATCTCATGGACTGCAGCACACCAGGTTCCTCTGTCCTCCACTATCTCCCAGAGTTTGCTCAAATTCATGTCCACTGAGTCAGTGATTATATCTAAACCTTTCTTCCTTCGCCATGGCATTGGCCATAGAATGTTACAACTCTTAAGAATCAAATACCTATAATAGTACAACTAGAAAGAGAGATAAAACATTGGTACAGGAAACTCCAAAGAAACCTGACATTGGTGAGAAAGCCTTTGATCAATAGCTTGTCCTAAACTAAAACTCTCTTACAGCAAAGTGAAAACAAATTGTTCAAAATGTCAATCTATTTTTAATTTAATCTATTTACATCGATATCCAGTAATACTGTTCATTTTACCTCTGTGCATTTTACTATCTGACTAGAATTATGGAAGTTAGATTAAAGTTTCTAAAAGGTAGTGTGTAAAGCATGTTTGAGTGAATTTGTTTTTCAGTCAACTTTTAAAAGTGAAATACATACTAACTTGGATGGACATTGAATCCAAATAATCTAATGTTGATATGACCTACAAATGTTATTCAACAATATATGATACTTCTTAGAAAACCATCCTCTTCTAAACTTAAGAAGAAAATAGGGCTAGAGGTAGTTACCAATTTTCTCATACTAATTATCTCTATTACTTTCAATATTTCCCCAAAATGATCCTGGCATTAGTTGTCACAATATAAACAATGATAATTTGATTAAAATGACTTTAAAGTGACATTCTATAAAATTATTAAATATATATTATTCATCCCCTATTTGGTGGATAAAATGATCTAAGACCCAATCCCTCTGCTAGACCTCTTGAGGAAAGAATATTATATAATTTTCATAAGATGTATATACAGTGTTAGTCACTCCATTGTGTCTCTTTGTGATCCCATGGACTGTAGCCCATCAGACTCCTCTGTCTATGGAATTCTCCAGGCAGAAATACTGGACTGGGTTGCCATTTCTTCCTCCAGGGGATCTTCCTCACCCAGGGATTGAACCTGGCTCTCCCGCATTATAGGAAGACTCTTTACCAACTGAGTCACCAGGGATGCCCTGTATATACAGAAATCATAGAAATATTCAGGAATATAAATGGTGAGTATGGGGATGAAATCTGTTATAATGTTCAGGCCCAATAAACTAGCAATGCAAGAACAATTAAAGCTAGTAGTCATCCTGCAGGGCCCACATCTAAAAACATTTGGCTTATCTTCAAAGCTACTTAGGCAGTAAGGAGACTAGGACAAATAAATTTACTGAATAAGAATTGATGTGCATAAATTTAATTCAAGGTTAATGATTTAAAAGAAGGTATATTCTTAAGTCTGAAATGATATGATATCTCTCAAGTCATCTGGAGTCATTTTCTAATTAACCTGATCCAGCTTCCCAGTGAGGAAGAAACATACTAAGTCAAAGGTCTACTGAAATATTTGAATCCTATATAAGAATAAAACAACATAAAGCCAAGGTTGGTGCTCAATATTGGCTAAATAAGGCCCCCTCTTACATTTGTTTGGTACAACCATTGGAGCTGAGCTTGCCAATATAGATAAGATAGAAGGAGAGAGACAAGAAAACAATAGTAGAAAAGTCTGTACCCAGGAGAAAGTATAGAAACCTAGTAACTAGGAAACCTTCAGTGAGTCTTTCTGGGGAAAATGAAATCAGAGCCACAAGGTAGAAGAGGAATTTCAAGAGAACTTTTGAGATACTGCATAATCTTGAGTAATAAAAAGGAAAAAAAATAGGAATACTATTTCCTTTCATTCTAATAGCAATCCAGGGAGAGAGGGAGGCACTATAGCATTGAAGACATGCTCTAGACTGGAGTCAAATAAACCTGCATTCTAATTCTGGCTCCACCCCTTACTCCCTATATGATTTCAGAGCTCTTTACTTGAAAAATGTGGATAATGACAACTACCTAATAACAATTTTATAATGCTTGAATTTGATAATATAAGCAGAAAATATTCAATTATTGCTACTATTGGAAATATCACTGATGTCATTTCTTTTAGTAAATTGAGAAGTAAAGCAATCAACATTCGCTATACAAGAAAATCACATTTCCGAGGACATCCAGATTGTTTAAATACCATAAGTATTCTCTAAGTCTTAGTAAGGTTCATTTCAAGGCACACTCTCCCACCATAGTAACACATATCTTAAGGTTTCATATCAATAAAAATATTACCTAGATACATGTACATTTTCTAGAATGATTCCCATAATTATTCCACAAATTTCTTTATTGCTTGTCATCTAAATTAACGATCAGTGACTTAAGCAAAATACAGGAAACTTGGGCCAAAATATTGCATTTCTTGATTTTGCTTAAAAATTACCCTAAAGAGAATCAACAAATTATTTGGAATGAGAAAAAAAGAATAACAAGAGGCAGCCGCAGCTGAGATACCCAGTTGAGACAGGTAAGATTGAGAAAGGAAGACCATGCCTCTAAGTCTCCAAATCAGTGTTTAGTCTTATTTTCCTATATATTAAACTGCATATTTTCCATATGAACTTGATTCCAAGAAAGTTGATATAGTATATTTAGATTAAAAGTATTAGCTTACAAAAACAAAAGCCATACTTACCTTGAAGCTTTAAAGCAAAATTATACAACCACAGTAAAAAGTGGTTTTTAGAAATGAGAAAAATGATAGGGAAGATCAGAGGCCATACTCTAGTATATTTTTCTACTGTAGTTTGTGCTCTCACTTCTGGGACAAATACCTCCTTTACTCTGTCTCAAACATTACAAAGTAGAACTTTCACTACAGCTTTACATCTGAGGAAATTCAGACTGAGAGTAACTTAGCTTATAAGTGGTTGAGGTAGTAGCTCAACTGAAGTTCACCAGACCTCAAAGCTGATGCCCTTTCCACTATTAATGATGCCTCTATGTTCAAAGAGCAAGAATGATTATATTTTCACAAACTGGAGGGGTCAATATATTATTTAAAAAAAAAGTTTTAGTGTTTTAAAGAATATACCTACTTGTAAAGTTTATTCTTGTGATCTAAGCTTTAGTCTCCAGGAAATACACATATTCAGCATGAAAAATGTTTATTTTTATTTGTGAGTTATATTCCCAGAGCCTGAAGTGTTCCTGCCCTTCCTTTTGGCCTCCTTATCAGTTATAAAAATTCTTATTCATCTTTCAAAGTGAGGTTTAATATTGCCTCTCCTGTGAAGCCTAATTTATTCAATCCCTATTTCTCCCCAACTGACAGAAAACATTAGATGTGGCCCCCAAACACAGGGTATTCCTACATGATGGCGTTCCTTAATACAATGTACTTGTTAACACTTCTCTCTTCCTCTACTAGGTATGACCTCTACAAGGGCAGGCATGTTGGTTTATTCATGTCTCTTTGTCTTTAGTGACTTACACTGGGGGTAGTACAAGAGTGTCTAATAAAGGCTTGCTAATGACTAAATGAATTTTTCCTGTTACACTTTTTGTTTTATAAAAGAAAATATTTAACTAATTCACTTGCACAGAGATAGAAGCCAAAAATGGATTTGAAGCTAGTGGTGTTTCTTTCTCCTTTCCAGCTCCCACAAATGAAATGTACCTAAGGGAAATTTTACACTGAAGCTGAATAAAAATAATTTCAGTTCTAGTAATCATTTTCCCAACATGGATCCTTCATTCTTTTTTTCCCCACCTAGTATCTCTAAAAAGAATAGAGAGCACAAACTTATTAAGAATATCAAATTACTTTTATTTTTTAGAAACTGAAAATGCTTGAATATTATATAGATAGTTTCATTATCTTCTTTTTAGAGGTACTCTAAATGTGAATTGCATCAGAGTCAGTCTATCTTTCCTGGAATGGAATTAGTTTTCCTCATATTTTCAGAGAATGTGATGCATAACACAAGTTACACATCAGAGTGTTCCCCAGAGATGACAGTTTTGATTCAGCATTCTACTGTTTCAAAAATACAGGCATATAATAATCGGCTATTGGGCTGATATGCTGGGAGCTGTTGCTGTTTTGAAATGGATCAAATTAAAATGTCTTTGTTAGAGGTTAAAATCAACCACAGAAATTTTTTCTTACAACACAGTCTTATTTCTATATTTATGTATTAGATTTATTAAACTGAACTCTTCCTAATAAAACTGCCTCACATTAAGTAAAAAAGATGCAAGTAGATAAATACATAGAATTTCCCTGGGCCCTTCAAATGTGATGTTCCTGTCAGTGATTCCTGTTTGTGTGTGCAGGTGAAGCAGAAGAGACCAATCTTTAAGTTCCAGTCCCTTCCACACTGTGCACACATGGAGATTGCTCTTTGATTTGCAGCTACTATTTGCAGAGCTTGTCACTGTTTGCAATTCTGCTTCTTGGGCACACCTTAGGCCCAAATACTTAGCTCTAAAACTATCCAGTTTCTGATTGCAGCAATCCTGCCTGCTCTGTCTGCTCTGCCTGCTCTGCCTGCAGTTTCTCAGAATTGACTCATGACAAAGTGCTGGAAACACTTTTCAGTTCTTATTTGTGTGCTGCCTGCTTCCATCTCCCTTCACATCACCATTCTCTTCTGTTGGAACTAAGTTCTCCATAATTTTCACATTCACCTATAGGCATATTTTTCTTTCAAGGAGCAATCTTTCCATTTTGGTGTCATTACTTTGTGATGAGAATAATCATTTCTTTTTTGATATCATTGCTTATGTTCTGACCTTTTTTATTTTTTTAATATAAATTTATTTATTTTAATTGGAGGTTAATTACTTTACAATATTGTATTCGTTTTGCCATACATCAACATGTATCCGCCACAGGTATACACGTGTTCCCCATCCTGAACCCCCCTTCCTCATCCCTCCCCGTACCATCCCTTTGACCTTTTTTTAAATCAGAAATCATCAGGGACTCAGGTGAAGTGTATCAGAAAGAATAGACATAATATTAATTGTATATCCAGATTTTATTTATTTGGTTTTAATTAGTTAATTAATAAGTTTTAATCAATAGAACTTCAACTATCTCTAAGGTACTTTGATAGATCTGGGGCTGTGAAAATGTGTAAGATTTAAGCTCTTTCCTATATTTATAAAAATAAAAATTTGAATGTTAAACAACTGTTTCTTCATTATCTCAAAGCAGAAAATATCTCAGAAATGGAAAAACCAGAAAAGCAAAATAGAAAGAAGTAGAATATAATCAGGATCAAGGTTGTGAATTATAATTTTTCTTGAAATACACTTAAGACCTATCTAGCTACAATGTTCTATTGCAAAAATATGTTATCATTTGGCTAAAGGTCATGGGGATTCAGCATGAGAACTTATAAACTTGAACATTTATTTAAAGTTTCAATTCAATAAATACTCAACATTATTTTTTAATTTACAGATATTAAACTAACTCATGCTGCCTACTCTGAACACAATTTGTGTTCCTTAATTGTCTGAAGAAAGTGATATTGAAGAGATATTGGATATATCACATGTAATAATATAGTCAGATCATAAGCAAAACTTGCTTACTTTGAATGTTACATGCTAGATAAGAACAACAATCCTTTAACACATATAAAAATTCTAGGAACACAGTTTTAAGAAAGTCTTGATTAGCAAATAAAATAGCTAAAAAAATATTTGACTGCCTTTAGTTTATTATCAATTTTGCTCAAATGATTACTTACTTTTTGTTTTAGCAACAAAAAAATAGTCATTTTCTATAAAATTGAAAAGCTGCAATCAACAGATATATATCTATTCTTGTGCTAATAGTATTATAGAGAGAATATACCATATCAGATTGAAATTTTTTATATTTTGGGATTAGTATAACTGAATCATCAAGAGATTAATGCCTGTACCAAAAAGAAGTAGTGCTAAAAGATATAGCTTGAAATTTCTATGAAAAATACACTTTTATTCTCAAGAGTCAGAAAACTCTACAAACCATTCATATATAGGAAAGCCAAATAAGCATATAATGTTTCTTTTTTCCTGTTTATATGACAATCTATTACTTCATAGCACAGCAGTATATCTGGTTTATCACTTTAAAATTTAGTCCTAACTACCCTAGCCGTTTCCAGATGCCAGTGGAAATTATTTTCTGCTTTGAAAATACCAATATAAGGAGGAATATATATCTATTTCCTCCATTTCACTCTCAGTTATACAAAATATAGTGCCATCAGTTCAGTTCAGTCGCTCAGTTGTGTCCGACTCTTTGCAACCCCATGAATCACAGCACGTCAGGCCTCCCTGTCCATCACCAACTCCCAGAGTTTACTCAAACTCATGTCCATCGAGTTGGTGATGCCATCCAGCCATCTCATACTCCGTCATCCCCTTCTCATCCTGCTCCCAATCCCTCCCAGCATAGGGTCTTTTCCAATGAGTCAACTCTTCACATGAGGTGGCCAAAGTACTGGTGTTTCAGCTTTAACATCAGTCCTTCCAATGAATACCCAGGACTGATCTCTTTTAGGATGGACTGGTTGGATCTCCTTGCAGTCCAAGTGACTCTCAAGAGTCTTCTCCAACACCACAGTTCAAAAACATCAATTCTTCAGTGCTCAGCTTTCTTCACAGTCCAACTCTCACCTCTATACACAACCACAGGAAAAACCATAGCCTTGACTAGACGGACCTTTGTTGGCAAAGTATTGTCTCTGCTTTTGAATATGCTTTCTAGTTTGGTCATAAGTTTCCTTCCAAGGAGTAGTCCTCTTTTAATTTCATGGCTGCAATCACCATCTGCAGTGATTTTGGAGCCCCAAATAATAAAGTCTGACACTGTTTCCCCTGTTTCCCCATCTATTTTCCATGAAGTGCCATAGGTCAACCATATTTCCAGTTTTAAAGACGACTATATCCATTCTTCCGGTTCAGAAAGAATGAAAATTTTTGTCTATAATTAGTTAAATAAAAGAAAATTATTTTCAATATATAAACAGATAAATTTCACCATTTATAACATACTTTTGGGTCAAGTGAGTAATTTGGTGACACTCTCTTTTTATTTGCAAAGCATATGTTAGGTTTCAGAAATAATCATTCGAGGTTCAAATTTTATATAGGATAGTGTGTAATTGTTGAGAAATAGAGCACAAATTGACCTCACAGCATAATTATAAAAATGAGGTCTAATAAATTAGATTCAAAAGAACAAAAAGCCAATGTAGTAAATACTGTATTCAACTAGTCTTGTCATAAAAATATCAGTTCGGTGCTTAAAATCTTATAGTAATACTCTCAATTTGTTGTTGAGGCTGCCCTAACATTACATTTTAGTGTATTATTTTCCAATTAGCAATGTAATTATCTTCAGCCTTGATTGGATATCAGCTTCAAATTCAAAAGAAAGTATACCAAAAAAGCATTTTTACATGTCTCATATTTTTTGATCCTTGAAATTATGCAGGTTTGGTTTAAAAGCAGTAACAATTTCAGATAATTTTAGGGGAAATATTCACATATATTTGATTTTTAAAATATTAAATAAAAGGCTGAAGTGTACAAAGGATAATATAGAATAATCCCTAAGTTGGGAAGATCCTTTGGAGGAGTAAAGGGCAACCCAATCCAGTATTCTTTCCTGGAGAATTCCATAGACAGAGGAGCCTAGTGGGCTACAGTGCATGGGGTTGCAAACAGCTGGACACAACTAAGCTACTGAGAACACACACACACAAATCTATTTATTTTAAATAGAATGTACTACTCCATTGTATTAATGTGCCATAAATTATTTACAGATTCCCAAATGCTATAACAATACATTGAGTTATACAATGAAATTATTTTTCATGTCTATTTTCACACAAGTGGATCTTCACTAGGATATATATTTGCTGTGTTCTTCAGTGTTCTATAAGCTCTTGAGTGGTACTATAATCTGAGATAATGCAGGTAGGAAATGCAAATCTGTATCACAGTACTTGTCAATTTAATGAAAGACAAAATCATTGTCTTTTCAAAGAGAAAATGAACCTATGTAATCAATCTGCTGGCCAATCTCACTAAATAATGATGTCAGATCAAATCCCAGCTACATTCTATGGTGCTGCTGTCTGGATCCATCAGTGAAAGTAAATAGAAGATACTTGGTAAAGTTAATTCCATTTTCCTGAGCCAATGCATAATCACCATCTCTGCCCTCATGTTTCTGTATTGATGTACCTATTGTACTAGCACAGGTATGACTGAGGAGAGAGACTGATTGCCCTCCCCAAGACAAGTTCTATATCAATTGATAAATGAGTTAGAGTTAGACTTCCAAAAGATAAATGCTGCCACTGCAGTGTAAAAAGGCCCACAAAAAGTACTAAAACCAAAGAGAATTTTTTTTTAAAGGTACAAGTTACTTTCAAATTACTTTACTCCAGAGGACAAATTTGCGTTACTCTACATATTGTCTCAGCAACACCTATACTATTGAATTTTACTTATTTAGCAGATGTCTGAACCATTGAAAGGTTTATTTCACAGCTTCTGACATGTGTGTTTGTTATTAAGGGACCTAGATGATTTGCTACTTCCTGCTTGGCAGGTCCAATTAACATTATGTCAAAAATGTTCTGGGTCAGTTGATGCTTTACTGAATACTAATACAATTAAAATATCTGCAGGAGATCAGGAGAGTTAACATGACCCACAGGCAAAACAATGCATGTATATTTCTGTTCTTGTCACATGAAAACAAAAAGATTTTCATCCAGCTTATTAGTGAAATACAATGGAACACATATGCAAAATCAATAATTCATGACAATTGACATAGACTGGGCTAATTTTATCAAATAAAAGAGTGGTGGTCTCCCCAAAAGTATATTCCTTATTGTCTTAGAGATGAAAAGTTTTGTTGGGCCCTTCAGTAGAATAAAGACAAATGATGGATTTTCAGGTCAACTACATTGAAATATTTTGAAAAAGCAACCTCCTTTAGTCTTCTGCCTCTTCCTACTGAAATGTCAAATAAGTTCCAGGAACTCAATCATATTGATATAGAGTCATCATTACCTATATGCCTTAAAGAATACAGAGAGATTACTAGAACCAACTTCATGTACTTTATTATTTATTTTTTTTAGAACCATGAATCTGGGGTAAATAATGACCTCTATTGTAACCTACAATCTACTCTCACACAAGTTCTCATGATCCTCAACCATACTTTTCCAGAATCTGCAATTTGGGAGGTATATATTATTTTCTCCTAGTCAAGTTTCCCTACTCATACAGCTGAGACATCACTATAGTAATATACAGAGTCATTAAAAGTGGTTAAAAAGGCAAGTATTTAAAAAAAAAAAAAAGACAAAAACGAACATCATTTTGAGGTAACTATTTTAGAGAGTGAGTTTTTGCATGAGCTCAGGGAAAATTTGAAACTCATGATTCTGAGGTATATGCACTTAAGTGCATATACAAGACATTCCTTATTATATCCCAGATTTCCAGGACTGAGAATTATACGAATGCATAGGACTTATATTCTTCAACATATCATATGTTTAAAACTCTTTAGAAGATCAATGAATTTCTAAGAAAATGAAGCCTATGTAACTTCACAGTAGCTTTGGATGTCAAAACTAATTTAGATATATCCATTTTGTACTCCATCAGGACATGATGATAAAGTGATTCATTCATTTAAAAAATATAAATACTAAAATAAGTTCCTTTAATTTTGCTTTTATTGCATGCATCCATGTAGTTTTTGGACCTATAATATGTCAGGTTTTGTTCTCTCAAGAAAAACCTTATTAAGTTTTCATTATGAGCTTCATACAAGAGATCTCTGTACATATCATTAAGAAATGCCCTAAAATGTAATATTGAGCAAAGGAGAAAGCATTCATATTAGAAATGAAAAAAAAAAACAAGCTTTGTATAGAATATTGATTCACAGTGAGAAATTTAAATTATGTGCATTCAATACATGTTAATTGAAATAGGAATGGATATCTCTGTCTTGTTAAATATTAAAATAAAAACACATCGGTATGCATCAATAAGATAAGCTATCATATTAAAATTCTCAGACTGCCTAAATAAACAATATGCAAAAATAAGCAATTTCAAAACTTAGGACAGAAATTCTATTCACTATATGACTCAAATCTTTAGGAGAAGTTTTGCTCTATTTCAGTTGATTTTTGTTTGTTTGCTGGTTTTGTTTTATGGTATAAATGAATAAGAGTGTCACTGCAATAAAAGATATTGTGCTGCTTGATAAGGAAAAAAAAATAAAGGAGAGAAAAGGAAAAAAATAGGGCTTTCTTCAAAATTGGAGTGTTTTCTGTTAGGAAGCAATTCTGTTCTAACCCCTGATCTCGTGAAATACTACTGCATGCAGTAAAAATAGACCTCAAAGTGCAGGACTGAACCATAGTCTCCTGGGCTTATTTAACAAAAAGCACTCTGTTTACCTCTTCCTTTCTCACTTTTTGGGGGTCGCCTTTGACTTCACTAAAGAAAGAGCTCCACAAGCTCTCTGTGCAACTTCATTTACTCTGCTGCCAATTCATGTGGTCCCTCCTTTTTTCTTGCCACTTCTGGGTGTAGTTTGCAGACTCTGCTGTTGTTTCATGGCAAGAAAGTGGAGCTTCTACAGGTTTCACTGAAGGAGAGGATACAAATTGTTATATAATATAACCTGAAAAAAATAAGAGAAAGGAGAAGGTAAAGGGTTTTTCTAATCTTTTCCCCCACTGCTGCATTGTGGTTAAGAAACATTTATTGAATATAAAAAGTGTTCAATAAATATAAATTAAGGAAAAAGATACATGTCCATAGTTCTTTCATCTAATCACTAAAAGATAGATGACATACAATTGTCACTCTAAGCCTGATATTGTATTAATGTCAAATGCCTTAATTTTTTCATTTCTAAAAAAGGTTTTAAAAACCTAAATATAAAACCCAACAAAGGTCAACAAAAACTCATTTATATTGTTATATATGAGCTATAATTTCATATTATCTGATACACTCAATTTATAATTATGAAATACCACTGGAAAAAATCTATCAAAGATTAGTTCAACTTCTCTTAATCAAAAATGTCCTTTGAGAAATTAACAAAATTGACAAAATTTTAGCCAGACTCATGAAGAGAAAAAGATAGAAGAATTAATCAACACAATTAGAAATAAAAAGGCGAGGTTACAACAGACAATGCAGAAATACAAAGGATTATAAGAAACTATTATGAACAACTATATGGCAATAAAATGGTTAACCTGGAAGAAGTGGACAGATTCTTAGAAAAGTTCAATCTTCCAATGCTGAACCAGGAAGAAATAGAAATTATAAACACCCAATTACAAGCACTGAAATTGCTGTGATCCAAAATTCCCAAAAAACAAAAACCCAAGACCAGATGGCTTCACAGGAGAATTCTATCAAACATTTAGACAAGAGCTAATGCCCATCCTTCTAAAACACTTTCAAAAAATTGCAGAGGATGGAACACTTCCAAACTCATTCTATAAGGCCATCATCACCCTGATACCAAAACCAAAGACAACACAAAAAAAGAAAAATACAGGCCAATATTATTGATGAACATAGATGCAAAAATCCTCAACAAAATTTTAGCAAACAGACTTCAGCATCACACGAAAAAGCTCATACAACATCATCAATTGGATTGCGTTTCAGGGGTGCAAGGATTCTTCAATATATGCAGTCAATTGATATGGTACACCATATTAACCAATTGGAAGATAAAAACCATATGATCATCTCAGTAGATGCAAAAAAAGCCTTCAACAAAATTCAGCAACAATTTATGATTAAAAGTCTTCAAAAAATGGGCATAGAAGGAACCTACCTCAACTTAGTAAAGGGCATAGTTAATGAGCCTATGGTAAACATCATTCTCGGAGAAGGCGATGGCACCCCACTCCAGTACTCTTGCCTGGAAAATCCCATGGACGGAGGAGCCTGGTAGGCTGCAGTCCATGGGGTCTCGAAGAGTCGAACACGACTGAGTGACTTCACTTTCACTTTTCACTTTTATACATTGGAGAAGGAAATGGCAACCCACTCCAGTGTTCTTGCTTGGAGAATCTCAGGGACGGGGGAGCCTGGTGGGCTGCCATCTATGGGGTCGCACAGAGTCGGACACGACTGAAGTGACTTAGTAGCAGCAGCAGCAGCAAACATCATTCTCAATGGTGAAAAACTGAAAGAATTCCTTCAAGATCAGGAATAGGACAAGGATGTTCACTTTCACCACTATTGTTCAACATAGTTATGGACATCCTAGCTACAGCAATCAGAGAAGAAAAAGAAGTAAAAAGAATCCAAATCAGAAAAGAAGTAAAGCTCTCACTGTTTGCAGACGGCATGATACTCTACATAGAAAACCCTAAAAATAGTATCCAAAATTACTAGAGCTAATCAGTGAATTTAGCAAAGTTGCAGGATACAAAATCAATTGCATTTCTATATACTAACAATGAAAAACCAGAAAGAGAAATTAAGGAATTAATCACATTCACCATTGCAACAAAAATAATTAAATATTTGGGAATAAACTTACCAAAGGAGACAAAAGAACTGTACAAAGAAAATTATAACACATTAATTAAAGAAATCAAAGATGATATAAACAGATGGAGAGATAGTCCATGTTCCTGGGTAAGAAGAATCAATATTGTGAAAAGGACTATACTACCCAATGCAATCTGCAGATTCAATATGATCCCTATCAAATTACCAATGGCATTTTTCACAGAACTAGAACAAACAATTTCACAATTCATTTGGAAACACAGAAGTCCCCACATAGCCAAAGGAGTCTTGAGAAAGAAGAATGGAGCTGGAGGAATCAACCTTTCTGACTTCAGATTACATGACAATCTAGAGTCAAGACAGTATGGTACTGGCACAAAAACAGAAATACAGATCAATAGAACAAGACAGAAAGCCCAGAAATAAACCTATGCACCTATGGGTACCTTATTTTTGACAAAGGAGGCAAGAATATGCAATGGAGCAAAGACAGCCTCTTTAATAAATGATGCTGGGAAAACTGGATGACTATATATAAAAGAATGAAATTAGAACACTTCTTAACACCGTACACAAAGATAAACACAAAATGGATCAAAGACCGAAATGTAAGACCAGAAACAGTAAAACTCTTAGAGGAAAACATAGACAGAACACTCGGTGACATTAATTAAAGCAAGATCCTCTATGACACACCTCCTAGAGCAACAGAAATAAAACAAAAGTAAAACAAGTGCGACTTGGTTAAACTTAAAAGCTTTTGCACAGCAAAGGAAACTCTAAGCAAGGTGAAAAGACAACCCTCAGAATGGGAGAAAATAATAACAAATGAAGCAACTGACAAAGGGTTAATATCCAAATATACAAACAGCTCAAAGAACTCAATACCAGAAAACAAACAACCCAATCAAAAAGTGGAGAAAACACCTAAAAGTGGAGAAAACACATTTCTCCAAAGAAGACATACAGATGGCTAACAAACACATGAAAAGATGCTCAACATCTCTTATTGTTAGAGAAACACAAATCAAAACTACAATGAGATATCACCTCACACCAGTGAGAATGGTCATCATTAAAAGTCTACAAATAATAAATACTGGAGAGGGTGTGGAGAAAAGGGAAAGCTCTAGCACTGTTGGTTGGAATGTAAATTGATAAAACCACAATGGAAGAGGGTATGGAGATTCCTTTAAAAACTAGGAATAAAACCACCATATGACCCAGCAATCCCACTCCTAGGCATATACCCTGAGGAAACCAAAATTGAAAAAGACACATATATCCCATTGTTCATTGCAGCACTATTTACAATAGCTAGAACAAGGAAGAAATCTAGATGTCTATCGATAGATGACTAGATAAAGAAGTTGTGGTACATACATATGCTGCTGCTGCTGCTAAGTCACCCCAGTCGTGTCCGACTCTGTGTGACACCATAGATGGCAGCCCACCAGGCTCCCCCATCCCTGGGATTCTCCAGGCAAGAACACTGGAGTGGGTTGCCATTTCTCCAGTGCATGAAAGTGAAAAGTGAAAGTGAAGTCACTCAGTCGTGTTCCACTCTTCGCAACCCCATGGACTGAAGCCTACCAGGCTCCTCCATCCATGGGATTTTCCAGGCAAGAGTACTGGAGTGGGGTGCCATTGCCTTCTCTGGGTGGTACATATACATAATGGAATATTACTCAGCCATAAAAAGGAACACATTTAAGTCAGTGCTAATGAGATGGATGAACCCTGAACCTAATACAAAGTGAAGTAAGTCAGAAAGAGAAATATAAATATCATGTTCTAATGACTGTGAAGAAAGCTGAGTGCTGAAGAATGGATGCTTTTGAATTGTGGTGTTGGAGAAGGCTCTTGAGAATCCCTTGGACTGCAAGGAGATCCCACCAGTCCATCTTAAAGGAGATCAGTCCTGGGTGTTCATTGGAAAGACTGATGCTGAAGCTGAAATTCCAATACTTTGGCCACCTTGTGAAAAGAGTTGACTCATTGGAAAAGACTCTGGTGCTGGGAGGGATTGGGGGCAGGAGGAGAAGGGGAGGACAGAGGATGAGATGGCAGGATCACATCACTGACTCGATGGACATGAGTTTGAGTGAACTCCAGGACTTGGTGATGAACAGGGAGGCCTGGCGTGCTGTGATTCTTGGGGTCACAAGGAGTCGGACACAACTGAGCGACTGAATTGAACTGAACTGAATGTGTATATAAGGAATCTAGAAAAATTGTACTGAAGAATTTATTTACAGGGCAGCAGTGGAGAAACAGATACAGAGAATAACATATGGACATGGGGAGAGGAGAGGAGAGTTTGCTATGTATGGAAAGAGTAACATGGAAATTTACATTACCATATGTAAAACAGATACTGAATGGGAATTTGCTGTATGGCTCAGGAAACTCAAACAGGGGCTCTGTATCAACCTAGAGAGGTGGTATGGGGAGGAGTTGGGAGGGACGTTCAAAAAGGAGGGGATACATGCATACTTATGGCTTATTCATGTTGAGGTTTGACAGAAAACAACCTAATTCTGTAAAGCAATTATTTTTCAAATAAATAAATAAACATAGATTTAAAAAAAAAAAAACTGTATGTATCTTTCTTCTAGATCACCTTCCCTATTAGGTAGACATTCCATTTCTTCTCTTTTTTTCTTAGAGTCTTAATGGGTAAGCCAGCTTAATGCCTCATATTATTACAGTTAGTCTAATTACCGTAATGGTCAGCATGATTCTTTTGAGGATGCCCTTCCTTGTGTTAAATCTGGGATCACTATCATCTCTCACAAACAAGAAGGGAGGCCTAAGGATGTTGTAATTATTTCAACTAATCAAGTGAGATATCAGGAAGTAACATGCTTTACTATCTTTGTAATGTTAAAACCCTTCTGTTAGTTACTATTGCATAGAAAAAAAAGGTTTACGAATAACCAGGCTGTTTTTTGCCCAAACTGTATGTTTAATAGAGAAGGCAGGGTTCATGCCAGCAGGAGGCAAACCCCTCAGCATAAATTTCCCAACTTAAATCCCATTGTAAAGGTCACATACTGTTATATATAATTGTCACCTTGAAAAGTTCTTTGATGGCTTGAACTTTACTACTTGCAAGAAGTACTGGGCTGCCAAGTAGAGTACATTTTCCAGGTTTCTGAGTCCCTGCTTGAGCTAAATAAAGTGTGACAAATCCCCTGAGGACAACCCAGGCTTTTCATACCATAGGAAATTCTGACTCAAAAGTTACACAGTCAAAGCAATATAAGACTGCACATCTACAGAGGTTGCCTGCACCAGGAAAGAAATTCTATGTAGATCATGTCTATGTAACATTTCCAAAATGCTTCAGAAGTGACTATAAAATATAAATATAAATATATATATAGAAAATAGAAAACATCTGATTCAACAATAAAATAAAATTAGTGTGATCATTGGATTTGGGTTTTTAATTTGTCCTGATTTTCCAATATAATTGACAGTTTCAGGAAACCAATTTGAAGAAACTCAATGATTATATAAAAAAATAATTTTAACCTGAAAAAGCAGAACTTAACCACTAGTTAAGCATTTCCTCATGTTCTATGGTTCTTGAGATAAGAATTCTTGATGTACATCTTCTCAACTTTCAGGGAAATAAATATTGTTGATTTTTGAAGTGATTTTTTTAGGCTATCACACCATTAGTGAATTAGTTAATACTGGTGGACCAACTTTTAAATCAAGTTCTGTTTTTCAATTTCTTATGAAAGTGAAGTGAGGAAGCATTGAACCTGTAAACTTACAAAAACAGTGTTGTTGTTTCATATTTTAACTGTTAAAACTTAAAAAGAATTCACTGCAACAACATGGCTAAGAAATGTTAAGGAAAACGGTCAACATAAAAACATATATTGTTGTGTGTGGTGCTTAGCCATGTCTGACTCTTCACAACCCCATAGACTGTAGCCCATCAGGCTCTTCAGTCCATGGGATTTTTCAGGTAAGAATACTGGAATGGGTTGCCATTTCCTCCTCTAGGGGATCTCCCTTACCCAAGGATCAAACCCACATCTCCTGTGGTTCCTGAACTGTAAGCAGATTCTCTATCTGCTGAGTTAATGAGGAAACCCAAATTTTGTGTTATTGCAGATTTTTTTCTAAAGAGAATCATAGCATTTATTCAAGGTCCCAGATACTCTGGCCAGGACAATGAAATAGCTTAATGGGAGGCAGAAAAACTTATTCTTTTCCAATTTTCAAGGCCATATTTTCTACCCTTTCGTCAGAGGACATACACAAACTTGGATATTCTGTCATAGTCTACTTTAGGCTTAGCCACACTAATTAGTGATAATGTTGTCTAACTGGTGGTTTTTAGGAAAGCCCCCAATTCTAGTTCAGTTCACTTTAATTTAGTCACTCAGTCATGTCCGACTATTTGCAACCCCATGGATGGCAGCACTCCAGGCTTCCCTGTCCATCACCAGCTCCCAGAGCTTGCTCAAACTCATGTCCATCGAGTAAGAGATGCCATTCAACCATCTGTCGTCCCCTTCTCCTCTAGCCTTCAATTGTTCCTAGAATCAGGGTTTTTTTTCATGAGTCAACTCTTCACATGAGGTGGCCAAAATATTGGAAGTCCAGCTTCAACATCAGTCCTTCTAATGAATATTCAGGACTTATTTCCTTTAGGATTGACTATGTTGATCTCCTTGTTGTCCAAGAAACTCTCAAGACTTTTTTTTTCCACACCGTAGTTCAAAAGCTTTAATTTTTTTGGCTTTCTTTATGGTTCAACTCTCACATCCATATGTGACTACTGGAAAAACCACAGTTTTCACTAGATGGACCTTTGTCGCAAAGTAATGTCTCTGATTTTTAATATGCTGTCTAGGTTGGTCATAGCTTTTCTCCCAAGGAGCAAATGTCCTTTAATGTTATGCCTGCAGTCACCATCTGCACTGGTTTTGGAGTTCAAGAAAATAAGTCTTTTACTGTTTCCACTGTTTTCTTGTCTACTTGCCATGAAGTGATGGGACCTGATGCAATGATCTTAGTATTTTGAATGTTGAGTTTTAAGCCAGCTTATTCACTCTCCTCTTTCACTTTCATTAAGAGGCTCTTTAATTCCTCTTCATTTCTGCCATAATGGTGGTGTCATCTGCATATTTGAGGTTATTGATATTTCTCCTTGGAATCTTGATCCCAGCTTGTGCTTCATCCAGTGCAGAGTTTAGCATAATGTATTCTGCATACAAGTTAAATAAGCAGGGTGACAATATACAGCCTTGAAATACTCGTTTCCCAATTTGGAACCAGTCCATTGTTCCATGTCTGGTTCTAACTGTTGCTTCTTAACCAGCATACATATTTCTCAGGAGGCAGGTCAGGTGGTCTGGTATTCCCATCTCTTTCAGAATTTTCCACAGTTTGTTGTGATCCACAGAGTTAAAGGCTTTGGTGTACTCAATAAAGCAGAAGTAGATGCATTTGTGGAACTCTTGCTTTTTTGATGACCCAATGGATATTGACAATTTGATCTCTGGTTCCTCTGCCTTTTTAAATCCAGCTTGATCATCTGGAAGTTCATGGTTCATGTACTGTTGAATCCTGGCTTGGAAAATTTTCAGCATTACTTTGCTATGGTGTGAGATGACTGCACTGGTTAGGTATTTTGAACATTCTTTGGCATTACTTTTTTGGGGGGTTGGAAATAAAACTGACCTTTTCCAGACTGTGGCCACTGCTGAGTTTTCCAAATATGCCAGTGGCATATTGAGTGCAACATAATATAACAGCCTCATCTTTTAGGATTTGAAATAGCTCAGTGGACTTCCATCATCTCCACTAGCTTTGTTTGTAGTGATGCTTCCTAAGGTCCACTTGATTAAACATTACAGGATGTCTGCCCCTGAGAGATTACACCATCATGGTTATCTGGTTCATTTAGATTATTTTTATATGGTTCTTATCTGTATTCTTGGCACCTTTTCTTAATATTTTCTCCTTCTGTTAGGTCTATACCATTTCTGTCCTTTACTGTGCCCATTCCTGCATGAAATGCTCCCTTTGTATCACTGATTTTCTTGAAGAGATCTTTAGTCTTTCCCAATCTATTGTTTTCCTCTATTTCTTTGCATTGATCACTGAGGAAGGCTTTCTTTTCTCTCCTTGCTATTCTTGGGAAGCCTGCATTCAAATGGGTATATCTTACCTTTCTCCTTTGCCTTTCTCTTCTTTTCTTTTCTCAGGTATTTGCAAGGCTTCCTCAGACAAGCATTTTGCTTTTTTTGCATTTCTTTTTCTTGGGGATGGTGTTGATCACTACATGCTGTCCAATGCCATGAACCTACAACCATAATTCTCCAAGCACTCTGTCCATCAGATCTAATCTCTTGAATCTATTTGTCACTTCCACTGTATAATCATAAAGTATTTGATTTAGGTCATACCTGAATGGTCTAATGGTTTTCCCTACTTTCTTCTATTTAAGTCTGAATTTGGCAATAAGCAGTTCATGATCTGAGCCACAGACATCTCCCAACCTTGTTTTTGCTGACTGTAAAGAGCTTCTCCATCTTCAGCTGCAGAGAATATAATCAATTTGATTTTGGTATTGACCATTGGGTGATGTCCATGTGTAGTATCTTGTTTTGTTGTTGAACGAGGGTGTTTGCTATGACCAGTGTGTTCTCTTGTCAAAACCCTGTTAGCCTTTGCCCTGTTTAATTTTGTACTCCAAGGCTAAATTTGCTTGTTCATCCAGGTATCTCTTGACTTCCTACTTTTGCATCCCAGTCCCTTATGATGAAAAGGACATCTTTCTTGGATGTTAGTTCTAGAGTGTCTTGTAGGACATTACAGAACCATTCAACTTCAGCTTCTTCAGCATTACTGGTTAGGGTATAGATTTGGATTACTGTGACAATGAATGGTTAGCCCTGGAAACAAACATAGATTATTCTGTCATTTTTGAAATTGCACTCAAGTACTGCATTTCATATTCTTTTGTTGACTATGAGGGTTACTCCATATTTTTATAGGGAATTTTTGCCCACAGTAATATATATAATGGTCATCTGAGTTAAATTCACCCATTCCAGTCCATTTTAATTCACTAATTCCTAAAATGTCAATGTTCACTCTTGTCATCTCTTGTTTAGCCACTTCAGTTTACCTTGATTCATGGACCTAACATCCTAAGTCTTATGCAATGTTGTTCTTTCCAACATTGGACTTTACTTCAATCACCAGTCACATCCACAATTGGGCATTGTTTTTGACTGGCTCCTCTCCTCATTCTTTCTGGAGTTATTTTCTCCACTCTTCTCTAGTAACATATTGGATATCTATGAAGTGCCTGGGGAGTTCATCTTTCAGTGTCATATCTTTTTGCCTTTTCATACTGTTCATAGGGTCCTCAAGGCAAGAATTCTGAAGTGGTTTGCTATTCCCTTCTCCAGTGAACTACATTCTATCAGATCTCTCCATCATGCCATTCATCTTGAGTGGCCCTACATGCCATGGCTCAAAGTTTCATTGAGTTAGACAAGGCTATGATCCATGTGATAAGACCCCAACAATAAGACCAATCCAAAGAGATGTTTTTCCTGGTGTTTTCTCTCAGGGTGGCCTGGAATGCCAGGTGTCTATTCAGAGGAAAACAGCCCATCATATTTGGAGCAGATATGAAGTTTCACAATATAGAAACATGAGAGCCGAGTTTACTTTGTATGCTATTTGGTTAATTTAGGCATGTGTTAAAAGTGTTTTCTGACTATAAATAACTTTTCTGCTATTTTCAGAAGGGAGGAAAATATTTCTTGTTGAAATAAGTTTGAGAACTAGTATACTATCATTCCATTGATCGGCCAGATTCATTTACATATTAAAGACTCAGAAATTTACAGCAGGAAATGTTATGTAATGGGGTTAAAGCAATTATTTTCTCCAAATACATTTAACAAATGTGTGTCTTGAATTTTTTAAGCAGTACTTATGAACATCCTATCAATTCTTGTCCTGTAGAGCAGGAGATGAAGAAATTTAGAAAAGATTGTTTCTCACTTATGCCTGACTTTTAGAATTACTCTATTTCTAAAACTTATTACCAAGTGACCACAATATATCAAAGAACATATGCAAGTTAATACTGACTGAAATTTAAAAAGAGATAATCTTTTTTCCAATTTTAGTTCAGAGATATAAAGAATTGAAAAGAACGTTGCTCCCACACTTACAAGTGAAAATGGTTGACAAACATAAAATTAATGATTTCCAGAAACTCATCAAAGAACTGAAGTTACAGAGCAAATGAATCTGAAATCTAGAAAGGGTACCACAAGGCAGAAAAAAGCCCAAGCAATTCCTTAAATGGGAGAAGATGCCACTGAATGTTATATAAATTGTGAAAAATATTCAATGATAATTTTTTATTAAATTGCTAAACCCCCAAGTATGGGCTCTCATGAGAGTGTAAAGCACCTGACAGCCACAGACTTACAAAGGATTCCCATCCACTTTCAAGCTCTCTCTCCCGGGAATTCCACCAATTCAATTAGAACTAATCAAAGGGAATTCTATGAAAGTTTTCCTGATAGTACTGGCTAGGCAGGGAGAAAACAGCCACTGCAGAAACTCAGCCTAGATCCTGTCATTTTCCAAAAGGAAAAAGAAAAAATCCAAAAGCCCTAAGAAGGAAAACAAAATCTGTAGCCTAAGGCCCATGGCAGACATCTATAGCTAGAAGAGGTGAGAAAAATATTTCTCAGACCTATCTCCTGCATATCACCTAGGAAACAAAAGCCTAAATCTATAGGAGGGAGGGAAAAAAACCAAAGGCCATAGTGGATACACACAGCAGTTAAAAAAGGTAATGTGAACAACAACAACAAAAATGGGGGGGGGTTAAGTGGGATGGGCAGTAATTCATATTAGGTCCAGGCCTAGGGTGGGACAGAAGCTAACCTAACAGATTACATTACACTTGGACATTCAGGCTCAAGATCAAAACTAATTGCCTTAATAGATTGTTTAATCAAAACAAGAAAATGCATTCACTATCATCCCTCAGCAAACTAACAACTGTCAGATAATAATGACAGCAGAACAGAGCTAAAAGGACTATAGGACTATAATCTCTCTAAGGAGCAAAGGCAAAGGAACCAGAAATCAAACTGCCAACCTTTGTTGGATCATTGAGAAAGCAAGAGAGTTCCAGGAAAACAACTACTTCTGCTTTATTGAATACACCAAAGCCTTTGAATGTGTGGATCACAACAAACTGGAAAATTCTGAGAGAGATGGGAATACTAGACCACCTGACCTGCCTCTTGATAAATCTGTATGCAGGTCAAGAAGCAACAGTTAGAACCAGACATGGAACAACAGACTGGGTCCAAATCGGGAAAGGAGTACATCAAGGTTGCATATTGCCATCCTTCTTATTTAATTTATATGCAGAGTACATCATGAGAAATGCTGGGCTGGAAGAAACACAAGCTGGAATCAAGATTGTTTGGAGAAATATCAATAACCTCTGATATGCAGATGACACCACCCTTATGGCAGAAAGTGAAGAGAAGCTAAAAAGCCTCTTGATGAAAGTGAAAGAGGAGAGTGAAAAAGTTGGCTTAAAGCTCAACATTCAGAAAACTATGATTGTGGCATCAGGTCCCATCATTTCATGGCAAATAGATGGGGAAACAATGGAAACAGTGAGATAATTTATTTTGGGGGGTTCCAAAATCACTGCAGATGGTGACTGCAGTCATGAAATTAAAAGATGCTTGCTACTTGGAAGAAAAGTTATGACCAAACTAGACAGCGCATTGAAAAGCAGAGACATTACTTTCCCAACAAAGGTCCATACAGTCAAAGCTATGTTTTTTCTAGTAGTCATCCATGGATGAGAGAGTTGGACTATAAAGAAAGCTGAGCGCTGAAGAATTGATGCTTTTGAACTGTGGTGTTGGAGAAGACTCTTGAGAGGACCTTGGACTGCAAGGAGATCCAACCAGTCCATCCTCAAGGAAATCAGTCATGAATATTCATTGGAAGGAATGATACTGAAGCTGAAACTCCAATACTTTAGCCATCTGATGTGAAGAACTGACTCATTTGAAAATACCCTGAAGGTTGGAAAGATTGAAGGAAGGAGAAGGGGACAACAGAGAATGAGATGGTTGGATGGTATCACTGACTCAATGGACATGAGCTTGAGTAAACTCCTGGAATTGGATATGGACAGGGAAGCCTGATGTGCTGCAGTCCACTGGGTCACAAACAGTCAGACACAGTTGACTGACTGAACTGAACTGAACTGAACTGAACTGAAGGAGCAAAGAAAGAGTTAAAATCATTGTAAGGCACAAACAGAGAAAAATATCTAGGAAATAAGCCAGTACCATAACCATCAGGCATTGCTAGAAGAGTTTAAACCTTCTGTGCATTGAGGTTAAGCATAGCAAAGATATACTTTAAACCCAGCCCAACACCTGATCAAACTAGCACAATCACTATTTGCCGCCATCTCAAACACCCATTAAAGTTCTACCAGATTAAAATAAATAAATTTATATAAAAAAAAGTCCTACCAGAGAGAAAAGCATGTTCATTTCCAGACATAAAAATGAAATATATCAATATAAAATTCAATATAACACATTGCACTTCCAAAAAAACAGTTATGATTCAAACAAAAGGAAAGAAAAAACACAGTTTTGAATAAACAAAACAACCACTAGATCAAAATTCATATAGGACATAAATCCTAGAACTTTTAAATCAAGGAGATATAAAAACACAATTAAAAAATTAGTTAAAGATTTTAATTAAAATCATAAATACATGCCAGATAGTGCCAATAATTTGTGTAGGGATACAAATTATAAGAAAAATTTAATTAAATATGCTAGAAATCAAAAACATCATAATAGAACTAAAGAATTCCTTTGAAGGACTCATCTACCAAATAAACACAATCAAAGAACGAATCAATGAAAATGAAGAGAGTACAATAAATATTACCCAGATAAAAACCAAAGAAAAAATAGTGGAAAAGAAAGAAAACACTGCATAATTCTATTATAGATAAATTCAAATGATTTGAAATAATCATAATTGAAATTCCAGAAGAAGAAAAAGGAAAAAGCAACACAGAATTATCTGAAGGAATTATCTGAAGTAATTATCCTGATCACTTCCAAAATTGGTTGTATCATAGAACCACAGATCTTAGAAGATCAGACAAACCAAATAGATAAATGCAAAATGCTTATTTAATTATATCATCTTTAAACTTATGAAGATAAAATCTTGAAGACAGCCAGTGAAATACATATTCATCTTCTGGGGATTAGGAAAGGAATGTCTTTAAGGGGTGATAACTCTACCTATAACAATACTCCTTTCTCTAGGAGATAGATGTTACTTGACTCCTTCTCTTTAAGGATGGCCTAGATTCAGTGACTCATTTAGGACTATAGTGTGGAAATGGAAAAAAAAAAAAAAAGAACATTACTTCACTGTAGATAAATCATGCATAAGTCATCTTAACCAAATGATCAAAATTAACATCAATTGAAATAAATCATGTTGATATTATGTACCCTTTGATCTGATGCTTTGAAAAGGTAACTCCACCTCTGTGATGTATTTTTTTTTTATTCATAACTACAGTCTAGTAACAAAAACACCCAAACTGAGGGCCAATCTATAAAATATGTCTCCAGTACTTTTCAGAATTACCAATGACATTCAAACAGAGGAAGACTTAAGAAACTATCACAAGTTAGAGGAGACTGTTCTGTCCTGAGTAGCTCAGTCATGTCCAACTTTTTGTGACCCCATGGACTTTAGCCCACCAGCCTCCCCTGTCTGTGGGGTTTCTCCAAGCAAGAATACTGGAGTGAGTTGCTATGTCCTTCTCTGGGGGATCTTCTCAACCCAGGAATCAAACCCAGGTCTTTTACATTACAGGCAGATTTTTTACCTTCTGAGCCACCAGGGAAGCCCTAAAGGAGACCAGGGAAACATGAATAAATATAATATGGTAAATTAGGTTAGATTCTGAAAAAGAAAAGGAAAAGTATTGAGAACATTGATAGTATAGTGCACAGTCTTGTGCCAATGTTAATTTCTTAGCTTTGATAAATGCACCATGCTTTGGTGAAATGTTAACTTTAGGGGAAGCTGAGAAGATGCATAAAAATTCTCTGTACCATTCTTGCAAATCTCTGAAAATCTAAAATTTTTTCAGAATAAAAAATTCAAAAGAAGAGAAGTAATCACTTAATCCCCCTACTGTCATATCTAATGGAATTTTATAAAAATTCACTTGCATTTCCATTTCTCTTTTATCTTTCTTAGGATTACAGATAGAAAGAATGATGATAGCTATAGGTATCTTTTTTCTCTTTCAAAACTTTTATATTTTAAAAATGTATCAATGTGCTGAATCAGAAAAAAAACAGGACTTCATAAACTCAATTAATGATGAGTAGAACCTTTCTTTCTCATACCTTATTCAACTATATTGCAGTATATAAGCCCAACATGATGTACCCTTACCAAGAACATGTTTCTTTTCTACTTGAATGTATTTTCACAATTTGACATTTCTCTTTCCTCTCTACTCTTCTCTTCTTGTCATATTGTTAATATTGCATGCTTTCCCTAGCCTCTAACCAGTGCTATTTAAAGCAGAAGATTTGCAGTGAAGTATCAGTTTGACTGGTCCTGAACTGTAGTGTATACCACTAGAAGAACTAAAGGTATTTTTAAAACTTTGCTATATTTTAAAACTTAAAGCTTGTCACAGAGAGACAAGACTTGGTAACATTCATTTAAAATTCATGTTTGGATTTTATTGTCACATCAGTTCTCTTATTCTCTCTTGAAAACTATCTTCTATGTTGATGAATTCAATCAAAGTATTAAAGTTATGATACTAAAAATATACTTAGTTAAAATTAAATATACATGCAAACAAAAACAACATCAAATCAAATTCCTGCAGCAGCAAACAATTGCCAACTAGAATTTCTAGTATTGACTCCCAACCCTCAAATCTAAAGCCTGAAAGTTAAAATTAGATCTGTTATCCTAATTCATTTAAATAGTAAAGATCATAATAATGTTCTATAAACCTTGTGTGGAAAAAAGTGTGCTGACATTGACCAGCAAAATTATCATCTTTGGGGAGTTTATTAAAAATAGAAATTCTTGGGCCCTAACAAAGACACACTGTGTGTCAATAAGATAGCAGATCTTTCACAGGTAAATCAAATTTTAAAATGCACTGCTGTAAACTAAATCCAATATGCTTATTTATAAAATTAAATACTGTTGTATTTGTAGTAGAATACTATTACCTTCTGGACCTTAGGCATTGTATTATCTTAAGACATGAATATAATATACCTATAATGGATGGATGAATGAATTGAGATTATAAAATGATTCAGAGATAAGCAGAGAAAACTAAGATCAGGAAGGCTTAAATTATTAATGAGGTCTGAACGAAAAGAATTTACTACATACTATATTCTAAGTAAATATCCTTTTGAATTATAAGGATAGGTAACTACTATGGAAAATCATAATTGCTTGGAAGAGTTGAAAGTAAGCCAGTAAAGGAATCAGGTAACCAATGTACGTCTTTTCATGTATCAGGAAGTTGAATGATTACCTCAATTCTCTGTGTAGAACATCAGCGAAGAGAGCAGACATCACTGAAGTCAGAGCAGTCCTTCAGAGCTAGAGAGTATCACTATTTATTATCATAATCATAGTTGCTAACCCTTAGTGGATGCCAGGCATGGCTCCAAATGCTTAATGTGTGTTCTTTCATTTGTCCTTTCTAACACAGCTCTAGGAAAGAGGTATTAATACTGTCTTTATTTTACAGATTAAGAAAGTAAGAGAAAATTGAGCATTTTGTTCATGATAGTTAATAGTGGAATGAAATTTTGAACTTAGTCTGACTTTAGACCCAACAACCTCTATCCTATTTTGGTACAGAGGGGAAAAGTCACTATTTTATGTCTTAGTTATTACCTAATTAATATCTGACTCATCATTACTCTCCATAGCCTCACTCTTTAACAAAATGTATTTTTTACAGCTTTTTGAGGCATAAGTGATAAATAAATAACTGCATATATGTAATGTATGCAATTAGATGAATTTGAATAAACATAAACCTCTGATACCAACAATTTAATCAAGGTAATAAATATGTTTATATGTTCATCACCTCCAAGAGTTTCATACGTCACTTTGCTTTTTTTTTTTTAGGTGATAGGAATAAAACATAAAATCTGTTCTCAGGAATTTTTTCATTGCAAATACTGTATTATTAACTGTAGGCACTATGTTTTACAGTTGGTTTCTAGAACTCATGCATGTTGTATAGTTGTAATCTATACCTGCTGCTGCTGCTGCTGCTAAGTTGCTTCAGTCGTGTCCGACTCTGTGTGACCCCATAGACGGCAGCCCACCAGGCTCCGCCGTCCCTGGGATTCTCCAGGCAAGAACACTGGAGTGGGTTGCCATTTCTTTCTCCAATGCATGAAAGTGAAAAGTGAAAGTGAAGTCATTGAGTCGTGTCCAACTCTCAGCGACTCCATGGACTGCAGCCTACCAGGCTCCTCCGTCCATGGGATTTTCCAGGCAAGAGTAATGGAGTGGGGTGCCATTGCCTTCTCCGGTAATCTATACCTATTGCACAGCAATTCCCATTTCTCCCTTCTCCTATACCCTGCCAACCACCATCCTATTTCTGCTTCTATAGATTTGACTATTTTTAATACCTTATACAAGTAGAATAATACAATATTTGTCTTTCCATAACTGGTTAACCTTACTTAGCATGTATTTTCCAGGTCTATCCATGATTTTCTAAATGGTAGGATTTCCTCCTTTTATAGCTCTACTAATAATCCATTATATATTATTATTATTAATGGAATATCATTAGTTATAAAAGAAGGAAATTCTATCATTTCCATAATAATATTCCATATATATAAAAGCTTCCCTTGTATCTCAGTGGATAAAGAATCTGCCTGTAATGTAGGAGACCCGGCTTTGATTCCTTGATTCCTAGGTCTGGAAGATCACCCAGAGGAGGAAATGGCAACCCACTCCACTATTCTTGCCTGAAGAATCCCATGAACAGAGTAGCCTGGTGGGCTACAGTACATGGGCTCACAAGAGTCAGACATGGCTCAGTTACTAAACCACCACTATACACACACACACACACACACACACACACACACACACACACACACACATACTCCCAAGTGGCACTAATGGTAAAGAATCTGCCTGCCAACACAAAAGACAAATGAGATGCCAGTTTGACCCTTGGGTAATGAATATACCCTGAGGTAGGTAATAGCAAGCCACCCCAGTATTTTTGCCTGGAAAATCCAAAGGATGGAGGAGCCTGGCAGGCTACAGTCCATGGAGTTTCGAAGAGTCAGACACAACTGAACACACACACGTGCACACGCACACACATGTGTATGTGTATATATGTATATGTATATATATATATATGTATATATATATATACAACACATTTTTTTTATCCATTTGTCTGTTAGTGGACATTTGAGGTAATTTTATAGCCACCATTTTAAAATATCATTTTTCTACATTGTTTTTGAAATTTAAAAATTTGCCCTAAACAGTTCTCAGTTTACAAAATGGTGGTTCCAGAAACTATTATAACTTGATTACTTAGAATACATTTACAGTATATATAGGGTTTATGTTTAACCCAAAATGTAGTTATATAACTTTAGATGAAAAACATTTATCAACCTTTCAATACAAAGCAGAATGAGAATTTATATGTGAAATAAAATCTTTAAACCTGACTGACTATAGAAGCAAATCAAATATAGAGAGGGATTTTGCTACAATTTTTAGAAATGTTACAAGATTGTCAAAGTTGATACTGCTTAGTGATTATTCTTCCCATTACCAAGGAAAGGATATTATCTTTTTTTTTTAATTAAACTGGGACAATCCTTATACAAATTAACCATAATAATTATAATTCTCTCTCTTACTCCTTCTGTTTAATAATGAAATTAAGGGGATATACAGAAGTAAAACTTTTCTGAGATAATACTGCAGAGGACCAGTGTTGCCAGAGGAAACTGAGAGGAAAATATGAGAATATGTGAGGAAAAAAATTGCCTCATTATGAAATTACCTGAGTTGGGAGAGATGAAAGGCAAAGGGACAAGGAGAACAAAAATGTTATAGTACTGTGTGTGCATTCACTCTCTAAATCAGAATTCCCAAACTGAGGCACAGGGAAAATGAAATGAGGTATTAGAAGCTTAGGGGAAGGTATGTGAAGTTTGAATAAGCATAGTAAATCTTTTATAATTTAAAAAATTTTGAAAATAAAAAGATATAGTTTTTTTCATAACAGAACTCTAACAGAATGTGCCCAACACATTCTATATAAGTCACACAAATATTAACTCTTATTGCCACAAATAACCATTAAATTCTTATATCAGTATCAGAGGCAGAGAATCCTTGAGATGTTTATGTAAAAGGTACATTGATTTTTGAAAGGTTGAGATAGACCTCTTCATTTTTTTTTTTTTGGAGAGTATTTTAAATTATTTAAATTTATTTTTAATTAAAAGAAAACCCTTTATAATATGCTGTTGGTTTTTACTGTGCAACAATGAAAATCAGCCATAATTATATATATATATATGTGTGTGTGTGTGTGTGTGTGTGTGTATCTCCCTCCCTCTTGAACTTCCCTCTCCTCCCCACATCCTACCTCTTAGGTCACCAGAGAGAGTCAGGCTGGGCTCCCTGTGTTATACAGCAACTTCTTACCAGCTATTTTACACATGACAGTTGAAATTTGGTTTCTAAGCTTACCCTTCTCTTATTATCTAACCTCTTTAGATAATATTTCAAATTTTTAAATAGTTATCAGCCCAAGGCAGAAAGCTATCTGGAATGCATCTGGGGGAAAAGGCTTATCCACCTGGCTCTCCATATGGATAACCCATCCCAGAGCTACATGACATAACAGAAACCAAAGTGCGGGGGATGGAGTTAGAAGAAAGAATGGGCCAAATTTGACCAAAAGAGTTATCTCAAGTGGGAAGCACAGTCAGCACTGGCCTTCTATTCTACATAAAGAGACAGGGCAGACAATGTCAGAGACAAGTCCAAAATACTGAACCTTGTGAAAACTGGGTCATGAGCCAGCCAAATAACTCAGATTAGGGCAATGGGGGATTGAATATGGCATCTCTGACAGTTTACCAGTGTATTTTCTGCTTTTATACAGCTCTTATTGACTTAGTTGTGGCCCTTATCTCTAGTATATTTTAAAGGCACCAAACATCCACAAGTTTTTCTGAGGCAAATAGAAAAGGAATCTTATAAGGTTTACAGGGTCAAGTCAGTAGAATGATACTTCATTATTACAACTGTTCTATTTGAAGTAACAATTAAAAATTCCCCTTCACTGTTTAACAAATAACACACACCTCATTTACATGAAAAATTAATTAAATCCTTTTTTCTAGATAAAAATTACATTATTATTGTAAAATGTGAACTTTCAACCGTGCTTTGGAAGAAAGGCTAGACTGAGAGCTAGGAGCCTGCCACTGCCCTTGTGCTCCCAGGCACTTCACTCATCCTGTCTCAGATTCAGTTCTCTTATCTGTAAAATGAGCAGGTTGGGCCAGACCATCTCTGAGGCCTATTCCACATGCATAATTGTGCAAATCCATCATTATTATCACTACTTAATATGAATAGCTATCTCATCAGTGTATACACATACCAATTCAAAGCTGCTGGCTTAATATAATAAGACTTTTAAAAAACATCTATTTGATTTTCCATGGAAAGGTAACAAGCAATTGATTAAACAAACCTTAATATATTTTAGGCTGCTGGTCCTTTTCTTGGAAAGAAAAATAGTTTGATTTCCTATAAAGTCTATTCAAGTTTCATCTTATTTCAATATTTTGTTACAGACTTTCCTTCTGCCAACAGCAGTCCCCACTTTTAATTGAATGAGGAGAAAACAGTTCTGATGGTCTATGTCATTCTGTTGGATTTTGTGTCACTGAATTTCAAGGTGGTTTCACTGGGACCTGCCAAGAGTGGCTTATGCCAACCTTTGAGTCTCCTTGTTGCTCTTCTGTCCCAGGTAGCATTGTTTGCCTTTTTGTCTCCTTTCTGATTAAACTGACATCATTTTGCCTTTGTGACTCTGGTGTCATTTTCTGTTGACAGTGTCTAGTAATAGTAACAGACTGGTGTCCTTGTGGAATGGGTAAAAGCCATTGATTGGTTAGATGGATTAATGCAGCCCTGTTAAATGACATGCAGACATATCTTTGTGCTAAGTTGCAGCTGAATGGGTGCCAGTGAGAGAGGTTATTAAGCACAGATAAGAGGAAGCACCTCTATTCTCTGGCAATGTCACTTTCTCCCATTTGAAGAGAGACATTTGCTCGACATTTTTTTCCCTCTCACTGACAATATTTAAGGCAGAAAGTTTCTGTATAAGTTGCCGCATGACTGCAGAATAGATTGTTTCAAGAAGGTGAACTCTAGAGAGGTTCAATTAGAACATATTTTCCTTAAAATTAAATTGCATTGAATGCAATGATTAAATAAAGGCAATTAAATTGTTAACTGTGTTAGAAAAAAAAAAATAGAGGCCCAGTGGCAAGTGCCACTTGTCATTAGTATATATCACTTGGAAATAAAAAATAAATAAATAAGTTTATCTTCCAGAGCCTTCAAAGAAGAAATGAGATAACATTAAAACCATAACAGAATTTTGAAACTTCTCTAAATCGTGAAATTAAAATGATGAAAACTTTTCTTTGTTTTTATTATTTGAATTTGCAGGCATGCATTGTATATGGTCTAAGTTATCTAAGTATGTAATATACATAACATCAAACTTTAGACTGCAAACTTGTTAATGTTTGTATTTATAGGAAAATGTCCTGACTGGTCTTCCTTTTGTTAATTGAGAAATGACGATGCAGATCCAGGACATCTTCCTGATCCAGGGATATAATCTGCATTTTCTGTGCAAGTTGAACTGATATTTGCTAAGCTTGTTATTTTATGGTGCTTGCATTATTTTTTTCTTCTCTTTTTATTTTATATATATAGCCAATTAACAAACAACGTTGTGATAATTTCAAGTAAACAGCAGACTCAGCCTTACATGTATATATATCCATTCTTCCCCAAATGTCCCTCCCTTCCAGGCTGCCACATAACATTGAGCAGAGTTCCCCATGCTATGTCTTTGTCAGCTATCCATTTTAAATATAGCAGTATGTACATGCTCATTCCAAGCTCCCTAACTGATCCTTCCCCCTATCCTTCCTCCTCAGCAACTATAAGCTCCTTCTCTGAGTTTGTGAGTTTGTTTCTGTCTTGTCAGTAAGTTTGTTTGTATCATTCATTTTTAGATTCCACATATAAAGGATGTCATATGTTATTTCTCCTTGTCTGTCTGACTATCACATTCTTTAGGAGTTTAGCCTTTTCCAGTGGTTTACCACTTCTGTCTTCCTTCAGTCTTCTGCTTTATATATGTGTGTGTTCATGTATGCATGTGTGTGTGTGTGTGTGTGTGTGTGTGTGTGTGCGCAGTCGTGTTTGACTCTTTGTGACCCCATAGACTGTAGCCCTTTGTCCACAGGATTCTCCAGGCAAGAATGCTGAAGTGGGTTGCCATTTCCTATTCCAGGACATTTTCCTGATCCAGGGATATAATCTGCATCTCTTATATATATCTGCATATATATGTGTGTGTGTGTGTGTGTGTGTAATTCCTTTATGCCTTATCATAAATCAGTTGTTAGGGTTTGCTTATATAATATATTAAATCTAATAAGTAAGTTCAAGTTACTCTGTTAGGCACTGAGAGCAGAGACAAATGCACAATGTAAATTAATCTACTTCCATTATGTAATCTATTTGAACGTCAGTAATTTTTTCTGTAAAAGAAGGATTATAATACATCTGTAAGCTCCTCTGAGCATTAGGTGAAATAGTGTATGGAAAGCACCTAGTTCATTCCCAGTTGCAGAGCTGATGATTAATAACCTTGATATATTTCTTTATCTCCAAATCCTCATGAAAGAATGAAATAACAACATCTCCATTCCACCCTATTAACCATGAATCGGATTTGTCTGATAACTATTTCTTTTTGATGAAAAATTTAATGCTAAAGATATGAAATGAGATCTCTAATATATTTATCTGCTACTCCAACAAAAGATGAGTCTAACATATGCACACCGGTAAACATATGCATTCAATATTTCCTTGGCAACTGATATTTCAAATACACTATCTTTTTATGTCTCATCTCTACCTTTGAAGTATTATCTTTATTTTATAAATGAAGAATCCAGGCTTAAAGATATTTAGTAAACTCTTCAAGATATTTTGGTAAGGGACAAACCTGAACTTCAGGTCTCCAAATTTTAAGCTTTTAATACTTAAAAACTATGCCTTTTCAACTATGCTCCAGAATCAACCTCTGAAGATATTTTAGCTATTTGATGCTGAGCTACCAGATGTTATTAATAATTTTAAGGAAACAAGAAGACAAGAGGCCCAAAGAGAACAGTTAGAACTGGGGACATTCTTCATGGTTACCCACGTTCTTCCTTTCTGCATCTGACATTCTTTCTGTGGTCAAAGCAGTAGATGTTATCTCTAAGTGAGGTGTGTAGTCATCTTATACAACAGAGAGGGTTTACACAATACTTCCATGTTATAACCCAGATAATTGTATATCTTATGAGACATTGTCTAGGACTCCATAACTCATAAACTCATTGATTTGTTTACTATAAATAAATAGCATGGGCATGGTGTTAAGTGCATTCCATGTGTAAAGGCACTCCCCCCTAACACAGAATTAGTCTTTTTACAAGATGATCAAATTACCAGCATGCCTACCAGAATATTAGAAAATATGACTTTTCTTTATTTCCCCAGAACTGTGTCATCAGTAATTGGGAGAGAAATACAGCAAAAGTGAGACTCTTTAATTCGTTCCTTTCCAGATGTATACTTTGCTTCTCTTCTTTCTATTTTTGAGACTCTTAATTCCCTTGTAGTGAAACGATACAAAATTTATGTGTATTCACATAATATATCTCTATTAAATGTATGTTTTACAGAATCATAGAATTCTCCATCTGAAAAGGAATGTTAACTGATTTGCCCTCCTATAGGAGAAAAAATTAAAACATTTATTGGATCAACTTTTGGATCAAAATTTTCAGCATTTTATTTACTTTGTATTACAGTAATACCCAAAAAAGATGTATTTTTCATTATAGGAGACTGGAATGCAAAAGTAGGAAGTCAAGAAACACCTGGAGTAACAGGCAAATTTGGCCTTGGTATGCGGAATGAAGCAGGGCAAAGACTAAGAGAGTTCTGCCCAGAAAATGCACTGGTCATAGCAAACATCCTCTTCCAACAACACAAGAGAAGACTCTCCACATGGACATCACCAGATGGTCAACACCGAAATCAGATTGATTATATTCTTTGCAGCCAAAGATGGAGAAGCTCTATACAGTCAACAAAAACGAGACCAGGAGCTGACTGTGGCTCAGATCATGAACTCCTTATTACCAAATTCAGACACAAATTGAAGAAAATAGGGAAAACTGCTAGACCACTCAGGTATGACCTAAATTAAATCCCTTATGATTATACAGTGGAAGTGAGAAATAGATTTAAGAGCCTAAATTCAGACTCAAATTGAAGAAAATAGGAAAAACCGCTAGACCATTCAGGTATGACCTAAATCAAATTCCTTATGATTATACAGTGTAAGTGAGAAATAGATTTAAGGGCCTAGATCTGATAGATAGAGTGCCTGATGACCTATTGAATGAGGTTCATGACATTGTACAGGAGACAGGAATCAAGACCATCCTCATGGAAAAGAAATGCAAAAAAGTAAAATGGCTCTCTGGGGAGGCCTTACAAATAGCTGTGAGAAGAGAGGCAAAAAGCAAAGGAGAAAAGGAAAGATATAGGCATCTGGATGCAGAGTTCCAAAGAATAGCAAGAAGCGATAAGAAAGCCTTCTTCAGTGATCAATGTAAAGAAATAGAGGAAAAGAACATAATGGGAAAGACTAGAGATCTCTTTAAGAAAATTAGAGATACCAAGGGAACATTTCATGCAAAGATGGGTTCGATAAAGGACAGAAATGGTCTGGACCTAACAGAAGCAGAATATATTAAGAAGAGGTGGCAAGAATACACAGAAAAACTGTACAAAAAAGATCTTCATGACCCAGATAATCATGATGATGTGATCACTAATCTAGAGCCAGACATCTTGGAATGTGAAGTCAAGTGCGCCTTAGAAAGCATCACTACGAACAAAGCTAGTGGAGGTGATGGAGTTCCAGTAGAGCTATTTCAAATCCTGAAAGATGATGCTGTGAAAGTGCTGCACTCAATATGCCAGCAAATTTGGAAAACTCAGCAGTGACCAAAGGACTGGAAAAGGTCAGTTTTCATTCCCATTCCAAAGAAAGGCAATGCCAAAGAATGCTCAAACTACCGCACAATTGCACTCATCTCACATGCTAGTAAAGTAATGTTCAAAATTCTCCAAGCTAGGCTTCAGCAATATGTGAACCGCGAACTCCTTGATGTTCAAGCTGGTTTTAGAAAAGGCAGAAAAACCAGAGATCAAATTGCGAACATCCACTGGATCATGGTGAAAGCAAGAGAGTTCCAGAAAAACATCTATTTCTGCTTGATTGACTATGCCAAAGCCTTTGACTGTGTGGATCACAATAAACTGTGGAAAATTCTGAAAGAGATGGGAATACCAGACCACCTAACCTGCCTCTTGAGAAATCTGTATGCAGGTCAGGAAGCAACAGTTAGAACTGGACATGGAACAACAGACTGGTTCCAAATAGGAAAAGGAGTACGTCAAGGCTGTATATTGTCACCCTGCTTATTTAACTTCTATGCAGAGTACATCATGAGAAACACTGGGCTGGAAGAAGCACAAGCTGGAATCAAGATTGCCGGGAGAAATATCAATAACCTCAGATATGCAGATGACACCACCCTTATGGCAGAAAGTGAAGAAGAACTAAAAAGCCTCTCGATGAAAGTGAAAGAGGAGAGTGAAAAAGTTGGCTTAAAGCTCAACATTCAGAAAATGAAGATCATGGCATCCGGTCCCATCACTTCATGGGAAATAGATGGGGAAACAGTGGAAACAGTGTCAGACTTTATTTTGGGGGGGCTCCAAAATCACTGCAGATGGTGACTGCAGCCATGAAATTAAAAGACGCTTGCTCCTTGGAAGAAAAGTTATGACCAACTTAGATAATATATTCAAAAGCAGAGACATTACTTTGCCGACTAAGGTCGATCTAGTCAGGCTATGGTTTTTCCTGTGGTCATGTATGGATGTGAGAGTTGGACTGTGAAGAAGGCTGAGTGCCAAAGAATTGATGCTTTTGAACTGTGGTGTTTGAGAAGATTCTTGAGAGTCCCTTGGAGTTCAAGGAGACCCAACCAGTCCATTCTGAAGGAAATCAACTCTGGGATTTATTTGGAAGGAATGATGCTAAAGCTGAAGCTCCAGTACTTTGGTCACCTCATGCGAAAAGTTGACTCATTGGAAAAGACTTTGATGCTGGGAGGGATTTGGGGCAGGAGGAGAAGGGGACGACCGAGGATGAGACGGCTGGATGGCATCACAGACTCGATGGACGTGAGTCTGAGTGAACTCCAGGAGACGGTGATGGACAGGGAGGCCTGGCGTTCTGTAATTCATGGGATCACAAAGAGTTGGACATGACTGAGCGATTGAACTGAACTGAACTGAACTGATGTCACGTAAGATGCCATTGGTTATATATGTATTCTTTATTTAACTGACATGGAACAACTGAATGGTTAAAAATTGGGAAAAGAGTGCGACAAGGCTGTGTATTGTCATCTTGCTTATATAACTTCTATGCAGAGTACATCATGTGAAACATCAGGCTGGATGAATCACAAGCTGGAATTGAGATTGCCAGGGGAAATATCAACAATCTCACATATGCAGATGACACCATCCTAGCGGCAGAAAATAAAGAGGAACTAAAGAGCGTCCTGATGAAGGTGAAAGAGGAGAGTCAAAAAGCTGGCCTGGAACTTAACATTCAAAAACTTAGATCATGGCAATCTGTCCAGCCATTTCATGGCAGATAAAAGAGAAAAAAACAGAAACTGTAATAGAGTTTCTTTTCTTAGGCTCCAAAACAACTGCAGATTGAATCTGTAGCCATGAAATTATAAAACAAACAAACAAAAAAACAAAACAAAAAAAAAAAACTTGCTCCTTGGAAGGAAAGCTATGGCAAACATAGGGTATTAAAAAGCAGAGACATCACTTTGGCTACAAAGGTCTGTATAGTCAAAACGATGTTTTTTCCAGTAGTCATGTAAGGATGTGAGAGTTCGATCACAAAGAAGTATGAACATCGAAGAATTAATGTTTTTGAATAATGGTGCTGGAGAAGACTCTTGCATATCCCTTGGATTACAAGGAGACAAAAAGTCAGTTCTGAAGGAAATTAACCCTGAATATTCATTGGAAGGACTGATGCTGAAGCTGAAGCTCCAATGGTTTGTCCACATAATGTGAAGAGCCTAATGGAAAAGATCCTGATGCTGGGAGAGATTGAAGGCAAAAGAAAGGGGTGGCAGAGGATGAGATAGTTAGATAATATCACTGACTCACTGGGCATGAATTTGTGAAAACTCCAGGAAATAGTGATGGACACGGGAGCCTGTTGGGCCAAGTCTATGGTGTCACAAACAGTTGGACACAACTTAGTGACTGAACCACTTTTAACTGAAGTTTATAAAAATATTTTCTAACATTCTACATCTATTCAGTTGCCAATCTTGGATCCACACATCTAACATAAATTCAAGCAAGAATACTGGAGTGGGTAGCCCTTTCTTTCCCCAGGAGATCTTTCTGACCCAGGGATCAAACCTAGGTCTCTTGACTTGCAGGCAGATTCTTCCCTTGAGCCACCAGGGAAGTCCCTTATAGATCTCTGATCTAAGTTTTTTAAAGAATGACTTTTTAACACCTAAGTTTCTTGACCCATGGAGATGAAATTCCACTGAGTTATGCTAAAATTTTGAGACAATATAATTATTTGAAGAAAGTTAAAAGACCTTCAAGATCTTTTATTGCCTTGAAAATACTTTATGATTTTCTGCACATTTTGCTATATATAAAATTCAGAAACCTTTAGGTCATAGGGACTCATATACATGTCTAAATTACAAAAGACATCAATTATATACTACCTAAGGTCTATCTAGTCAAAGTTATGGTTTTTCCAGTAGTCATGTATGGATGTGAGAGTTGGACTATAAAGAAAGCTGAGCACTGAAAAATTGATGCTTTTGAACTGAGGTGATGGAGATGACTCTTGAGAGTCCCTTGGACAGCAAGAAAATCCAACCAGTCCATCCTTATGGAAATCAGTCCTGAATGTTCATTGGAAGGACTGATGCTAAAGCTGAAAGTCCAATACTTTGGCCAGCTGATGTGAAAAACTGACTCATTTGAAAAGACCCTGATACTGGTTAAGATTGCAGGTGGGAGGAGAAAGGGACAACAGAGGATGGAATGGTTAGATGACATCACCGACTCAATGGACATGAGTTTGAGTAAACTCCAGCAGTTGGTGATGGACAGCAAGGACTGGCATGCTGCAGTCCGTGGGGTGGCAAAGAGTCGGACACAGTTGAGGGACTGAACAGAACTGAATATTCTGTGTATAAACATGGTCTCAGTATTATTTTTGTTTTCCAAGACCTGAAGTGATAGTTGCCTTATATGAAAGCATTTTGGGGAGGTAAAAATGATTTATTGTTAATTCAATTCTGATTCAGTAACCCAATTGGGTTTGAGTAACCACAAATTGTATTGCTTCTCAGAAATTGTTGATGCTAATAATATACAATTCTTTATTATCATGGTTTCTTAACATTTTCCAGAGTATGTCACACTCCTTCTTGTACTTGTAAAACTTGCTTTACAAAATATAAATGAACACACATTTCTTTTTTAGTTTTAGACTATATCATCATTACTTAAATACATAGTTATCATAACCTGTAATAATTTTGGCTCAAAGAATTCTGGCCAAATTTTGCCAGAAACAAAGATGCAGAGAATGGCAAGATGCCACAGTGGGCATTATTATCTATAGTAACCTTTTTTAAGAGCAGTTTCAAATATCCTTACTATTTCTTTATGCACTCACTCTTTTTTGATGCAAAGTAATGAATATTTACTCTGAAAAAAAAAATCATTGTTGAGTATATTTTTTTCTTAAATTTTCTGACTTCTTGCCACACAACTATGATTCTGAAGTAAGATTCATATCACCATTTAGAATATGATATATTAAAATCCATAACATTATTAAAGGTTATTTACAAAGGTCTAAGTAACATAGTCTTTTCAGTTTAAGGAAGCTTAGTAATTCTACATAAATAAACTAACTTGTCCTATTCACTATGTAATAAAAATGAGACCAAAATAACATTTTACATCCTGTAATGAAACTATAAACTTTCACACAAAATTGCAAACTAGAAATACATGAAATAAAACTGGTGTTATTTTAATTGGTGCATGTTACTCTATTCCATACACTTCTCCCATTTGGGCACATTTGAGAAATGTCTAAAAAATGTCAAATTAAGAAAAAGTCAATGTGGCATCTCCATACTACACCATACCTACAACTCTTGTGTCTGGGAGACATAAATGAAATCACAGCTGTTTCTATAGTATATTTGGTATGTATTCTCAGACTAATTTCCTGATGAATATTTTGGTTGCTAAGTTTCCAGTTGTTGGAACAGCAATGATGACTCTGACACACTTCTTTTGAGGTAATTAAACTTTCAGCCCATCTGTGCAGTTACTTTCATAATATTTTCAAAGGGCACAGAATGCTTTTAATATTTTTATCACTTCATTTTTACTTGCTAAGGGACCTATTATCTAGCTGAACATTGTTGAAATAAGTTTTTCAAAAACTGGTTAGTGAAAGAGGACAGTAAAAATGTCATTCTAGCAAGAAAGTAATATAATTAATGCTGAATTTATAATATTCTAAAGGACACTTGTTTACCAAAACTATATTTCACATCTTTGTGTTGGGCATTTTATCTTTGACTCTTGATGATGTTCAATCCTGGAGTGAAATGACAAGTTCCAGATATGATCTTTCTTGTTCTGGAGATATCTTCTTTGCTTTAAGAAATTTGTAGTTTTGTGTAGTTTATAACAGTGAAAGTGAAGTGAAGTGCAAGTCACTCAGTTGTGTCCGACTCTTTGCGACCCCATGGACTATACAGTCCATGGGATTCTCTAGGCCAGATGGAGTGGGTAGCCTTTCCCTTTTCCAGGGGTCTTCCCAACCCAGGGATTGAACCCAGGTCTCCCACATTGCAGGCAGATTCTTTACCAGCTGAGCCAAAATAGTAAAAATGAGTTAGGTGGACATGGGAAGACAAGATTTTTTAAGTGTTTCAATTACTTATAAAAACATACAAAAATTAAAGTTTATTATCTCCAGAAAGTAATAATTAATGTATCAATTAGGTGTCTAATGATATTTAAGTGGGAATATAGTTTTATAGAGAATAGGTAATTTTCAATTTTGAAATATACTCAATTTTATTTTTTATTATTATTGGTGTTTATTGTGGTAAGGTTAAATTTTAAAAATTAAAAAAAAAATTGAATAGTAAGATCTCTAACTCCCTCATTCTCATTAATTATTATTATCAGCTTGATAATACAAATTTTTAAATACAGACATAGATTAGAATTACTCCATGCATTTTGCTTTACTGATCGCTCTTCTATTTTATTATTAACATTTTAAAAGATACATAACATTTCTTGGAATGTTTGTATAGATTTTCATCAATTGGGTGTAACATATATATGATTCAGCCAATCTCTTTTTATTGTTAATAGAACATCTATATTTGATGACCAGTCCTTTTACATATTCTTTCTTTTTAAAGATGCTTATCTACTTTTAGTTTGTTTGTAAAAATTTAATAAAATAAGATTAGCAACTCTCAATTATGTATGATAAAAATATTTTATTCCAGGTAATTTGACTTTTAATATTGTCTGTGACGATTTGGGATATGCAATAGTTCATCCTGCCAAATCTTATTTGTCATTAGATTGTTATATAAATTTTTTGTGTAGAAATATTTTTTATAGAAAAAACATAAATATTCCCCCATATTTTTCCAGTTTTTTAATACATAGTTATTTAACTAAAAAGTATTTATTTAGCATTAATTTCTTACAGAGAAAGAGTCAGTGCTTAATCATATAAATGTCATTTATATTAATCTTTCCTTTTGTCTCTACATTTTACTTGCTGCTTTTATTAGAACTTTCACACTTTATCATTCTTCTTGAGTTATTTTTAATGATTTATGAATTTATTAACATAAAAATGAAGCATCAAAATTTATAAATACATGATTGAAATCCTATGATTGATTTGTTTTTAGCAAAGCAGTTAAAAAACAAAAAACAAGCTAACATAAGAAAGGTCAAAATTGATGACTAAAATTTAAATAAATATTTGTTAGTTTCAAGAAAGTGGGCTCAAAAGCAGTGAATTCAATGTATATATTAAATACCTGCTATGCTCACCTGCTGCAGAATACATGTTCCTCAAAGTTGAAGGAGATACAGTGTTTTCCCTTAAGGCACTTCCAAAGAGATAATGCCATAGGAAAAGTTGTGATAGAATTGATGTACATATAGTTTGGTGTGCAAGAAGATCTTTCAAAAAATTTGTCTTTCAGGAAAGACTTCCTAGAGGAGACATGACAAAGATTATAGATAAAGAATGAATAAGAATTTTCCAGATAAATAAAGATAAATGTATGCCTGATGCCACATGAACAAAGCCATGAAAATGTGTAACAGAAAGTTTAAGGGAAATGGAAATAGCAGTTTTGTAAAGCCAGGAGAGTGCAGCTACTTTTCTTTGGTAATCTGGTAACCAAAAGGAGAAAAGAAAAGCAGAATCATAGACCACATGTCTTTATTTCTATTTATCATCTATCTTTCTGTCCACAAATCCTTTTTTTTTTTTAACTGAAATAATAATTGCAGAGAGAGGAAGGAAGAAAAAAAGCTCAAGAACGAATAATGTACCTAAAAAATGAAAGTACTTCATTGATGATTATCATCTTTCATTCTAGTTAATATTTAGCCTTGCTGGATACCTTGACAAGTCATAAAATCCCATATCATATTGACTTATTTAAAGAGTAGCTTTCACCCTCAAGTCTGTTATTCCTATAATGTATACAAGCATCAGGATTCCTATAATTGATTCATAATATCAAATCTCTTGACAATAAAATTTTAAATACTGAATTATTTGCTAATACTAAGTTGATTAGCTTAAGTGAAATAAAATGAAATTTTCTATTAGCTATCCCCCTACTTGCTAATAGACGTATAAAAGGAAGCTTACTAAGTTCTGCATGAAACAGAATGGCAATGAAACATTACAAGCATAGAGTGGAAGACACCAATAATTTCCTTCCTTAAACAAAGTGCATGAAGTGAATAAAGTACTGATTTGATTATAATAAACATTTTAATAAAAATATTATTAATTTTCTTTAAATCAAAATGATAGAAAAAACTCATAACAATAAGGTAGCTTCAGTTAATGGTGGTCATGCTCTATACAGAATTATAGTAGATTTGGTACAGAAATTGAAATTGGAAATTATTCTTGTACTTATGGAACTTACAATACATCTATTTATTATGCAAATGAAAGTGTGGTGGATATTTCCTTTATCAATGTTGGTTTTGTTAAGAAACAGATACAATTAGATTTAAAGAAATTATCCCCATAGTATGCAATTTTTCTCGTTTAATTCTGAAAATCAGTGAAGTGTTGGTATTTTCACTTAATAAACTTTATATGCATACACACACACACACACACAAAGAGTTTAATTTCTTCTTGCAATGCTTGCAGAACTCAAAAACAAATGACATGAAGCTTGTTGTGCTGACTAACTTACTCTAAGTTGCATTTCTGTTTTTCTTTTTAAAATATAGTCAATTACAAAGTGATTTTATTATACAGTTTTTGTCATTCCAGTTTTCTGGGAGAACTATAAAGATGTTGCCCAACAAAAGTAAGGTTCCCCTCTGCTATGGAAATATCATTATTTACTCTTGATCTGTAGTTAGAGTAGGCAATTCTGATTCTTCTACTTTCTCTCTTCTGACATGTCTCCCAGGTTCTAAAGATAAAAAGGATTAGTTTTGCATTCATTTCAGTTCAGTTCAGTCTCTCATTCATGTCCGACTCTTTGCAACCCCATGAATCACAGCACGCCAGGCTTCCCTGTTCATCACCAACTCCCAGAGTTCATTCAAACTCATGCCCATCGAGTCGGTGATGCCATCCAGACATCTCATCCTCTGTCGTCCCCTTCTTCTTCTGCCCCTAATACCTCTCAGCATCAGGGTCTTTTCAAATGAGTCAACTCTTCACGTGAGGTGGCCAAAGTATTGGAGTTTCAGCTTCAGCATCAGTCCTTCCAATGAACATCCAGGTTTTGCATTAGCATCACAAAAGACATGAAATAATTTCTTACTGACTTATCCAAACCATGTGAAACACTCTTATTGTCTTATATAAAGAGAGATAAAATGAAAACAACTAAATAATATACAATTTGATTTTAACATTGCATTTTAGATGAATTTAACTGCAAACTTGTGGCTATTACAAATGAGGTTCTAGAGCTATTGTGCAGTGTTCAAAACAGGGTTTGTAGCATGAATCTCACAAATACACATTGTTTTATAGTCAGTTGTGGCAGCTCACTATTCATCCATTATCTAATGAGGGAAAGGGAGAATGGGAATTGAATGGCCGATTTTAAATGTACATTGAGAGATTTTAATCTCTTACTAAATTTGGAAATGAATACATCTGTTTTTCATGAAGAATTTAGAAGGCAGCACATACTTGCTTTTCTAATAATGTGTTATGTTTTATGGTGAGCAAGAAAAACATTCATAATTATTCTTATGAAACATAATAATAACAGAAACAACTAAAGACACTCTACCTCCTCTCTCAAATAAAAGTTTCAAATAATTAAGTACAAGAAGGACATAATGAGTATTCAGTTTAGAGTATTTGTTTAAGAATTTTATAGAAAATTAAGATTAGTCTCCTTGTAAAGGATTTTCTACATTATTTTCTAAATGGTGTCAACAGTAGAAAAGACAAGCTATATTTGGCAAGAATCTCATATCGAATGGTTGCAAATATTAACAAAATTTACTCTAATTACCTTAACATGTTTCAAGTATTGAATGCAATTCATTATTTGAATATATTTTTAACCACCTGCTATTTTTTTGTTTCTTATTCACTAAATTTTACTTAGGTTTAGACAAGTTGATAAAAAGTTCACAGCAGTGCCTTACTTCCTTGAAGGAAATTCACTTTATTCCTCCCACAGAGATCTCACTGGAGGTTCACCATTTACCTTTCTCAGGAATCTTAATGTTCTCAGCAGGGTCAGAATAATTGTTTCAGGTATTTATTGCTTTAATAAATCAATACTGTCCAAAAATAGCTGAACATGTATATAAGCTATGTCAAAACAGCATCATCCCATATTATAGAAAAACTATTTAACTGTATTTTTCTATTGTTCTCAACTGACACATCCAAACCCAAATTTAAAAATTAGATTCAACATAAGTTTTATAAATAAACTTGGCTTGAAATTGCCTGGCCTTATACAAATATGTGTCACATATGTTAGGTCCATAAATCAAGATAAATTGAAAGGGGTCAAACAGGATATAGTAAGAGAGGCCATAGACATTTTAGAAATCAGTGAACAAAAATGGACAGGAATGTGTGAATTTCATTCAGATGACCATTATATCTACTACTGTTGGCAAGAATCCCTTAGGTAAAATGGAGTAGCCCTCATAGTCAACAAAAAAGAGTCCAGAATGAAATACTTGGATGCAAGCTCAAAAATGACAGAATTATTTCTGTTCATTTCCAAGGGAAAACATTCAATAACACAGTAATCCATGTAAATGCCCCAAATACTAATGCAAAAGAAGCCAAAATTGGATGGTTCAATGAAGATCTAAAAGACCTTCTAGAGCTAACAACAACAACAACAAAAAGTAGTCAATTGAATAATAGAGGACTGAAATGCAAAAGTAGGCAGTCAAGAGATACCTGGAGTAACAAGCAACTTTGGCCTTGGAGTACAAAATGAAGCAGGGTAAATGCTAAAAGAGTTTTGCCAAGAGAATGGACTTGTCATAGCAAACACCCTCTTCCAACAACACAAGAAATGACTACATATGGACATCACCAGATGGTCAATACCAAGATCAGATTGATTATTTTATTTGCAGCCAAAGATGTAGAAGCTCTATACAGTCAGGAAAAACAAGATTGGGAGCTGATTGTGGCTCAGATCATGAATTCCTTATTGCAAAATTCAGACTTAATTTGAAGAAAGTAAGGAAAACCACTAAGATTTAAACCCCTCATGACTCTACAATGGAAGTGACAAATAGATTCAAGGATTTAGATATGATAGACAGAATGCTTGAAAAACAATGGACAGAGGTTCATAACATTGTGCAGGAGGCAATGACAAAAACCACCCCAAGAAAAAATGCAGAAAAGCAAAATGATTGTCTGATATGGCCTTACAAATATCTATGAAAAGAAGAGAAGTGAAAGGCAAAGGAGAAAAAGAAAGATATATCCATTTGAATGCAGAGTTCCAAAGAATAGAAAGGCCTATTCTTGGAATAATAATAATAAGAAGAAAGCCTTCCTAAGTTAATGATGCAAAAAAACAGAGGAAAACAGTAGAATAGGAAAGAATAAAGATCTTTTCTAGAAAATTAGAGATACCAAAGGAATATTTCATACAAAGAAGGACAAGATAAAGGACAGAAACAGTATGGACCAAACAGAAGCAGAACATATTAAGAAGAGATGGCAAAAAAACACAGAAGAACTATACAAAAATGATCTTAATGACCTGGAAAACCACAGTGGTGTGTTCACTCACTTAGAGCCTGCCGGGGTCCAGCCCCGGTGGATCCAGGGAATTCAAAGGGCGGACGGAGTTGGCGAGAAAAAAACTTATTTATTTATTAATATAAGATTAGATTAGGAAGAAATATTGTAGTAGGAAAATTAGTGGAGAAAAGAGGCTGATTAGCTTGGTTTACTTGGAAAACCAATAAAGTTCCAGACAAGGAACTTGCACCGTCTACGTTAGGCCGCCGGTGCCCGTTTGAATATTGGAGAGTGCCCCGCCTTGGGCTCTCTCTCTTATGGATCTTAGAAGCCAGGACAAGTAAGTAGACACAGTGAGCCCCCACGTTCCAAGGGGTCAGCCTGAAAAGGAGAAGGAGGGAGCAAGAGAAAGAATAGACACGGGAGAGGCCAGGCTTGTGCAAAAACCCCCTCCTACTTTATTATTTAAAAGGTGTTTATATACCCTAAATTTTACATAATGAAAGATACAGAGTCATGCAGGGGCAGCAGTCCTGACCCTTTCTGTATATCTTTTTTATATACAAAAGGTCTCAGGTGATTTACATTATCTTCTGGCCAGGAGGCTTGCTAACACTTTTTTGGCTCTCTTTCTTAATGAATGTTAATCTCATTTCCCCTGAAGTGTTTTTCTTTAATCTGCATCTCCTTAAAGCACGAAAGTTACATCTCTATAGAACAAAGGTGCAGTGGGTCATAACAAAGAAGGTACTTAACTCAAAGATCTAATGTTGCTAATACCAGGTCTACAACTTGTTTTTCTATATACCAACTATGTCTAAAAATAAAGGATATGAAAATTTGACAGCAAGTATTGGCTCAACAAATGAAACTTTTAATCAGTCCTATTCTAATGATTTTGACTCCTCAGAAGCCCCTACATTCCTAGGCTGTTTTAAGCTTCCTGTGCCTCCTGCGGTCAGGAGGCCTCAAACAATCACATGCGCAGCTGTATGAGTCCTGCAGGCAGGCTAGAAAGCCATCAGAGGGGTTTTTGGATTGAAACACTCTTTCAAGTGCAGAAGACTAAACCCCTGAATTGACTTTTTCCAGAGAATGTCAGAAGAGTGGAAAAGCAGGCAGATTCTTATTTTCGGGGGTACACGCTCAGGAAATGCTAGGGGGAAAGCCTGAGATCCGACTCGACCCTGCCCATCAGATCTCTGCCGCATGACCTTGTCGTGGGTGGAATTCCTCACACTGGCTTCTGGCAAAAGCCAAACATCTAGGAGTGTGAAGTCAAGTAGACCTTAAAAAGCATCCCTACCAAAAAAGCTAGTGGAGGTAATGGAATTCCAACTGAGCTATTTCAGCTCCTAAAAAATGGGGCTTCCAAATGCTGCATTCAATATTCCAGCACATTTAGAAAACTCAGCAATGTCTACAGGACGGGAAAGGTTCAGTTTCCATTCCAATACCAAAGAAGGGCATTGCCAAAGAATATTCAAACTACCGCACAATTGCAGTCATCTCACACAATAGCAAAGTAATGCTCAAAATTCTCCAAGCTAGCCTTCAAAACTATGCGAACCAAGAACTGCCTGATACTCAAGTTGGATTTAGAAAAAGCAGATGAACCAGAGATCAAATTGCCAACATCCTTTGGATCATAGAAAAAGCAAGAGAATTCAAGAAAAAGAAAATCATCTACTTCTGCTTCATTGACTATGCTAAAGCATTTGACTGTATGGATCACAACAAACTGTGGAAAATTCTTCAAGAGATGGGAATACCAGACCACCTTATCTGCCGGCTGCAAAACATGTATCCAGATCAAGGAATTTAGAAAGATGGTAATGATGACCCTGTATGCGAGACAGTAAAAGAGACACAGATGTGTAGAGCAGACTTTCGGACTCTGAGGGAGAGGGAGAGGGAGAGAAAGAGGGTGGGATGATTTGGGAGAATGGCATTGAAACATGTATACTGTCATGTAAGAAACGAATTGCCAGTCTATGTTCGATGCAGGATACAGGATGCTTGGGGCTGGTGCACAGGGATGATCCAGAGAGATGATATGGGGTGGGAGGTGGGAGGAGGGTTTATGTTTAGGAACTCATGTACACTCGTGGTGGATTGATGTCAATATATGGCAAAACCAATACAGTATTGTAAAGTAAAATAAAGTAAAAATAAAAATTAAAAAAAAAAGATTACACAATTTTCCAACTGCTATAGAATTTCATGTTATTCTTTTTTGCCCAATTGTTAAGTGATTGGATACAAATAAACTAATCTAAAATTTACACATTTTTCACTGTGAAATGGGAAAAGATATGCAAAATCTTCCATTGTATCAAAATACCTTTTATCTGTCAATTCTCTGTCAATGGATGCATTGATTCTCTATAATCTTTATATTTCCTATATATAATATACATCTATATATATACATATGGTTTTATATAAATATATATTGAAATATTCCTTTCAAACAAACAAACAAACAAACAAAAGAAGCAACAGTTAGAACAGGACATGGAACAATATACTGGTTCAAAAATGGAAAAGGAGTACATCAAGGCTGTATATTGTCACCCTGCTTATTTAACTTACACACATAGTACATCATGTGAAATGCTGTACCTCATAAACACAAGCTGGAATCAAGATTGATGGGAAAATATCAAAGACCTCAGATATGCAGATGACAGCACACTTACAGCAAAAAACAAGGGCCTATTGATGAAGGTGAAAGAGGAACATGAAAAAGTTAGCTTAAAACTCAACATTCAAAAAACGAAGATGGCATCTTATCCCATCATTTTACAGCAAATAGATGGGGAAACAATGGAAACAGGGGCAGACTGTATTTTCCGGGGCTCCAAAATCACTGCAGAAGGTGATTGCAGCCATGAAATTAAAAGACACTTTCTCCTTGGAAGAAAAGCTATGACAAACCTAGATAGCATATTAAAAAGCAGAGATATTACTTTGCCAACAAAGGTTCATATAGTCAAAATTATGATTTTTTTCAATAGTCATGTATGGATATGAGATTTGGACCAAAAATTAGGCTGAGCACCCCCAAATTGATGTTTTTGAACAGTGGTGCTACTGAATACTCTTGAGCATCCACTGGACAGCAAAGAAATCAAACTAGTCAATCCTGAAGAAATCAATCCTGAATATTCATCAGAAGGACTGACGCTGAAGCTGAAGCTCCAGTACTTTGGCTACTTGATGAGAAGAGCTAACTCATTAGAAAACACCTTGATGCTCGGCAAGATTGAATATAGTGGGAGAAGCAGATGACAGAGGGCAAGATGGCTGTATGGCATCACCAAATCAATGCACATGAATTTGAACAAGCCTGAGGAGATGGTGGACAGGGAAACCTGTTGTGCTGTAGTCCATGGGTTGCAAGGAGTCAGACACAACTGAGCGACTGAACAATAACAACAAAAATTTGCTATAGAGAAAATTTTAGGTTTTAAACAGATATGTAGTCTCACTTTTTTTTATTTTTGCTTTTGTTATTTGGGTTTTAATATCATTTCCAAAAAGTCATTGTCAAAATTCAATGTTAAGAAGACTTTTCTTTGCTTTCTTCTAGAATTTTTACAGTTCCACATCATACATCTACAAATTTAATATATTTCAATGTTATTTTTGTGTTGGTGTAATACATAATTTAATTTCTTGCATGTAAATATACATTGGATATTTGGTAACTTTAGCAGTTATATATAAATTTTAAGTTTTTTTCTGTAAATTGAAATTTTGATAAGGATTGTATTGAATATATGGTACAGTACATAGTAGTGAATATTTGAGTAGTATGGACACTTCAAGAGTGATTTTTCCAATCCATGAATGCATGAAATCTTTTTTTAATGATATCTATTTATTTTTAATTGATTGATAATTGTTTTACAATATTTGGTGACTTCTGATATACATCAACATGAAGTAACTGAAGGTGTACATATGTTCCCTCCCTCTTGAATCTCTTTCCCACCTCCTGCCCATTCCCTGCACAATAACCTCTAGTTTATTATAGACCCCCAGTTTGATTTCCATGAATCATGCAGCAAATTCCTATTGGCTATCTATTTACATATGTTAGTGTATATGCATCCATGCTATTCTCTTTATGTATCTCATCTTCTCCATCTTCTTCCACACCCTTGTCCATAAGTCTGTTCTATATGTTTGCATCTCAACTACTGCTCTGTGAACAGATTCATCAGTACCATCCTTCTAGATTTCATATAAATACATTAATATATAATATTTGGTTTTCTGACTTGCTTCACTCTGTATAATAGGTCTTATGTTCTTCCACCTCATTAGAACTGACTCAACTGCATTGCTTTTGTATCGCTGATACTATTCCATTGAATGTACATAGCACAGCTTCTTTATCTATTCATATGTCAATGGACATCTAGATGGCTTCCAGGTCTTGGCTACTGTAAACAGTGCTGCAGTGAACATTGGGGTACATGGGACTTTTTTAGTTTTGTTTTTATGAAGGGATATGCCTAGAAGTGATATTGCTGGGCCATATGGTGGTGGTTTAGTGAAAACCAAAGCAGAAAATGAAAGATATACCCATTTGAATGCAGAATTCCAAAGAATAGCAAGGAGAGATAAAGCCTTCCTCAGTGATCAGTGCAAAGAAATAAAGGAAAATAATAGATGGGAAAGACTAGAGATTTCTTCAAGAAAATTAGAGATACCAAGGGAACATTTCATGCAAAGCTGGGCTCGATAAAGGACAGAAATGGTATGGACCTAAAAGAAGCAGAAGATATTAAGAAGAGGTAGCAAGAATACAAAGAAGAACTGTACCCAAAAGATCTTCACAATGCAGATAATCATGACAGTGTGAACACTAACCTAGAACCAGACACCCTCAAATGTGAAGCCAAGTGAGTCTTAGGAAGCATCACTACAAACAAAGCTAGTGGAGGTGAAGGAATTCCAATTGAGCTATTTCAGATCCTAAAAGCTGATGCTGTGAAAATGCTACACCCAATATGTCAGCAAATTTGGAAAATTCACCAGTGGCCACAGTCCTGGCAAAGGTCAGTTTCCATTCCAATCCCCAAAAAGGTAATGCCAAAGAATGCTCAAACAACTGCACTCATCTCACACGCTAGTAAAGAAATGCTCAAAATTCTCCAAGCCAGACTTCAACAATATGTGAACTGTGAAATTTAAGGTTTTTAGAAAAGGCAGAGGAACCAGAGATCAAATTGCCAAGATCTGCTGGATCATCGAAAAAGCAAGAGAGTTCCAGGAAAACATCTACTTCTGTTTTGTTGACTATGCCAAAGCCTTTGACTGTGTGTCACAAAATACTCTGGGAAATTCTGAAAGAGATGGGAATACCAAACCACCTGACCTGCCTCTTGAGAAATCTGTATGCAGGTCAGGAAGCAACAGTTATAACTGGACATGGAACAACACACGGGTTCCAAATCAGGAAAGGAGTTGTCAAGGCAGTATATTGTTACCCTGCTTATTTAACTTATATGCAGAGTACATCATGAGATACACTGCGCTGGATGAAGCACAAGCTGAAATCATGATTGTCAGGAGAAATATCAAGAACCTTAAATATGTAGGTGACACCACTCTTATGGCAGAAAGCAAGGAAGAACTAAAGTGTCTCTTGATGAAAATGAAAGAAGAGAGTGAAAAATTGGCTTGAAACTCAACATTCAAAAAATGAAGATCATGGTATCTGATCCCATCACTTCGTGGCAAATAGATGGGGAAACAATGGAAACAGTGACAAACTTTATTTTGGGGGGCTCCAAAATCACTGCAGATGGTGACTGCAGCCATGACATTAAAAAATGCTTACTGCTGGAAAAAAAAGTTATGACCAACCTAGACAGTACATTGAAAAAGCAGAGACATTACTTTGGCAACAAAAGTTCGCCTAGTGAAGGCTCCGGTTTTTCCCATAATCATGTATGGCTGTGAGAGCTGGACTATAAAGAAAGCTGAGTGCCAAAAAATTGATGCTTTTGAACTGTGGTGTTGGAGAAGACTCTTGAGAGTCCTTTGGACTTCAAGGAGATCCAACCAGTTCATTCTAAAGGAAATCAGTCCTGAATACTCACTGAAAGGACTGATGTTGAAGCTGAAACTCAAGCTCTTTGGCCACCTGATGCGAAAAACTGACTCATTTGAAAAGACGCTGATGCTGGTAAAAATTGAAGGCAGGAGGACAAGGGGATAACAGAGGAGGAGATAGCTGGATGACATCACCAACTCAATGGCCATGTGTTTAAGTAAACTCTGGGAGTTGGTGATGGACAGGGAGGACTGGTGTGCTACAGTCCATGAGGTTGCAAAGAGCTGGACATGAATGAGTGACTGAACTGAACTGATTGATGATGGTTTTATTCCTAGTTTTTTAAATAAATCTCCAAACTGTCATTCATAGTGACTGTGTCAATTTACATTCCCATGAGCAGTGTAAGAGGGTTCACATTTTGTTATACAAATTGTGAATTTTTTTGTTCTAGTTTTCTGAAAAATGCCATTGGTAATTTGATAGGGATTGCATTGAGTCTGTAGATTGCTTTAATCCACATCCTCTGCAGCACTTAATATTTCTGCATTTTTTGATTATGGCCATTCTGTCTTGTGTGAGGTGATATCTCATCATAGTTTTGATTTTCATTTCTCTAATAATGAATGATGCTGAGCATCTCTTCATGTGTTTATTAGCCATATGTATGTCTTCTTTGGAAAAACATGTGTTTAGATTTTTTTCCCACTTTTTGATTGGGTTACTTGTTTTTCTGATATTGAGTTGTATGTGTTGCTTGTATATTTTGGAAATTAATCCTTTATTAGTTGTTCCATTTGCTATTATTTTCTCCAGTTCTGATGGTTGTCTTTTTACTCTGTTTATAGTTTCTTTTGCTCTGCAATGGCTTTTAAGCTTATTGTATTCCACTTATTTATTTATTTTTAAAATTTCCATTCTTCTGGGAGGTGGGTCATAAAGGATCTTGCTATGATTTATGACATACTGTGTCCTGCCTATGTTTTCTTCTAAGGGCTTTTTAGTCTCTGGTCTTACATTTATGTCTCTAATTCATTTCAAGTTTATCTTTTTGTATGGTCTTAGGAAGTGTTCTAATTTCATTTTTTCTTTTCTTTTTTTTTTTTTTTGCCCATTGTCCAGTTCTCTAAGCACTGCTTATTGAAGAGACTATCTTTTTCTCATTGTATATTCTTGTAACCTTTGTCAAAGATAAAGTGCCCATAAGTGTGTGGATTTATCTCTGGGTTTTCTGTCTTGTTCCATTGATCTATACTTATGTTTTGTGCCTTTTTGTGCCTGTACCATACTTTCTTGATGATTGTAGCTGTGTAGCATAGTCTGAAATCACGTAAGTTGATTCTTTCAGGTCCATTCTTTTTTCTCTAGATTGCTTTGGTTATTCGGGATTTTTTGTATTGTCATACAGATTGTGAATTTTTTCGTTCTAGTTCTCTGAAAAATGCCATTGGTAATTTAATAGGGATTGCATTGAATCTGTATATTGCTTTTGGTAGTACAGTCATTTTCATAATTCCTGATCCTTCCAATCCAGGAGCATGGAATACTTCTTAATCTTTTTAGGTCGTCTTGATTTCTTTCATCAGTGTCTTATAGTTTTCTGTATATAGTTCTTTTGCCTCCTTAGGTAGGTTTATTCCTAAACTTTTTGATCTTTGAGCTGCAATAGTAAATAGGATTGATTCCTTAAAATCTCTTTCTGATTTTTCATTGTTAATATTTATGAATGCAGGTTATTTCTGTGTATTGATTTTATATCCTGCAACTTTACTAAATTCACTGATTACTTCTAGTAATTTTCTGATAATTCCTTTAGGGGTTTCTATGTACAGTATTATGTCATCTGAAAATAGTGAGAGTTTTATTCTTCTTTTCCAACCTGGATTCCTTTTATTTCTTTCTCTTCTCTGATTGCCATAGCTAGGACTTCCAAAACTATGCTGAATAATAGTAGTGAGAGTGGGAACCCTTCCCTGTTTCCTGATCTTAGAGGAAATATTTCCAGTTTCTCACAGTTAAGAATAATTTTTGTCATGGTTTTGTTGTATATGTCCTTTATTATGTTAAGGTAGGTCCCTTCTGTGTCCATTCTTTGAAAAATATTTTACCATAAATAAGTGCTGAATTTTGTCAAAAGCTGTCTCTGCATTTATTGAAATTATTACATGGTTTTTACCTTTGAATTTGTAAATATGGTATATCACATGGATTTATTTGAGTATATAGAAGAATCCTTGCTTGCCTGGGATAAACCTGACTTGATCGTGATGTATGATCTTTTTAATGTGTTGTTGAATCCTGTTCACTATAAATTTGTTGAGGATTTTTGAATCTATGTTCATAAGTGATATTGGCCTATAATTTTGTTTTCTGTATGTGATATATTTGTCTGGTTTTATTGTCAGGGTGATTGAGTCCTTGTAGAATGAGTTTGGAAATATTCCTTCCCCTGCAATTTTTCAGAAGAATTTCAGAAGGATAGGGATCAGTTTTTCCCTAAATGTTTGATAAAATACAGCTATGAAGCCATCTGGCTCTGGGCTTTTATTTTTTGGGAGATTGTCGATCACAGTTTCAATTTCAGTGTTTGTAATTTGCTTGTTAATAATTTCTATTTCATCCTGCTACAGTCTTGGGAGCTTGAACTTTTCTAAGAATCTACATTTGCTCCAGGTTGTCTATTTTATTAGTGTATAGTTGCTCGTAATAGGCTCTTGAGATCCTTTGTGTTTCTTCATTGTCTGTTGTAACCTATAATTTTTCAACTCTAATTTTGTTAATTTGATTCTTCTCATGTTTATTCTTGATGAATTAAGCTAAGGGTTTGTCTTTCTTTCTTAATCTTCTCAAAGAACCAGCTTTTAGCTTTATTAATCTTTACTGTCATTTCCTTCATTTCTTTTTCATTTATTTCTGCTCTTCATGATTCCTTTCTTCCACTGATTTTGGTTGTATGTGTTTTGTTGTTGTTGTTGTTCTCCTTTTTCCAGAAGTGTTAGGTGTTGAGTTAGGTTGTCTATTCGATGTGTTTCTTGAGGTAGGATTGTATTGCTGTAAACTTTCCTCACAGAACTGATTTGCTACATCCCATAGATTTTGGGTTGTCTTGTATTTGTTGTCATTTATTTCTAGGAATTTTTTTATTTCCCTTCTTATTTCTTCACTATCCTCTTCATTATTTAGAAATGTATCATTTAATCTCCACGTTTGTGTTTTTTTTTGCAGTTTTTTTTTTCTTCTGTAATTTATATCTAGTCTCATAGTGTTGTAGTCAGAGAAGGTTCTTCAGATGACATCAATTTTATTAAATTTACTGAGGCTTAATTTGTGGCCAAAGATATGGTCTATCCTGGAGGATATTTCATGTACACTTGAGAAAAAATTGTATTCTTCTGCCTTTGGATAGAAAGTCCTGAAGATATCCTTTAGATCCATTTGGTTTAATGTTTCATTTAAGTTTTGCTTCCCCTTACTGATTTTCTGTTTTGATGGTCTGACCATTGGTGTGAGTGGGGAGTTAAAGACCCCAACTATTCTTATGTTACTGTCAATTTCCCCTTTTATATCTGCTAGGGTTTGCCTTATGTTTTGAGGGGCTCCTATGTTGGGTGCATAAATATTTACAATTCTTGTGTCTTCTTCTTGGATTGATCCCTTGAATATATGTAATGCTCTTCTTTATCTCTTGTGATATTCTTTATTTTAATGTCCATTTTATCTGAAATGAGAATTGCCACTCTGGCTTTGTTGTGATTTCCATTTACATGGAGTATTTCACCATACATTGACTTTCAGTCTCTATGTGTCTCTAGGTCTGAAGTGAGTTTCTTGTAAACAGTATATATATGGGTCTTGTTTTTGTATCATTTAGCCAGTATGTATCTTTTGCTTGAAGCATTTAATCCATTTACATTTAAAGTAATTTTTGATATATATGTTCCTATTGGCATTTTCTTGCTGGGTTTGATTTTGGGTTTCTCTTTCTTTTCTCTAGTGTTTACTGCCTATATAAGACCCTTTAGCATTTGTTGTAAAGATGGTTTGTTCTTGCTGAATTCGCTTAACTTTTGCTTATCTTTGAAACTTTTGACTTCTCCACTAATTTGAAATGAAATCCTTGCTGGGTAGAGTAATCTTGGTTGTAGTTTTGTTTTTTTTTTAAACAGTATTTTAAATATATCCTGTCAATCCCTTATGGTTTGGAGAATTCTGATGAATGATTCAGTGTTAATTGTATGGATTTTCCATGTATGTTACTTGTTGCTTTTCTTTTGCTGCTTTTGATATTCTTTCTCTGTGTTTAATATCTGTTAGCCTGATTAATATGTGTCTCAACATGTCTTTCCTTTGGTTTATCCTGTAAGGGACTCTGCATTTCTTGGACTTGACTATTTTCTTTCCCATGTTGGGGAGTTTTCAACTATAGTCTCTTCAAAAATTTCCTTAGTGCTGTTTTTTTTTCTGTTCTTCCTTTAGGACCCGTATAACTTGATTATTGGTGTGTTTAATAGGTCCCAAGGGTCTCTGAAGGTATCCTTAATTTTTTCATTCTTTTTCCTTTGTTCTGCTTTTCAAAGCTATTTCCACCTTTCTATCTTCCAGCTCACTTTTCCATTCTTCTGCCTCAATTGTTCTGCTGTTGTTTCCTTTTAGAGTATTTTTAGGTTCAGTAACTGTGTCATTGATTTCTGTTTGTTTATTCTTTATTTCTTCTACGTATTTAGTAATTGTATTAATTGGATTAATTTTTTTCTGGCATTTTCTCCTTTTTATTTTCAAGACTTTGTGACATCCTTACTATCATTATTTTGAATTCTTTTTCAGGTAGTTTGATTATTTCCTCTTCATTTATTTTGACTCATGTGTTTCTAACTTGTTCCTTCATTTGTGCTATATTTCTGTCTTTTCAGTTTTTGTTTTTTTTTTTTTTTTCCCCTAGCTTACTCTGTATGAGTTCTCCTTTTCTCAGGCTTTAGGGTTGTATTCCTTCTTCCTCTTGGTTATTGCCTTTGGATGGAAAGGTTTGCTCAGTTTGGATTGACTCCTTGCTACAGGTTCTTGTGCTTGTGTTCTAGTGAGAGGAGGTGAGGTTTTTTTGTTTGTTTGTTTGTTTTGTTTTTGATGGGTGGAGCTGTTTGAGGTAGTATGCTTTGGAGTGTCTGTAGGACTCCTGTCTGTTGATGATTGCTTTGTGTTTTTGTCATTTGTTGTTTGCCTAAAGTCTCCTGTAGTGGATGCTGTCAGTAGGTGTGTGATATCAAGCTTTGTGTAAAGGTGTTTGCCTTCGTGGAAGTTCTCAGTAATTATTACCCCTGGGGTTAGGAGTTCTCTGGCTGTCTGGAATGTTGAATTCAATGCTCCCACCTCAATGGTTCAGGCACAATCCTTGGACAAGGGACTGGGAATACATAAGTCGTTTGTTATGGGATTAAAGGGGGTTGAAGAGAACTTACCAAAACAAAAAGCAAAATATAAAATGAAATAAAAGATGGCCCATATAGATGGCAAATACATGGTCAGACAGGTAATTACAAAAATAATGGGGCATAAACACACACTTACACCCACACAGATATAACCAAAGTGTTCCAAAGAAAAGAGAGTACAGGAGACTGATTTGATGAGAAAAGGAACCCCAAAATGATATCAACCAATATAATCTGGAGCTAACTAACACTCAATCTGAAAAACTGAGCCTGAGCAGTGTACCAGCTGTGGAATGTAGCAAAGAAAACATAATAATGTAACATACATGGTGAAAAAAGAAAGAGTGAAGAACAAAAATAGGAGATGAGAAAGAAAAAAGAAAAGGAAGGGATGGAAGAGAAAGTAAAAACAAGAAAATAAAAAAAAAAAGCAGAGACAGATAGACATTAGTGAAAAAAGATTTATTTATATTTAGATGAAAATGAAAGAGGAGAGTGAAAAAGTTGGCTTAAAGCTCAACATTCAGAAAACGAAGATCATGGCATCCGGTCCCATCACTTCATGGGAAATAGATAGGGAAAGAGTGGAAACAGTATCAAACTTTATTTTTTGGGGCTCCAAAATCACTGCAGATGTTGACTGCAGCCATGAAATTAAAAGACGCTTATTCCTTGGAAGAAAAGTTATGACCAACCTAGATAGCATATTCAAAAGCAGAGACATTACTTTGCCAACTAAGGTCTGTCTAGTCAAGGCTATTGTTTTTCCTATGGTCATGTATGGATGTGAGAGTTGGACTGTGAAGAAGGCTGAGCACTGAAGAATTGATGCTTTTGAACTGTGGTGTTGGAGAAGACTCTTGAGAGTCCCTTGGACTGCAAGGAGATCCAACCAGTCCATTTTGAAGGATATCAGTCCTGGGTGTTCTTTGGAAGGAATGATGCTAAAGCTGAAACTCCAGTACTTTGGCCACCTCATGCGAAGAGCTGACTCATTGGAAAAGACTGTGATGCTGGGAGGGATTGGGGGCAGAAGGAGAAGGGGATGATAGAGGATGAGATGTCTGGATGGCATCACTGACTCGATGGATGTGAGTCTGAGTGAACTCCAGGAGTTGGTGATGGACAGGGAGGCCTGGCGTGCTGCGATTCATGTGGTTGCAAAGAGTCGGACATGACTGAGTGACTGAACTAAACTGAACTGAGGAATAGCTGGAGAAGGGAAAGAATGATGAGAAAACAGTCAAGCAGAACCAAGAGAAACTAAAAAAAAATGAAAGAAAGAAAGAAAGAAAGAAAATAAAAGAAAAAACAACACATACACACACACACACACAAAAGGAAGAAATAAATCTTTAAAAAATAAAAAGAAAGAAAAGAGGAAAATTCCACAGCACTGTAGATCCTCCCAGCTGTGGAGTCTGCTTCCGTTGATGGGATTGGATTAATGTCCTATGATGGTTTCCTACAAGGCATGGCTCATAGTTTCATTGAGTTAGACAAGGCTGTGCCCCATGTAATCAGTTTTATTAGTTTTCTGTGTTTGTGGTTTTCATTCTGTCTGCCCTCTGATGGATAAGGACAAGAGACTTATGGAAGCTTCCTGTTGGGAGAGACTGACTGTGGAGGAAACTGGGTCTTGTTCTGATGAGCTGGCCATACTCAATAAATATGTAATCCAATTTTCTATTGGTGGGCAGAGCTGTGTTCCCTCCCTGTTGTTTGACCTCAGGTAAAACTATGGTGGAGGTAATGATGATAATGGCAGCTACAAAAGGACTTGTTCATGCACTGCCACACTCAGAGCCCCCAACCCGGCAACAGGCCACTGCTGACTCACGCCTCCACCAGAGATTCCTAGACACTCATGGGCAAGTCTGAATGAGTCTCTTGTAGGGTCACTGCTCCTGTCTCCCGAGTCTTGCTGCACACAAGGTTTTGTTTGTGCCTTCAAAGAATGTGTTCCCCCAGTCCTGTGTAAGTTCTGGTTGCTATATTGTGGGGTTAATGGTGATCACCTCTAGGAGTGCTTATGCCATAGCTTGGTCAGCTACACCCAGAGCCCCTGCCCATGCAGCAGACCACTGATTACCCATGACTCCACAGGAGACACTCACTCAAAGGCTTGTCTGGCTCAGTCTCTGTGGGTTCTCCTGGTACACACAAGGCTTTATTTGAGCCGTCCAAGCTTCTCTGGTGGATATGGGGTTTGGTTCTAAAAGTGATTTAGCCCTTCCTATCGTCTTTCTAAGGCTTCCCCTTTGCCTTTGGATGTAGGGTATCTCTTTTTAATGGGATCCACCATTCTTCTGTTGACATCTTCAGCAATAAGTTGTAATTTTGGAATTCTTGTGGAAGAAGAGAACACGTCCTTCTACTCCACCATCTTGGATAGTAAGATGGATAGGTGAGATAGTAAGAAGGACAAGGCCCAAGATGGACGAGTCATGATGGAGAGTTCTGATAAAACATGGTCCACTGGAGAAGGCAATTGCAAACCACTTCAATATTCTTGCCTTGAGACCCCCATAAACAGTATGAAAAGGCAAAAAGAGAGGGCACTGAAAAATAAACTCCTCAGGTCAGCAGGTGCCCAATATGCTACTGGAGAACAGAAGAGAAACAACTCCAGAAAGAATGAAGATACAAAGCCAAAGCAAACAAACAAACAAACAAACAACAACACAGTTTTGGATGTGACTGGTGATGGAAGTAAAGTCTGATGCTGTAAAGAACGATATGGCATAGGAACCTGGAATGTTAGGTCCATGGCAAGGTAAATTGGAAGTGCTCCAAAGGAGATGGTAAGAGTAAACATCGACATTTTAGGAATCACTGAACTCAAATGGATTGAGATGGGTGAAATAAACTCACATGACCATTATATCTATTACTGTGAGCAAGAATCCCTTAGAAAAAATGGACTATACCTCATAGTCAACAAGAAACTCCAAAATGCAGCTTTTAGATATAATCTCAAAAAGACAGAATGATCTCTGTCCATTTCCAAGGCAAATCATTCAATATCATGGTGGTGGTGGTGGCGGTTTAGTCATTAAGTCGTGTCAGACTCTGCAACCCCATGGACTGTAGCCCGCCAGGCTCCTCTGTCCATGGGATTTTTCAGGCAAGAACACTGGAGTGGATTGCCATTTCCTTCTTCAGGGGATCTTTCTGACACAGGAATCAAACCAAGTCTTGTGCATTGCAGGCAGTTTCTTTACCAACTGAGCTATGAGGGAAGCTGTCAGTATCACAGTAATCCAAGTTTATGTCCCAACCAGTAATGCTGAAAAAACTGAAGTTGAATGGTTCTATGAAGATCTACAAGACCTTCTAGAAGAAACACCTAAAAAAGATGTCCTTTTCCTTATAGGGGACTGCAATGGAAAAGTAGGAAGTCAAGAGATACCTGGAGTAATAGGCAAATTTTGCCTTGGAGTACAAAATGAAGCAGGACAAAGGCTAATAGAGTTTTGTCAAGAGAATGCTTTGGTCATAGCAAACACCTTCTTCCAACAACACAAGAGAAGACTCTACACATGGACATTACCAGATGATCAATACCAAAATCAGACTGACTATATCCTTTTTAGCCAAAGATGGAGAAGCTCTTTACACTAAGCAAAAACAAGACTGGGAGTTGATTGTGGCTCAGATCATGAATTCCTTACAGCAAAATTCAAATTTAAATTAAAAAAAAGTAGGGAAAACCAGTAGACCATTCAGGTATGACCTAAATCAAATCCCTTATGATTATACAGGGTAAGTGACAAACATGTTCAAGGGATTAGATCTGACAGAGTTCCTGAAAAACTATGGACAGAGATTCATGATACTGTACAGGAGGCAGCGATCAAGACAATCCCAAAGGAAAATAAATGCAAAAAGGCAAAATGGTTTTCTGAGAAGGCATTACACATAGCTGAGAAAAGAAGAGAAGCTAAAGACAAAGGTGAAAAGGAAGGATATACCCATTTGAATGCAGAGTTACAATAAATAGCAGGGACAGATAAGAGAGCCTTCTTCTGTGATAAATGCAAAGAAATAGAGGAAAACAATAGAATGGGAAAGACTAGAGATCTCTTCAAGAAAATTAGCAATACGAAGGGAATATTTCATGCTAGGATGGGCACAAAAAAAGGACAGAAGTTATGGTCCTAATAGAAGCAGAAGGTTTTAAGAAGAGGTGGCAAATATACACAGAAGAACTATACAAAAAAATATTTATGATGCAGATAACCATGATGGTGTGATCACTCACCTGAAGCCAGACATCGTGGAATGCATTGTCAAGTGGGTCTTAGGAAGCATCACTATGAACAAAGCTAGTGTAGGTGATGGAATTCCAGTTGAGCTATTTCATATCCTAAAAGATGATGCTGTTAAAGTGCTGAACTCAATATGCCAGCAAATTTCGAAAACACAGCACTGCTTACAAGATTGGAAAAGATCAATTTTCATTCTAATTCCAAAGAAAGGCAATGACAAAGAATTCTCAAACTAATGAACAATTGCACTCATCTCACACACTGGCAAAGTAATGCTCAAAATTCTCAAGCCAGGCTTCAACAGGACGTGAACTGTGAACTGCCAGATGTTCAATTTGGATGTAAAAAAGGCAGGGGAACCAGAGATCAAATTGCCAACATCTGCTGGATCATCAAAAAACCAAGAGAGTTCCAGAAAAGTTTCTACTTCTGCTTTATTGACTATGCCAAAACCTTTGACTGTGTGGATCACAACAAACTGTGGAAAATTCTTAAACCTGGGAATACCAGGCCACCTCACCTGCTCCTGAGAAATCTGTATGCAGGTCAAGAAGCAACATTTAGAACTTCACATGGAACAATAAACTGGCTCCAGATAGGGAAAGGAGTATTTCAAGGCTTTATATTGTCCCCCTGCTTATTTAACTTCTATGCAGAGTCAGTTCAGTTCAGTCGCACAGTCATGTCCGACTCTTTGTGACCGCATGAATCGCAGCACGCCAGGCCTCCCTGTCCATCACCAACTCCCGGAGTTCACTCAGACTCACGTCCATCGAGTCAGTGATGCCATCCAGCCATCCAGCCATCTCATCCTCTGTCGTCCCCTTCTCCTCCTGCCCCCAATCCCTCCCAGCATCAGAGTGTTTTCCAATGAGTCAACCCTTCGCATGAGGTGGCCAAAGTACTGGAGTTTCAGCTTTAGCATCATTCCTTCCAAAGAAATCCCAGGGCTGATCTCCTTCAGAATGGACTGGTTGGATCTCCTTGCAGTCCAAGGGACTCTCAAGAGTCTTCTCCAACACCACAGTTCAAAAGTATCAATTCTTTGGTGCTCAGCCTTCTTCACAGTCCAACTCTCACATCCATACGTGACCACAGGAAAAACAATAGCCTTGAATAGACGGAACTTAGTCGGCAAAGTAATGTCTCTGCTTTTGAATATGCTATCTAGGTTGGTCATAACTTTTCTTCCAAGGAGCAAGCGTCTTTTAATTTCATGGCTGTAGATCATGTGAAATATTGGAATCAGTGAAGCACAAAGCACAAGCTGGAATCAAGATTGCCCAGAGAAATGTGAATAACCTCAGATTTGTAGCTTTAACCACCCTTATGGCAGAAAATGAATAAGAACTGAAAAGCCTCTTGATTAAAATGAAAAAGAAGAGTGAAAACTTTGGCTTAAAACTCACATTCAGAAAACTAAAATCATGGTATCTGATCCCATCATTTCATGGCAAATACGTGGGGAAAGTATAGAAACAGTGAGGAATTTTATTTTATTTTATTTTGGCTCCAAAATCACTCTAGATGGTGACTGCAGCCTTGATATTGAAAGATGCTTGCTCCTTGGAAGAAAATCTATGACCAACCTAGACAGCATATTAAAAAGCAGAGACATTACTTTGCCAAAAAAGGTCTGTCTAGTCAAAGCTATGATCTTCCTGTAGTCACGTATCGATATGAGTGTCAGACTATTAAGAAAGCTGAGCACCACGGAGGAATTGATGCTTTTGAACTGTGGTGCTGGAGAAGACTCTTGAGAGTCCCTTGGACTGCAAGGAGATCAAACCAGTCAACCCTAAAGGAAATTAGTCCTGAATATTCTTTGGAAGGACTGTTGCTGAAGTTGAAACTCCAATACTTTGGCCACTTGATGCTAAGGATTGACTCATTTGAAAAGACCGTGATGCTGGGAAATATCGAATGCAGGAGAAGGGGATTACAGAGGATGATATGGTTGGTTGGCATCACTGACTTGATAGATAGGAATTTTTTAAGCTCCAGGAGTTGGTGACGGACAGGGAAGCCTGGCGTGCTGCATTCTATGGTGTCACAATGAGTCAGACACGACTGAGTGAACTGATGGTTTCCTATTTGGGGGCACTTGTGCGTGTGTTCTGGTTGGTGGAGGTGTATCTCATCTCTCTGAAGGGTGGCAGTGTCCAGTAATAGGTTTTGGGCTGTCAATTGTTTTACTATGACTTTGGACAGTCTTTTCAGCTTTAGTAGTGATAGACACATCTATTTCTGAAGCTGCGACAAAGACGCTCTCTCAGCACATCATCATGGCTGCTAGCCCCTTATTTGTCCCTGGATCTTTGTCCAAGTTTCCACCCCCAGGTCCTGCCCTGCACTTCAGGTCGAAGTTTGCTAGTCAGGGTCTTCTGCAGCACTTTTCTCTGCTCCCTGACCCTGCCCTCTGCTTCATGGAGATTTGCGTGTGCTTCTCTCTGCACTCTGAACCTGCCCTCTGCTCTGGAGGCTTATGTGTGCTTCTCCTGTCACCTTGGGCCTTCCCTCTGTGCCATGGAGGTTTATGTGCTCCTCTCTCAGCATCCTGGACCCATTGTCTGCCCTGCGGGGCTGTGATTGCTTCTCTCGTCACCCTGGGTCCTCCCTCTGTGCCACAATGTTTGTGTGTGCTTCTCTCACCTACCCAGTCTGCCATCTGGTCAGCACCAAGGTCCATGAGCTGCTTATGCATTGGAGAAGGAAATGGCAACCCACTCCAGTGTTCTTTCCTGGAGAATCCCAGGGACGGGGGAGCCTGGTAGGCTGCCATCTATGCGGTCGCAGAGTTGAACACAACTGAAGTGACTTAGCAGCAGCAGCAGCATAGGAGTTGTTCCATATCTTGAAGAGTTTTTGATGTATTTGTGGGGAGGCTGGTGGTCTCCCCAACTTACTCCTCTACTATCTTCTTCCACTTGAATTTTTTTTTATTTGTGTTCTCTTCAATTTATCTCATAAATATCTTGTAGTTTTAAATGCACAGGTTTACTGTATCCCAGGTTAAATTTATTATTAAATATTTTATCAATTTTGATGCTATTGTGAATAGTTTGTTTTCTTTATTTTTTCAGAATTTCTATTATTAATGTGTAGAAATGCTACTGAGTTTTGCATTTTGAATTTTTAAAAAGTCTGTTGATTTGTTATGTCAATGCTAATTTTTTTAATTGGCATATAGTTTCTTTAAATTGCTGTGTCAATTTCTTCTCTATAGCAAACTGAGTCATCCATATATATAAATATAGTCCCTCTTTGAGGGGATTTCCTTCCCATTTAGGTCAACTAGAGTTCCATGTAGTATACAGTAGGTTCTCTTTATCTATTTTATACATAGTAGTGTGTATATGTCAATCACAATTTCCCATTTCATCCCACCACCCTATCTCCTTGGTATCCATATTTGTTCTATTCATTCATGTCTCTAATTCTGCTTTGCAAATAAGATCATCTTTCCATTTTATTTTCTAAAGTCCACATATATGTGTTAATAGATAACATTTGTTTTTCTTTTTCTGATTTACTTCACTCTGTATGACAGTTTCTTGGTCTACATCTCTGCAAATTGCAGATTTTCTTTCCATTGATGAGTAATATTATACTGTGTATATACACTACATCTTCTTTAGTCAATCCTCTGTTGTTGAGCATTTAGGTTGCTTCCATATCCTGGATTTGTAAACAGTACTGCAATGAACATTAGGGTGCATGTATATGTTCAAATTATGGTTATCTCTGAGTATATGCCCAGGAGTGGGAATGCTGGGTGATATGGAGTTTTATTCCTAATTTTTAAAGGAACCTCCATACTGTTTTCAGTAGTGGTTATATCAGTTTACCTTTCCAGCAATAGTGTGAGAGTGTTCCCTTTACTCCACACTCTCTCCAGCATTTATTGCTTGTAGATTTTTGATATGTCTCTTCAATAAATGGTGCTAGATAAACTGGGCAACTACATGTAAAAGAATAAAATTAGAACACTCTCCACATCATATACAAAAATAAACTGAAAATGGATTGAAGACCTGAATCTAAGGCAAAACACTGTAAAACTCTTACAGGAAAACATAGGCAGAATGGTTTTTTACATAAGTTGAAGCAAGATCCTCTGTGGCCCACCTCCTAGAGTAATGAAAATAAAAACAAAAATAAACAAATGAGGGCTAATAAAAGCTTTAGTAACAGCAAAAGGAGCCATAAATAAGATGAAAAGACAGCTCTCAGTATTGGGGAAAAAGAAATTATAGATGAAGCAACTGACAAAAGATTAACTGCCAAACATACAAACAGCTCATGCAGCTCACTATCAAAAAGCTAACAAACAACCCAATCAAGAAATGGGCAGAAAACATAAATAGACATTTACACACAGGAAACATGCAGATGGCCAGCAAACACATGAAAAGATGTTCAACATCACTATAAGAAATGCCAATCAAACTAAGAGAAATGCAAATCAACTCAAAACTGCAATGAGCTATCCCCTTACACTGGTCTGTATATTGATTTTTGTATCTTGAAACGTTACTAAATTCATTAGTTGTAACTGCTATTTGATTGTGTCTTTACAATTTATTTATAATGTATAAATGGCATCTACAGACAGAGCATCTCTTTTTCCTTTATGACTTTGTTGTTTTTTATTTCTTTTTCTTGCCTGATTGCTGTGGCTAAGATTTGCCAAAACTATGTTGAAAAGGTGTGCTAAGACTGGAAATCATTTCTTGTTGCTGACCTCAGAGGAAAATCTTTCAATCATTCATTATTATGATATTAGTTTTGGTCTTGTCATATATGACATTAGTTATGTTGAGATATGTTTCATTTATCATCAATTTGTTTTAGAGTTTTGTCATAAAAGAACAGTGCATTTTTTTTCAAATTTTTTTTCTGCGTCTATTGAGATAATCATGTAATTCTTATCTTTCACTTTGATAATGTATGTCACAATTATTTATTTGCCTAAGAGAAGGCAACGGCACCCCACTCCAACACTCTTGCCTGGAAAATCCCATGGACGGAGGAGCCTGGTGGGCTGCAGTCCACGGGGTCGCGAAGAGTCAGGCACGACTGAGCAGCTTCACTTTCCCTTTTCACTTTCCTGCATTGGAGAAGAAAATGGCAACCCTCGCCAGTGTTCTTGCCTGGAGAATCCCGGGAACGGGGGAGCCTGGTGGGCTGCTGTCTGAAGGGTCGCACAGAGTCGGACACAACTGAAGCGACGTAGCAGCAACATGTGAAACTATCTTTGTACCTCAAGGATAAATCCCATTTGATTATGATATATGATAATGTAAATGTGATACTGAATTTAGTTTGCTTATATTTTTGATGATAATTTTGCATATATTTATTCCTTAGCGGTATTAATCTACAGTTTTCTCTTCTTGTAAAGTCCTTGTTTAGCTTTAGTTTTGGTGTGATGCTGGTCTCTTAAAATGAGTTTGAATACGTTCTCTCCTTTTTCATATTTTGGGACAGTTTGAGAAGGAGTAACTCTCTTTCAAATGTTTGGTAGAATTCACCAATGAAATCCTCTGTTCCTGGGCTTTTGCTTTGTTGGTAGGTTTTCAATTATGGATAGAATCTGTTCATCTGTTATTAATTTGTTCAAATTTTCTAATTCTTCCTGATTCAATCTTGGTTGGCTATATATTTATAGCAATTTATCTATTTCTATGTTTATCTACTTTATTGATCTGCAACTATGTCTGATAATTTCTTATAATTTTTTTTATTTCTGTTTTATGGGTTATAGTGGCTCCTCTTTTGTTTCTGATTTTATTTTTATGAGTCTTCTTTTTGTCTCCTGGTTGTTCTAGCTAAATGTTTCTCAATTGCATATATCTTTTCCAAAACCAACTTTTGTTTTTGTTGATCTCTATTTTTTTTTCTCTTCTCTATTTTGTGTATTTCTTCTCTGATCTTTTTTATCTTCTTCCCTCTGAAAATTTTAGGCTAACATGTTCTTCTCTAGTTCTGTGAGATATAAAATTATTGTTTATCTGCAATATTTCTTCTTTATTAATGTAAGCATTTATTATTAGATACATCCCTCTTAGGAAAGCTTTTCTGCTTCCCAGAAGATTTAGTATGTTACTTTCTTTTTTTTTTCAAGGTATTTCTTTACTTTTTATTTAATCTATTCGGGATTTTTATTTTAATTTCCATGTACTTCTGTGTGTGTTTCTTTCTTCTTGTTATTTATTTATTGCTCCTTAACCTCATGCTAAGAAAAGATACTTGGCATAATTCCTATCATTTTAAATCTGTTGAGGCTTGTTTTTTGACCTGTCATATTATCTATCTTAGAAAATATTTCATGCATGCCATAGCACAGGGCATCTGTCACCACACATCCCTCAGGGATGAGATTGGATACTTCTCAGCAGTAATGATGAACTGAAGAAAGGGCTCCATGGATGGTACAACACGTTGGTTAAAGATTCAAACCAGGTAGAACTTCCAACCAAACTCCCTGATCAGACAGGGCCCCTGGTTGGGCTCTATGAATGGGCAGAACTACTGTTCAAAATCTCTGCTCAGTCACCACCATAAGCAGCAATGTGGTCTGCCAGTATCTGAGTACTAGTTTCTGTAAGCCAGGCCACCTTATCATCTCTATATAATCCCCAGTGCTTAATTTCTGCAGATTCCCCAGTGATTTCCATGAGATAAGACCTAAATGAGCCATCTGAGTAATCCTCCAATACTGGTGAAACTGGATATCCACTTTGGGTTCTCTTTTTTCCCATTGAGGAAACTGTAGGCCCAGGGAAACTTCTCACTGGAACACTGCACTGGACTAGGAGAAGGGCGATACAATTAAAACATAGCTGTTCCTCTTATTCTAATACATCCTTCTTGATCTTTCTTGTTCATAGAGAAGCTTCAACTTTGCCTTCAGATTTTGGATTTTTCTTAGTGGTGACTAGTTTATGAATAGTTTCTAATTTTTCTTGGTGAAGAAGACTGAAATTAGTATAAAACTATGTCACCATATTGATGTCATTCTCCTAATCTAGTGTTGTAAAACTGATTGTAGTACAATTTGTTCATTTACCTATTCCTTCTGAATTTGGTTATTTCCTTTTTTAAAATTTATTTATTTTAATTGGAAGCTAATTACTTTTCAATATTGTAGTGGTTTTGTCATGTGTTGACATGAATCAGCCATGAGGGTACATGTGTTCCCTATCCTGAACTCCTCTCCCACCTCCCTCCCCATCCCATTCCTCTGGGTCATCCCAGTGTACCAGCCCTGAGCACCCTGTCTCATGCATTGAACCTGGACTGGAGATCTGTTTCACATATGATAATATACATGTTTCAATGCTATTCTCTCAAATCATCCCACCCTTGCCTTCTCCCACAGAGACCAAAAAATTCTATACATCTGTGTCTCTTTTGCTGTCTCGCATATAGGGTTATCATTACCGTCTTTCTAAATTCCATATATATATGTAAGTATACTGTATTGATTTTTTTTTTGCTTACTTCACTCTATAATAGGCTCCAGTTTCATCCACCTTATTAGAACTGATTCATATTTATTCTTTTTAATACCTGAGTAATATTCCATTGTGTATATGTACCACACTTTTTTATCCATTTGTCTGCTGATGGACATTTAGGTTGCTTCCATGTCCTGGCTATTGTATAAGAAAGCTTTGTTATTAAGAATCATGATATTATACATATCCTTGTATATCTGCTCTGGTGCACATGTGCAAGATTTTCTCTAAGGTAAAAATTTTGAAGTGAAATTTCTGAAATGTGGTTCATCAATTTAATATAATAGCACTGGATTGTTTTCTAAAGTGGTTATACCAATTTACATTTCAAACAGCAATATTTAAGCATCCCCTAGATACACATTTTTCCCAACTCTTGATATTCTCCAGTAATTTAATTTTTGGCAATATATAGTGAAAACATAATTTTATTGATTTTTGTTAATGAATGTAGTTTTGAGCATCCCATTATATTTGTATTCCACAAACATGCTTTTTCTTTTGAGTAATGGCTGTTGTCAATTGCATTGTTACTTATCTTTTCATATTAATTTATAGAAGTGCTTTATTTTTTTATATGTATTTCAAAAATTGAATTCAAGTTTATAGTTTGACTTTTCTTTTTTCTCATGGTATTTGTTGATGAGCAGAACTTTAAAATTTTAATGTAGCCAAATTAATGAATCTTTTAAGTTAGAATTCTATGTTTGTTTTTTAAATAATATCTTCTATTACAGAAATAATTTTAAAAAGAGATTTAAAATAATCTCTTCCACTACATTACAGTCAGTATATTCTTCTACAGTATCTCTAAATTTTTAAATTTTCCTTATAGAATTTGGGCATATTTTCTACCAGGGGTTAATTTTTTAATTATGCAAATACTTATTCATTTTTTCCTATAGATAAGAGAATTTTCATCAATGTATTATAAACCTCATCCTTTCCCAACTGATCTGCAATACCGCTTGCATTGTCTATTCAAACACAGTTATGTCTGTTTTTGTATTGTGAAGTCTTATCAACATGTTAATTTTTCTGTCACTAACACCAATACCCACTATCTTATTCACTTAGCTATGTAGTGAAACTTGATACCCAGTAAGGAAAGTTTCTTTCTTCTTTCCCACTGATTTTTACATTTTCAAATTAGTGGTAAATTCAGATTTTTATTTTTAAAAACATGATTTTGATTGGAATTTCAATTAAACTACATAACTACACAGTAAAATCAAGAACTTTGATAATTTCAATGTAGGACCATGGCGTCTTTCTTCATTTATTTGATCTTATTTATAACTTTTAGTAATTATCAATGTATTTTTTAGAATTTAATCCTATGTGCTTTATTGTTTTGGTAACATGATAATTGATACAATTAGAGATCAACTATATCTATATTTTTATTTTGTTCTATCTCTGAGTCATGTCTGACTCTTTGCAATCCCATGGACTAAAGCAAGCTAAACTTCCCTGTCTGTCACTATCTTCTGGAATTTGCTTAAATTCATGTCCATTGAGTTAAGGATGCTATATAATCATCTCATCCTCATCCTGCCACCTCCTTCTCTTTTTTGCCTTCAATCTCTCCCATCAAATTTTAACTTCGGCTTTCAATTTATTGAGATTTATTTTAATTTTTATCTTGTTTCTCCTCTTTTTCTTTTTTTTTATTTGTTAGCATATTTTAAAATCATGAGTGGATGTTAAATTTTACCTAATTTTTATTTTCATCTATTGGAATCAGGGCTTCCCAGGTGGTGCTTGTAGTAAAGAAACTACCTGTCAATTCAGAAGACATAAGAAATGTGTGTTCAGTCCCTGGGTTGAGAAGATCCTCTGGAGGAGGGCATGGCAACCCACTCTGGTATTCTTGCCTGGAGAATTCCATGGACAGAGGAGCCTGGGGAACTAAAGTACATAGGATCACAAGAGTTGGACATAGCTGAAGTGACTTACCATGCATGCATTGGAGTAATACTACACTTCATTTGTCTTTGTCCCGTTTATATTTTAATGTTATTCAAATATAATATTAATCACATTTATAATTTTTTCTAGTATTTTGTTATCTGTGTTCCTGAAATAAATGCAATTTGGCTATTGTCTTTTTAGCCATTGCCAGTCAACTGTGGTAGTCATTAGCGCTAATTGTTGGTAGTTGTGTTTTCCTCCTTCCTGCCCAGATCTAGATATACCAAAAGCACTGTGAATGCAGAGCATGTATGCCATTTCTGAGCTGTAATATTTAATTGAAAGTTTGGATTGTTCAGAGTTATCTACCTTCTAAGTTCATGTTGACATGAAGCTTGTGAGCTCCTGGTTCACTTAATGATTCCTTAAGCAGAAGTCTTGACAACAAAGTGTCTATATATATATTAAACATTTGTAATTTGCAAAGTTCTTGTACCACAGCATTACTTGGCCTATTCTGACTGATCCAATGAGTTGGTATTTATCAATATTCATAAATAAGACTCACCAATAATTTTCATTTGCAAACTGTCCTTTTCTAGTTTCAGACAAGTTTATACTGATGTCAAAGAATACTGATGTCAAAAAATAATTTTTTCCCTTCAAGTCTCTGGATGAATTTGATGTGATTAGAACAAAATTTTAAGTTTGCTAAAATTTGTGCACAAAATTGATTTTTTTTTAATTTGTGGAAAGATTTTAACAAGCATATGTGTTAAAGTCTCCTTCTACTTTTCATAAATTCTCTTAAGATTAAAATGCTAGTATCCCACATATAGCTTCATAAAATGCTAGTATCCCACATATGGCTTCATATGTGTCACTCAGTTATGTCCGATCCTTTGTGACCCCATGGACTATATAGCCCACCAGGCTCCTCTGTCCATGGAATTCTCCAGGCAAGAATACTGGAGTTGGTTGCCATTTCCATTTCCAGGGGGTCTTCCCTACTCAGGGATTGAACATGGGTCTCCTGCATTGCAGGGAAACTCTTTACAGACTGAACTACAGGAAAGACTAAGAAAGTGAAGTCACTCAGTCGTGTCCGACTCTTTGCGACCCCATGGACTGTAGCCTACCAAACTCCTCCATCCATAGGATTCTCCAGGCAAGAATACTGGAGTGGGTTGCCGTTTCCTTCTCCAGGGGATCTTCCGACCCAGGGATTGAACCCTGGTTTCTTGCATTGGAGGCAGACACTTTAACCTCTGAGCCACCAGGGAAGCCCCACAGGTGGCTCAGTGGTAAAGAATTCATGTGCCAAGCAGGAGACAAGGATTGAGTCCCTGGATTGGTAAGATATCCTGGAAAAGGAGATGGAAAACCCCTCCAGTAGTATTGCCTAGGAAATCCCATGACAGAGAAGCCTGGAAGGCTACAGTCCACAGGATTGCAAAGAGGTGGGCATGACTTGGTAACCAAAAGCAACAACATCCCACATATAGAAGAGAAATAGAGAAATGATTTGAGACTAGAGTTTAAAAGAATATAGAATTTATGTATGCTGAGAAGTGATAGTGTTCTTTGGGATGCACAGTGAGATGGAGGGTCTTCCCTTTTCTTCTATGACTTCACCTCAGGAAAATTCATGACCTTACACAAAATAGTTGGCATCTATGAAATGTAACACTTCAGCTCAGAGTCTTGTGAAAGATTTCTATCCCTAAGCAAAGAACAAGAATGCCAACACAGGGCCTGGAATAAGCAGTCAGTCTGATCCCACTGTGTATTCATTCCAGTGGCAACCAACGTGTACCCATGCTTCAGGATCGGGGGTATTTCCTGAGATAAAAAGTTCTGATGCTCTACAGGATTCTATAAACTTGGCAATATTTATAAAAATTGTTAATTATGATAGAAATACAATTGCTCAAAGTTTGGTTGGGTATTAGAAACAAATTAAAAATTATTTAAATAAATAAATGTGATTTTATATATATATATCACTTTTTAATCACTGCAGCTAAATTCAGGTTTTTGTTTTAATAGGAATGATTGTCAAACTTCTGCAGAACTGCTTCTCAACTTTGTACTTGAATATTTACATAAATCAAATTTTAGAAGAAAAGAACACATACCTGACTTCATGTTACCTGAGAGGTTTGTAGTACATTTTGATATCAGTATGGAATATGAATTCCAAGATACAAAAACTTTATGAATATCCAGGCATGGATGGGCAAAGCCCTTCAGAAGAAATCCCTGGCCATTTCCACAATATACACACTAAGGTGAAACACTAACTCATAGAGGGGGAAACCTGGTTCCCCAGAGCATATAAGGAGGAGAGATGAGGATGTCTGAAAGTACATAAGCATTAGATCCCTTTAAAGGAAACTTTGATCAAATGAAAGCAGGAGATGTGATGAATCTGCAAATAAATACTTTCTCAGATAACTACCCCCTAGATGGATTACTTGGAGATACAGATTTCATGCAGCCTCTTGAAAGATGTTCAGCCAGACTGAAAAATCTTGTGTGCTTCTTATGAAACAGAGGCAAGTTCAGTAATAAACTCTATATTTGCTCTTCCTCCTTACCTTGTTTCACTTACCTCTTTCTTCATGTGCACTTCCTGTGATTTCCCTCTACCACTTAATTTGTTAGCTCATAAATTATTTCCAAGACCCTGCTTCTAGGCAAATTTGGAGGAGACATCTTTCAACATTATAGTAGCTTTTGTATAAAGAAGAATGGATAAATATACATAAAACATAGGAGATTGTGTGAATGTGTGGGTATAGCCCTTTATTTCCAGATAGTGTTTAAGAAAAAGCAATAATGCTTACTGAACTAATTTTTAATAGCTGCCTTCTAGAAATTATGTAAAATAAATCTGTAAAAGATGGTATGTATTAAAACATATTTAGTTTAACTTGTTTGTTGAAAAGTGAATTGTTATGATAAAGGCAAAGATATTTTTCTCTATTTTAACACCTTATGAAACCTGGTATAAGTCACTGATAATGTCTGGAAAGCTCAGTTCAGTCGCTCAGTTGTGTTTGACTCTTTCAATCCCAGGGACTGCAGCACACTAGGTCCATCGCCAACTCCTGGAGTTTACCCAAACTCATGTCCATTGAATGTGTGATGCCATCCAGCCATCTCATCCACTGTCATCTACTTCTCCTCCTGCCTTCAATCTTTCCCAGCATCAGGGTCTTTTCAAATGAGTCAGTTCTTCACATCAGGTGGCAAGATATTGGAGATTCAGCTTCAACATCAATCCTTCCAATGAATATTTAGGACTGATTTCCTTTAGGATGGACTGGTTGGATCTCCTTGCAGTCCAAGGGACTCTCAAGACTCTTCTCCAACACCACAGTTCAAAAGCATCAATTCTTCTGCACTCAGCTTTCTTTAAAGTCCAAATCTCACATCTATACATGGCTACTGGAATAAAACCATAGCTTTGACTAGATGGAACTTTTTGGCGAAGTAATGTATCTGCTTTTTAATATGCTGTCTAGGTTGGTCAAAATTTTTCTTTCAAGGAGTAAGTATGGCTTAATTTCATGGCTACAGTCACCATCTGCAGTGATTTTTGAGCCCCCAAAAGTAAAGTCTGTAACTGTTTCCACTGTTTCTCCATCTATTTGCCATGAAGTGATGGGACCAGATGCCATGATCTTTGTTTTCTGAATGTTGAGTTTTAAGCCAGATTTTTCACTCTCCTCTTTCACTTTCATGAAGAGGCTCTTTAGTTCTTTTTTTGCTTTCTGCCGTAAGCATGGTGTCATTTGCATGTGTAAGGTTCTTGATGTTTCTCCTGACAATCTTGATTCCAGCTTGTGCTTCATCCAGCCCAAAGTATCTCATGATGTACTCTGCATATAAGTTAAATAAGCAAGGTGACAATATACAGTCTTGACATACTGCTTTCTCTATTTGGAAACAGTCTGTTGTTCCATGTCCAATTCTAACTGTTACTCCTGACCTGCATACATATTTCTCAGGAGGCAGGTCAGGCGGTCTGGTACTCCCATCTCTTGAAGATTTTCCATAGTTTGTTGTGATCCACACAGTGAAAGTCTTTGACATAGTCAATAAAGCAGAAATAGATGTTTTTCTGAAACTTGCTTTTTTCTGTAATCCAACAGATGTTGGCAATTTGATCTCTCATTCCTCTGCCTTTTCTGAAAACAGCTTGATCATCTGGAAGTTCATGGTTCACTTATGGTTGCAGACTAACTTGGAGGATTTTTCTTAGCAACCCCATGGACTGGAGCCTACCAGGCTCCTCCGTCCATGGGATTTTCCAGGCAAAAGTACTGGAATGGGATGCCATTGCCTTCTCCTACTAGCTTGTGAGGTGAGTGCAATTGTGTGGTAGTTTGAGCATTCTTTGTCATCGCCTTTCTTTGGAAATGGAATGAAAACTAACCTTCTCCTGTCCTGTGGCCACTGGTGAGTTTTCCAAATTTTCTGTAGGGGAATATCCTATCATAAAACAGAACATTGAAGACTGAGGGCTTATTCTAGCAGTTGCAATGTAAATGATGAAAATAGGATACTTTTAAATAATTCAATTGTCCTAAATATCATCAATTTTATTTATTTTTTCACTAGCTCTAAAAAGTCTTTAAAAAATATTTTTCTTTAAACTCATTTTCAAACCCAAAGCAGTTTTGTTGATAGATATTGTTGATATAGAAAAAATGGGTCTATATTTCTACTGTGACTCTAGCTCCTGAATATGCACACACATATCTTTTTTTTTTTAATTAAAGAGCATAATTATGTACCAAGGCATTTTATATTAAGGCTAGGAAACTATAAATTTATCACAAAAGTTTAGTAATATCTTCAAATATGGAATAAAAAGAATAAACATGTTGTAATTTGGTCCTATATTTTTGTATATTTATTTTATATTATAGTTGATTTACAATGTGGATTAGTTTCAGGTTCATAGCAGAGTAATTCAGTTATATGTATATATTCTTTTTCAGATTCTTGGCATGTATGTTATTACAGAATATTGAGTGGAGTTCTCCATGTTATACAGAAGGTCTTGTAGATTTTTTTTTTCTATATAGTACTGTGTATGTGTTAATCTCAACCTCCTAATATGTCGTTCCCCCACCTCTCCCATTTGGTAAACATTAATTTGTTTTCTAAGTCTGTGAGTCTGTCTGTTTTGTAAATAAGTTCATTTGTATCATTTACAAAGATTCCCACACAAATGATATCATCTGATATTTGTCCTTGTCTGACTTACTTCACTTAGTATGATAATCACTAGGCTTATTCATGTTGCTGCACATATCATTTTTTCACTCATTTTATGCCTGAGTAATATCCCATTATATATATATATTATCACATCTTCTTTATCTATTCATCTGTCAGTGAATATTCAGGTTGCTTCCTTGTTTTGTGTATCAGTTGCTCAGTTGTGTCTGACTCTTTGCAACCCTATAGACTGTAGCCCACCAGGTTGCTCCGTCCATGGGGATTCTCTAGGCAAGAATACTATAGTGGGTTCCCAAGCCCTCCTCCAGGGATTCTTCCTGACCCAGGGATCAAACCTACATCTCTTTGGTCTATTGCACTGGCAGGCAGGTTCTTTACTGCTAGTGCCACCTAGGAAGCCCCCCTTGTTTTGGCTATTGTAAATAAATAGTGCTGCAATGAGCACTGGGGTGCATGTCTCTTTTCAAATTATGGTTTTCTCAAAATATGTGCCCTAAATTCTGATTGATGAATCATATGGTAGCTGTATTTTTAGCTTTATAAGGAATCTTTAAACTGTTTTCCATAGTGGCTGTACCAATTTACATTCCCACAAATATTGTAAGAAGGTTCCCATTTACTCACACCTTCTTGAGCATTTATTGTTTTTAAACTTTGATGATGTCATTTCATACTGGTGTGAGGTGATAGCTCTTTGCAGCTTTGATTTGCATTTCTCTAATATTTAGCAATGTTGAACATCTTATTATCTGCTTTTTTTGGACATTTGTGTATCTTCTCTGGAAAATTGTCTAGATATGATCATTATTTTGATTGCACTGTCTTTTTCTTGATATACAGCTGAATGAGCTGTTTGTATATTTTAGAGATTAACCCCTTGTTGGTCATATTATTTGAAAATATCTTCTCCCATCCTCTGGTTTGTCTTTTTGCTTTGTTATGATTCCTTTTGCTGTGCAAATGTTTTTAAATTTAATTTGGTCCTATTTATTTATTTGTATTAATATTTTCATTATTCCAGGAGATAGATCCAAAAAGATATTGTGACCATTTCTGTCAGAGTGTTCTGCCTATAATTTCCTCTAAGAGTTTTATACTGTCCAGTCTTACATTTAAGTTTATAATCCATTTTGAGATTTTTTGTGTGTGTCTGATATGAGAGTGTTCTATTTTAATTTTTTTTTTTTTACATCTTGTTGCCCCATTTTCACAGTACCATTTTCTCTATTGTATATTCTTATCTCTTTTTTTGTAGATTAATTGGCCATAAGTATGTGTGTTTTTTTCTGTGTTTTCTCTCCTGTTTTATTGATTTATGTTTGTCTTTGTGCCAGTATAATTTTTTTTTAATTACTGTAGATTTATAGTATAGTCTGAAATCAGAGAGTTAATTCCTCCAAATTCATTTTTCTTTTTCAAGGTTGCTTTGACTATTTGGAGTCATTTGTTTTTCCATACAAAATTTTAAGACTTTGTTTTAGATCTGCAAAAAATGCCTTTGGTAATTTGATAGATATTGCATTGATTCTGTAGATTTCCTTGGGTAGTATGATAATTTTGACAATATTGACTCTTCCAATCCAAAAACATGGTATATTTTTCATCTGTTGATACCATCTTTGATTTATTTAATCAGCTTCTTACAGGTTTCAGAGTACAGGTTTTTAAACTCCTTAGATCCTAGGTATTTTATTCCTTTTGATGTAATGGAAAATAGGATATTTTCCTTAAAGTATCTTTCTGAGAAAGTGTATTTTTCATTTCAGTGTGTATTGTTCAACTCTCGTATGTTTGTTCTTTATATCTTCTTGCTCTTTGTTAAACACTTCTTATATCTTCTTGGTCTGTGCCTCAGTTCTTTTTCTAAAATCTCATATCATCTTTACTGTCATTAGTCTGAAATCTTTTTCTCATTGATTTCATGTCTCCACTTGGTTGTTCTTCTGAGGTTTTATCTTATGCCTTCATCTGGAACATATTCTTCTGCCATCTCATTTTGTCTGACTCTGTGCTTGCTAAGGCTGCAGGATTGTAGTTCCTCTTGCTTCTAGTGATTTTTCACCTTGGTGGGTGAGTATGGTCTAAGGAACTTGTGTAGGCTTCTTGGTGGAAGGAACTGTGCCTGCCCACTGGTGGTTGGAGATGGGTCTTGTAGTTCTGATGGGCAAGGCTGTACCAGTGTGTGTGTTTTGAGGTAGCGGAGGGCTCAGGCAGACTTTAAGCAGTCTGTCTGCTGATGGTGGGGCTGCTTTACAACCCTGTTTGTTCTTTTGCCTGAGGCATACCAGTACTGGAACCTGCTGTTCCAGCACTGGAACCTTCGAGCTGTTGGGTGGGGCCTGGTTTAATATCAAAATGGTAGCTTCCAGGAGATCTCATGCCAGTGAGTACTCCCTGGTGCCTCTGTTGCCAGTATTCTTTTCCCCACAGTGAGTTATAGCCTCTCCCCACCTTCCCAGGAGATCCTTTAAAGCAAGAAGGTAGGTCTGTCCCATGCTCCTATGCAATCACTGTTTTTCCCCTGGGTCCTGATGTACACAAAAGCTCCCTCCAAGAGTGAAGTTTCTGTTTCCTCCAGTACTATGGATTTCTTATGATGAAGCCCCATTAGGCTTCAAAACCAAATGCTCTCAGTGTTCCTCATGATGTCAGAACCTGATGTGGGGCTCAGAACTCTCACCTCTATGATATAATTATTTTCCAGTTGGTGGCTCACCCACCAGAGGATATGGGGCTTGATTTTATTTTGAATGTGCCCCTCCTACAGTGTTATTTTAGTTTCTTCTTTGTCCTTGGAGGTAAATATATAATTATATGTTCCAGTCCTTTATATATGTATATATATATATACACACATGCAATTTAGTTGTGATTTGGATGTTTTCATGAAAGGATATGAGCTCAAGTCCTTCTATTCTGCCATCTTGTGTCCTGCTCCAATATGGTCCTATATTTTTAAATTTAATCTTCTTAAGAGTGGTGTACAAAGAAATAAACAGCTATGCATTATAATAGTTTTATTTCAAAAGTCATTACTTCTAAGAAACATGTGTTCTTTAACTTTTGTTTAGAGATAATGTTTCTGCTGCTAACAGAAGATTTCAATAGTATTTGAGTTGTCTGAAAAAAAAAATGTAAGTGCAGAAGAGATATTATTTTGCTAATTTCATTTAAACTTTTCAGAAAAGCCTTGCACATCATCCTGATTCCTCTAAGTACAATAAACTTCCAATAAATATTATAACCACAGTTGTCATTCATCGTATTCAATATAATCTTTCTTATGATGTAAATATCTTTACAGCATTCAAAGGAACTTTACAGCATTCAATGAAATAGTCATTGACAAATTATAGCAGTAAATCACATTTCATTTTCTTTGAACTTGAGAGCTTGCAGTTTAGTTTCATGCATGTTACATCATTGGATAAGAAATTTTCCTTTAGGAAACCAAGTTTTTCCTCTTTTTCTTTCACCCATTCTCTTCTTTCCTCTCCCTGAAACAAATTTTTATATGCAAAGACTGTGCTTCAGAATCTTACAAAGTGGTAAGGGAGGAACCAGGATACATAAGGAGTTCTTTCTTTTTTTCCCCAAAATTCTGGAATTATGAAGATTATTTTTTCAATATACATCTATCTAGGATCAGTATCATGTTTGTTTGTTTGTTTTTAAGCCTTAATCTTTTTAAGGTGCACATTCAGACATGGCTGCAGTGGCTGACGGCTTGATGTCTACAATATCTCTTATTTACTAATATGATAGGCAACGTCTTTCCTTCACAGAATGAATGAGAATATGGTACCACTTAACAGAAATTTGTTGATCTCTTTTAACTGAAATCCATTAGCTTATGGAGTTAATTCTTTCTTAAAGCATCTGTAAGTTGGAAAAAGGATGATGATTTCATTTATGGAGAGAAACACATAATTCTGTTTCCAGAAAACGCTCTACAAAATTAATGCATTTATCTAAAATGGCAACCAGCACTCTCTGATATTCTATTGACTTTTTCACAGGGTTTGTTATATTTGAGAATTTCTTTTCTCCTACTGAACTTCTCAGTTTATTACTACTCTAGAACTTCTGTGACAGAAACCTATCTGAGTTCATATATGAGCCTGATACATACAAATTACCATGACTAACTCAACCTTGTCAGCAAGTTAGTCTAAAAAGCAAGCAAACAAAAAATTTTTGCTTATATTAATCCCTTGTTCAAAAACAGTTGATGGTTTCTTATGGAGAAACCTTTCCTATAAGTCAAACTACACTCTTGGTGTCCAAGATCCCCTACAATTAATCTTTAACTAATTTTCCAAGTCTTACACCATCAAACTTCATTAAACCCTCTGGTCATCCTGATTTCTCAAAAAAATATACATATCAGATCATAATTTGGGGACACTGTTATATATAGTAAACTAAAATTTTCTAATCTTTTTCATAGTGTACCTTTTTCTTTAAAATTACTTTACTGTTACTTCTAGTCTTAAGTCAGTGTATGCCAAAAATATTCAAACTATAAGTCATCCTCATGAATTTTTTCAGTTTTATAAATAACTGCTAAGTAAATAATTTAAGTCACAAAACAAAATGTTATAAAGGCAGTAGAAAATGAAATGTGGAAGAATATTAAATAACCACAAAAGACATATATAAAATAAATTGATAGTAACAAAGAGCAAGTTTTCAATTATGATATACTGTATAATTCTATATTTATATAAAATATTCATAAATATAGTTGTCTTTAATAAAGTTATAGTTTATGTAGTAAGAAAAAATAGTTAATGGAAGGTTTCCTGATAGAGTAACTTTCATAACACATTTAGAAAAAAATCTTATAAATTTAATCAGATTTCTTGGGAGGATGCTTATATTCTATGACTGTCACTAACCTATTAATCAAACCATTGTTAAATATCAACTCTGTTCTTATTATTGAATGAAATGCAAGGAGTATGTAGGTGGTTCATGAAGATATAGAACCTCTTGTTAATAGAAACTTAGTAACAAATTACTATTCTTTTTTCTTTACTAAAAATTAACATTCATTTTCCGTACTTTTAAAATATGCTTCTTTTTAGCCGTAACAATAGAATACATTTTAATGACAAGATTTAAGCTACAAAATAACAAAAAAATATTTAGTATGTTTAAATGAAATGGAAATGGACAAATGTCAGTTATTCTGTTTCTCAAGTTACTTGATAGACTCAGTGGAAAAAAAGATGAATAAACAGTGATAAATATTTCTGATCATATCAAATTTCTCAAAACTTAGCAGGATATTTTGTACAAATACTGGAAATACAAAACAATCTTGTGGAAAAAATGAAGACTTTTGTTTTTAGAATTCATTCATGAATATAAGCTAGTTACTCAAGTACTCTTGCCTACTATTAATATTGGCATATTTACTAGAAAGATTGAATGTAAGTTAAAGTATTTGATATCCTTATTACCTTCCCCAGATATTGGAATCAAATCCACACTCAACAACAGAGAATCTAAGTAAGTTCAGAGTCTTCATTGTAATTAGAAAATACATGGCCTGCTTGCCAAAAACCAAAGAGCTTCTGACTATGTTGTGTGATTTAATAAGTGTTTAATCCCAGGTCTTAAAACCAAAGAGCTTCAAATTTCCTTCATTAGTATAAACTTATTGTGACCTGCAATCTTAGTTTTCTTATTTATATATTCTAAGTTCTTGAATAATACTTGTCATATAGCACTAAGTTGACATGTGTTTTTAGAAATTCTCCTATGGCGTTTTTATTTTGCATGTGCATTTCAAGTAGATTTAGTCATTATTACCTAGTAGTCTTGAGACAAGTTTACTTTCCCTAGCCAAGGGCACTAGAAAAGAAGATAGCTATTTGTTCTTGATGATTAGAAAAGGAGAGATCAACATTAGGAAAATTTTCAAGGGGTTATATACTAAAAATGAAAAATTTTAGAGCAAAGCAAGAGAGAGGGAGTGAGAATGAAGTGAGTAGTCCTGATACAGCAGGAAGACACTGGATTCCTATACTGAAGATGAGGAGTGAAGGATAAAAAACATATATAAAATTATGATATGATCTGAATTGTGTCCACCTTGAATTCATATGTGGAAACCCTAACATGCAATATGGCTGTATTTAGAGCTAGTGCCCTCATGGAAGTCATTACAGTAAAATGAAGCCCTAAAGGTAGAGCTCTGATCTGATAGGATTAGTTTTCTTTTAAGAAGAGATCCCAGCGACTCTCTATCTCTTCAACATATGAGGACACAGTAAGAATCCATTCATCTGGAAACCTGCAAGAAGCTTTTCACCAGAACCCAATCATTCTGGCATACAAATCTTAGACTTCTAGTCTCCAGAAAATAAATCTAATATTTAAACCAAACTTTTGTGGTATCTTGTGACGCAAGCTGGAGATGACTAAGACAAAGTGTAAATAAAGCCAGATATTCAAAATTAGGCAAATTATACAAATTTGATTATTAATCTAAATGCCTTTCATTAAAGGGATACAGTTAGGGAAATGTAGCAAAGATGGTAAAGTAAGACGACCCTGAAATCACCTCCTCCCATGGATACATCAAAATTACAACTACTTACACAGCAACTATCTATGAGAAAAAAAAAAATACCAGTGAAAAATATTTTCACAACTAAAGGCAGAAAGATGGGTAGGAGGGGCAGGGTGATGATGTAGTCAGAACCCGCAGTATGTCAGTCACCTACAAATTGAAGAAACTTCACAATTATAGAGTTCCTCCCTATCAGCATGAGACTTGAGCCCCACATTGAGTTCCCCAGCTTGGGAGACCTACACCTGAAAGACAGGGCAGTAGATCATGTGCCTTTGATAATCAGAAAGGCTTATATTTAGGGAGCTATAGGAAATAGACACTCTCTCTTAAAGCATGTGCACAAAATCTCACAAACTAACAGTTCCAGCACAGAGGCAGTAGTTTGAAAAGAGCTAGGAGAAGAAAGGGATAATAAAGGATGAGATGGCTGATAGCATCACTGACTAAAACAATGATATGAGTTTGAGAAAACTCTGAGAGATGGGAAGGATGGAAATCCTGGTGTGCTACAGTTCATGGGGTCACAAAGAGTCAGACGCGTGAACAACAAAAGAACAACAACAAGGTCATATACACTTGCTGATCTTGGAGAGCCTCATGGAAAGTCAAGAAGCAATTGTGACTCTATCTGGGGATGGAATTGCTGGTGGTAGCCATTATTTGGAGCTCACTCAACCACTCTATTGCAACTCTGGCTAGTGCCACCTTTTTCACTCATTTTATTGAGAGATAATCAGCATGAGTTCAGTTCAGTTCAGTCGTTCAGTCATGTCTGACTCTTTGTGACCCCATGAATCACAGCATGCAAGGCCTCCCTGTCCATCACCGGCTCCCGGAGTTCACTCAGACTCACATCCATTGAGTCAGTGATGCCATCCAGCCATCTCATCCTCTGTCGTCCCCTTCTTATCCTGTCCCCAATCCCTCCCAGCATCAAAGTCTGTACCTCTTTCAGTATCCTATCATTTTGCCTTTTCATACTGTTCATGGGGTTCTCATGGCCAGAATACTGAAGTGGTTTGCCATTCCCTTCTCCAGTGGACCACATTCTGTCAGACCTGTCCACCATGACCCGCCTGTCTTGGATTGCCCCGCGGGCATGGCTTAGTTTCATTGAGTTAGACAAGGCTGTGGTCCTAGTGTGATTAGATTGACTAGTTTTCTGCAAGTATAGTTTCAGTGTGTCTGCCCTCTGATTCCTCTTGCAACACCTGCCATCTTACTTGGGTTTCTCTTACCTTGGGCACGGGGTATCTCTTCACGGCTGCTCTAGCAAAGCTCAGCTGCTGCTCCTTACCTTGGGTGAGGGGTATCTCCTCCCGCCTCCCTTCCTGACCTTCAATGTAGGATGGCTCCTCTAGGCCCTCCTACACCCACACAGCCACCACTCCTTGGACGTGGGGTTGCTCCTCCCGGCTGCCGCCCCCGGCCTCGGATGCAAGGTGGGTCCTCTTGGTGCCTCCCTTGGCCTTGCACGCAGGGTGGCTCCTCTGGCTGTCGCCCTACAACCTTATAAAGTACACAGAATAATGATTTGACTTACATCACAGAATGATCATTGCAATAAATTTAGTGATCATTCATTTCATAGATACAAAAAAAAAAACACGTGTTTTTCTTTATTGATAATAAACTCAGGATTTTACTCTCTTGACTCATACATCACATACAGGAGTACATATTATATCATGTTTTATGTTTAGTACTCATCTTATGAATGGAAGTTTGTAACTCTTGACCACCTTCATCCAATTCTCCCTCTCCCCAGGCCTTGTCTCTGATCTCTTTTTCTACGAATTTTCTTGTGAAGTAAAGTTGACCTGCAGCAATAGGTTAGCTTTTGGTGCACAAAAAGCAGTTTAGTATTTCTATGCATTTTTGAATGATCAAGATAAATCTAGTTATCATCTATTAACATACAAACATGTAATAACTGAACTTATTATTGACTACTTTCTCCACACTGTATATTTCATACCCTTGGCTCATTTACTTTGTAACTAGAAAGTATATAACTCTTAATATTCTTCACTTATGTAACTCATCTGCCCACCCAACGTTTTCAGATAGCCACCTATTTGTTTTCTGTAACTGTAATTCTGTTTTTGTCTTGTTGTTCATTTAATTTGCTTTTCAAATTTTACATATAAATGAAATCATATGATACTGGTCTTGCCCTTGGCCTTGTTTGTGGCAAGGAAATGAAGGACATTGCATAATAAACAAAGGATCAAACAGGAAGGTACAACAATTGTGAAAATATATAAAGCCAACATAAAAGCACCTAAATACATAAAGCTCAGATATTAAAAGATGTAAATGGAGAGATTTACAATAACACAACAATAATAAGGGACTTTAACACCCCACTTACACCAGTATTCTGATAAAAAAGGAATGAGGAAACACTGGACTTAAATGATACCTTAGTTCAAATGGACTTTATATATGTTAAATATATATGAAATAAATAATTAATAAATTAAAAATAAGTAAAATATAAATATATAAAATAAATAAATGGGAATAAAAATAAATAAATACTATATATTTCATCTATGAAATAAAATATATATTTAATATATATAAATATATATATATTAAATACATCTAGATAAATATTTTATATATATAGAACATTTTGTTTAAAAAAAAAAGCAGAATACACATCCTTTGAAAGTAAAGCTGGCTTAAAACTCAACATTCAAAACACTAAAATTATGGTATCCTGTCCCATCACTTCATGGCTAATAGATGGGGAGACAATGGAAAGAGTGATAGACTCTATTTTCTTGGGCTCCAATATCACTGCAGACAGTTCTGCAGCCATGAAATGAAAAGATGCTTGCTCCTTGGAATAAAAGCTATGTCAAACCCAGACAGTGTATTAAAAAGCAGAGACATTACTTTGCCTACAAAAGTTCATATAGTCAAAGCTATGGTTATTCCCATGGATGGATGGGAGATTTGGACCATAAAGAAGGCTGAGCACCAAAGAACTGACACTTTCAAATTGTGGTATTAGAGAAGACTCTTAAGAGTCCCTTGGACTGCAAGGAGATCAAACCAGTCTATCCTAAAGGAAATCAACCCTGAATATTCATTGGAAGGACTGATGCTGAAACTCCAATATTTTGGCTACTTGATGTGAAGAGCTGACTCATTGGAAAAGACCCTGATGCTGGGAAGGATTGAAGGCAGGAGGAGAAGGGGACAATAGAGCATGAGATGGTTGAATGGCATCACTGACTCAATGGAAATGAGTTTGAGCAAGCTCCAGGAGATGGTGAAGGACAGGGAAGTCTGGCATGCTGCAGTCCATGGGGTTGTGAATAATTAGACATGACTAAGTGAAAAACAAAGCAACAACAGAATACTATCCAGGATAGCTGTCATGCTAAGCTACAAAATAAGTCTCAATACAATTAATATTGAAATTATGTAAAATATCTTTTCAACCACAAGTTTATATGACAAGGATTCACACTCTTACTAATTTTGTTCAAGATATTATTACAAGTTACACCCACAGTATTTCAGAAAGAAATAACAATTAAAATAAATCCAAATTGGAAAGGAAGAAGTAAACTTTTCACTATATGTACTATTCAGTTCAGTTCAGTTCAGTTGCTCAGTCATGTCTGACTCTTTGCGACCCCATGAATCACAGCACGCCAGGCCTCCCTGTCCATCACCAACTCCTGGAGTTCACTCAAACTCACTTGCATCGAGTCAGTGATGCCATCCAGCCATCTCATCCTCTGTCGTCCCCTTCTCCTCCTGCCCCCAATCCCTTCCAGTATCAGGGTCTTTTCCAATGAGTCAACTCTTTGCATGAGGTGGTCAAAGTATTGAAGTTTCAGCCTCAGCATCAGTCCTTCCAGTGAACACCCAGGACTGATGCCCTTTAGGATGGATGGGTTGAATCTCCTTAGTACACATATAAAATTATAGCTGCAGCTGCTAAGTCACATCAGTCATGTCTGACTCTGTGCGACCCCATAGATGGCAGCCCACCAGACTCCCGTCCCTGGAATTCTCCAAGCAAGAACACTGGAGTGGGTTGCCATTTCCTTCTCCAATGCATGAAAGTGAAAAGTGAAAATGAAGTCACTCAGTCCTGTCCGACTCTTCACAACCCCATGGACTGCAGCCTACCAGACTCCTCTGTCCATGGGATTTCCCAGGCAAGAGTACTGGAGTGGGTTGCCATTGCCTTCTCCGATAAAATTATAGAGATACCTCCAAAAATTATTACAGCTGCTTAATGAATTTGATAAAGCTTCAGAATACAAAATTTATGTTCAGAAAGCTATTGCATTTCTATATAGTAATAATCTATCAGAAAGAGGTATTATGAAAATAATTCCATTTATAATTGCATAGAAATATACCTAAGAATAATTCTAGCCAAAGGTAATGACTTGGAAAACTATAACACATTGATGAAAGAAATTAAAGATGACACAATCAAATGGAAAGATATACCGTGTCAATGTTTTAAAATCATTAATATTGTTAAATATACCATAATATCCAAAGCAATCTACAGACTCACTGCAATTCCTATCAAAATACTAATGGCATTTTCACAGAACTAGAATAGATAATCCTAAGTTTGTATGGGAAGGCAAAAGATACTGCACAACAAAAACCATCTTGGGGACAAAGAATAAAGCTGGATTTCAAGTGCTTCCTGATTTTAAACTATATTACAAAGCTGAATTAATCAATAGAGTTTTGTATTTATATAAATACAGATAAAACAGTGAAATAGGTTAGATAGTCCCACCCCCAAAAATGTTTTTATGATCATACTGTAGTCACAAAATTAAAAGATGCTTGTTCCTTGCATGAAAAGCTATGACCAACCTATAAAACATACTAAAAACAGAGACATCACTTTGCCTACATAGGTCCAAATTGTCAAATCTATGGTTTTTCTGATAGTCATGTATGGATTTGAGAGCTGGACCATAAAGAATGCTGAAAATTGAAGAACTGATGCTTTTGAACTATAGTGTTGGAGAAAACTCTTGAGAGTCCCTTGGACTGCAAGCAGATTAAACCAGTCAATCCTAAAGGAAATCAGTCTTGAATATTGGAAGGACTGATGATCAAGCTGAAGCTCCAATACTTTAGCCACCTGATGCAAAAAGCTGAGTTATCAGAAAAGACGGTGATACTGGGGAAGATCAAAGGCAGAAGAAGGGGTGACAGAGGACGAGATGGTTGGATGGCATCACCAATTCAACGGACATGAGTTTGAGCAAGCTCCAGTAGATGGTGAAGTTCAAAGAAGCCAAGTGTGCTGCAATCCACAGGGTTGCAAAGAGTTGCACATGACTGAGTGATTGAACAACAACAACAAATCTACAACAAAGTGGACAAGAGTATACAACGTGGAAAAAACAACTTCTTCAATAAATGGTTTGGGGACAGTTATGTGCAAAAGAATCAAACAGGACCATTATTTCAGACCATATTAAAAATAACCTCAAATTGAATTAAAGATTTAAATGTAAGACCTGAAACCATAGAACTAGGAAAAACAAAAGGAGTATGCTCTGTGACATTAGTCTTAGTAATATTTTTTGGATATATCTCCCTAGCCAAAAGGAATGAAGCAAAAATAAATAAACTGGACTACTTCAAAAGAAAAAGCTTTTTCACAGTAAAAGAAACTATTAGCAAAATGAAAAGGCTGTTTTTGAGCTGGGAAATTTATTTGTAAATGACATATTAGATAAGGGGTTAACTTTCAAAATACACAAAGTATATAAAAACTAAACATCAAAAATTTTAAAAAGCTGATTAAAAATTGGGCAGAGGGACTGAATAGACATTTTTAGAAAGAAGATATACAAATGACAATAGACACCCAGACACATAAAAGATCCTCAACATCATTCATCATCAGAAAAATGAAAATCAAAACCACTAAAAGATACTACTTCATACATATCTGAATGGCTATTATTGAAAGGACAACAAAGAGTGTGTTAATGGCAAGGATCTGGAACCCTCAGACTTTGTTAGTAGGAGTGTAAATTGGTGTAGGCACTATGGAAAATAGTATGGATATTCCTCAAAAAGGAGAAAATAGAACGCATATAAGTGGGTTTTAAAAACCAGAATAAGTGATCAAATGTAGAACGATTTAGAGACACAGGGAAAAAACTGGTGATTGTCAGAGGAGAAGTTAGTAGGAAGAGGAAAGAAAAAGGTGAGAATGATTAAGAGACAACATTCTAGTTACAAAAGAAATGAGCCAAGAGTGGGAAATATGCATTGTGGGAAATATAATCAATAAATATGTACCACTTTTTATGATGGGGTTTGCAACTATATGTATCATAGTGATCACCCGTGGTGGATTCATGTCAATGTATGGCAAAACCAATACAAAATTGTAAAGTAAACTAAAAAATAAATAAATTAATTAATTTAAAAAAATGAAATGTATCAAAATATCAAATTACTATGTTGTTAAGAGGACTTGACATAGTGTTGTATGTCAATTACTCTTTAAAAACATTCACAGAACAAGACCAGTCAACAAAAACAAGACCAGGAGCTGGCTGTGGCTCAGATCATGAACTCCTTTTTACCAAATTCAGACTCAAATTGAAGAAAGTAGGGAAAACCGCTAGACCATTAGGTATGACCTAAATCAAATCCCTTATGATTATACAGTGGAAGTGAGAAATAGATTTAAGGGCCTAGATCTGATAGATAGAGTGCCTGATGAACTATTGAATGAGGTTCGTGACATTGTATAGGAGACAGGGATCAAGACCATCGCCATGGAAAAGAAATGCAAAAAAGCAAAATGGCTGTCTGGGGAGGCCTTACAAATAGCTGTGAAAAGAAGAGAGGTGAAAAGCAAAGGAGAAAAGGAAAGATATAAGCTTCTGAATGCAGAGTTCCAAAGAATAGCAAGAACAGATAAGAAAGCCTTCTTCAGCAATCAGTGCAAAAAAATAGAGGAAAAGAACAGAATGGGAAAGACTAGAGATCTCTTCAAGAAAATTAGAGATACCCAGGGAACATTTCATGCAAAGATGGGCTCAATAAAGAACAGAAATGGTCTAGACCTAACAGAAGCAGAAGATATTAAGAAGAAGTGCCAAGAATACACGGAAGAACTGTACAAAAAAGATCTTCACTACCCAGATAATCATGATGATGTGATCACTAATCTAGAGCCAGACATCTTGGAATGTGAAGTCAAGTGCGCCTTAGAAAGCGTCACTATGAACAAAGCTAGTGGAGGTGATGGCATTCCAATTGAGCTGTTTCAAATCCTGAAAGAAGATGCTGTGAAAATGCTGCACTCAATATGCCAGCAAATTTGGAAAACTCAGAAGTGGCCACAGGACTGGAAAAGGTCAGTTTTCATTCCAATTACAAAGAAAGGCAATGCCAAAGAATGCTCAAACTACCGCACAATTGCACTCATCTCACATGCTACTAAAGTAATGCTCAAAATTCTCCAAGCCAGGCTTCAGCAATACGTGAACCGTGAACTCCCTGATGTTCAAGCCAGTTTTAGAAAAGGCAGAGGAACAAGAGATCAAATTGTGAACATCCTCTGGATCATGGAAAAAGCAAGAGAGTTCCAGAAAAACATCTATTTCTGCTTTATTGACTATGCCAAAGCCTTTGACTGTGTGGATTCCAATAAACTGTGGAAAATTCTGAAAGAGATGGGAATACCAGACGACCTAACCTGCCTTTTGAGAAATCTGTATGCAGGTCAGGAAGCAACAGTTAGAACTGGACATGGAACAACAGACTGGTTTCAAATAGGAAAAGGAGTACGTCAAGGCTGTATATTGTCACCCTGCTCCTTTAACTTATATGCAGAGTACATCATGAGAAACGCTGGGCTGGAAGAAACAGAAGCTGGAATCAAGATTACCGGGAGAAATATCAATAACCTCAGATATGCAGATGACACCACCCTTATGGCAGAAAGTGAAGAGGAACTAAAAAGCCTCTTGATGAAAGTGAAAGAAGAAAGCAAAAAAGTTGGCTTAAAGCTCAACATTCAGGAAAGGAAGATCATGGCATCCGGTCCCATCACTCCATGGGAAATAGATGGGGAAACAGTGGAAACAGTGTCAGACTTTATTTTGAGGGGGCTCCAAAATCACTGCAGATGGTGATTGCAGCCATGAAATTAAAAGACGCTTACTCCTTGGAAGAAAAGTTATGACCAACCTAGATAGCATATTCAAAAGCAGAGACATTACTTTGCCGACTAAGGTCCATCTAGTCAAGGCTATTTATGGTTTTTCCTGTGGTCATGTATGGATGTGAGAGTTGGACTGTGAAGAAGGCTGAGCACCAAAGAATGATGCTTTTGAACTGTGGTGTTGGAGAAGACTCTTGAGAGTCCCTTGGACTGCAAGGAGATCCAACCAGTCCATTCTGAAGGAGATCAGCCCTGGGATTTCTTTGGAAGGAATGATGCTAAAGCTGAAACTCCAGTACTTTGACCACCTCATGTGAAGTGCTGACTCATTGGAAAAGACTCTGATGCTGGGAGGGATTGGGGGCAGGAGGAGAAGGGGACGACAGAGGATGAGATGTCTGGATGGCATCACAGACTCGATGAACATGAGTTTGAGTGATCTCTGGGGGTGGTGATGGACAGGGAGGCCTGGCATCCTGTGATTCATGGGGTCACAAAGAGTCGGACACGACTGAGCCACTGAACTGAACTGAATGTATGAGTATGTGTATCTGGTTACTATATCATGTATGAGTGAGGGGGTAATTGAATGAAGGTGCTCAAAAGGCACAAACTTTCAATTGTAATATAAGTAAGTACTAGGGATGGAATATTCAACGTGACATATATAATTAACACTGCTGCTGCTAAGTCACTTCAGTCGTGTTGGATTCTGTGCGACCACATAGACGGCAGCCCACCAGGCTACCCGGTCCCTGGGATTCTCCAGCCAAGAACACTGGAGTGGGTTGCCATTTCCTTCTCCAATGCATGAAAGTGAAAAGTGAAAGTGAAGTCGCTCAGTCATGTCCAACTCTTCGAGACCCCATGGACTGAAGCCTACCAGGCTCCTCCGCCCATAGGATTTTGCAGGCAAGAGTACTGGAGTAGGTTGCCATTGCCTTCTCCTGTGTGTTATACATGAAGTTCTTAAGACAGTGAATCTTAAGTGTTCTCAGCAATTAGTTAGGGGCTGAGAAAACAAATTTTCCATTTTTTAAATTTTTAAACCTTTCTGAGTTGAATGCTCACTAGATTTATTGTGATAATCATTTCATGATGTATGTAAGTCAAATCATTTTGCTGTACACTTTATTCAGTGCTACATGCCAATTACACTTCAATAAACTTGGAAGAAAAATATTTTAAAAATAAAATATACAGACATAAGCACACATACATCTATTATTGGTAATACTGAAGCACATGTGCATATATAAGAATATTGTACAATTATCAAAATATGTCTACACTTTGAAAGTCTTGAACTAGTAAGAAAAGTATAATTACAAGTGATTGTATTCAGCAAATTTTGAAGGAGAAATACTAAATGTGCATATTCTTATGCATGTGATTGTTTTAATACATTTTATATACACATCAAAGATTCTTGGTGGTATGACTATCTCAGTGTTATGTATGGCTACATGTGTGTCAGCAGAAACTGAAGAAAAAAAAAGCTTTTTAAAAAATATTGTACTTTACAGTATTTGAATCATTTACAAAATTATATATATTTGAGAATATTTTTATATGAAAACAAACAAATTTTCTAGGTTCAGGGTCAGCATTTTAGATTTCGTGTTTTAGCTCTGTCTTTTATATATATGTTTAGCTCAGACACCAACTGTGAGATTTTAGGCAAGATACTGCTTCTAGTGAAATATTTATTGCAACTCTTGCTTTAAGATTTTTGTCCAGGGATAATATATGTAGAAAGTGCCTTGTGCATTGTTCTGTAAATAACAAGGCAATACTCCAGAAACGCTCACTTCTTTAAACACAAAATCAGGAAACAAGGATAAAGAAGAACAATCCCTTTATCTTGAATATTTTTGCTTATAGCTCTTGTGGGAATTAGTTTAATCCCAAAAAGCAAATTTTAAGAAAAGAAAAATAGCAACCAGTGCTAAAGCTATAACTTCACTTGCTACCCACTCTCATGTTATTTGTGGAATTCCATTGTATAAAGATTAGCAAAGGAGAATATAAATAAGTAGAGCATGTGATTTTATAGAGATCTTAAAAATGATAAATACATGTGTATCTCAAGCCTACTTGACTTCATTCAAGATTTGTCTGATTCTTGCATAGATCTGAGTGGACCAAGGATACTGCCAGATTACTGAGACTCTTCCCTCCTGTTCTGTCTCTGTTAGAGCACTATTGACTTGCATTTCCAAACTTAGAAAGGATCTCCACCAGTAGAAATAAAGAAAGTAATTTCAGCAATAAACAACCAAAACTAATCAATAGGAAACTCTTAAAGGAAGAGAAATCATAATGACTGCAATAAGGACTCATGTGGTACTAAACAATTCCAGATTTTCATCATTGTCAATTCAAAGATGTCATTAGATATAATATCACAAAACACAAAGATATTCAAATCATGATAACTGATGAGCAGGAAATAAATTTATTACTAGATCTCTCTCCTCAAACATTCTGAAGAGCCTCTGAGGATGGTTACATTGTCTCCTTAAATAGTTTACCTTGCTGTGCCAAGAAAACAGAAATCCAGATGTGATTACTTCTGCCCAACTTTGTAAATACTGGCATCTGGAAAGCCCACTGGCTAGGTTACAGCCACGGCAGCCATGGTGCCATTAATAACATGGAAGTCAGCTTTGACTGTGGGACCTGAATTAGAAAACTGCTGCTGGCTACAGCTGTGGCAGTCCCCTGGTATACTGCTTCCAAAAACAGTAATTCATGTTTCTTTTTGATTGACTCAGACCCAAGTGATTTCTACTTAACCAAGGTGTGGATAAACCATCATTGTTGAGCCTGTCTGTGAAGAAACAGAGGAAAAGGTTCAGGACCACAGAGAGACCAAGTAGCAGGGAATAGCTCTTAGAATCTACACACAGCCATTTTCCCAAAGGCAGAGCAATTGAGGGCAGGGGCAGCAGGCATATTTGACGGTAATAACACTTGGACAGCATGCCCCAAATCTATTGTCTTCCCAGAACTCAGTTAAGGTATAATAATTTTCTCACATCCAAAATGTCAGAAAGAATTTATCTCACTTCTTGTTATCAGATTTAGAACTCAAATGCATGTTTTGAATCAGAGTTAGGTGTTAACTGTGCCTAGAATCCTTGCTTTTCCATGCAGCTGATGAAAATCACTGCCATTACTGCACCTGCAAACACCACTGCCAGAAAAGGAAGGAAAGCATTATAGGGACCCAATGGTTCTCTTGCTGACTCTGTGTAAACTGAAGCGACCCTCAGGACCAAACTTACCTTAACAAGAACTAGGGAAGAAAGAGCCTCTCTCTTTCAGTCTCAAATCTCTCTCTCTCTCTCTTCTTTTTTCTTTTTTTTGCCTCAGGATAAACTATCACCAGATTGATTCCCAGCAGAAGTTTACATTCATTTTAAAGAAAAAGTTCTATCTCACACCTCAGGGATAATTTTTCACACAGGGACTCAATAGGTCATTGCAAAAATATCAATAGATTTATTAAAGTGGTTAAGAGCCAGATTCTTTGGTCTGTAGCTCAGCTCTTTATTTATTAGCTCTGTGACCTTGGGCAAGTTATTTGCCTTCTCTGGGTCTTAGTACCTTAATCTGAGAAGAAACAAGATTTTTTTTAACAGTGTAGCACAGGGCAGCTGTGAAGTTAGAAAAAAAAATAATGATGCATTAAGTATGTGAAAAACAGTGACCACATATATTAAATGTTCTATAAATATTTTTCTTACTTGGGCATAGTTTTGTTTCATAAATCTGTCATATTCAATTGTATAGCTACTTGTAATTGTGGCTACCATAAGCATATTGCACCAGAAGGGATGACAAAAGAGAAGGAGAGTAGACAGGTTATGCAAGAAAAAAGTAGAAAAGTCTTGCCACTATTCCCAAGACAAGCTGCGCCTAAAGCTGGCACCTCTGGGTCATGAAAAGCATTATTCCCCAAAACACTGCTTGCAATTCTCCATCCTTTTAAGAACAATGGTAAATTGTGACATTTTAAAACTAAATTTGTTAAACAATAAAAGTTAAAAGGTTGTATCTTATGTGTGTTTTGTTTTGTTTATTGGGTGATAGTTATTGCAGGCTTTTTTGAGAAAACTGATAGAGACAGAAATGCATTTGGTTACTCAAGTCTTGCTAAAGGGCTGTTCTGCCCACTAAAAATCTCCAAAAATAGCCCTCCAGCAGAAGACTTTCAGAGACTTTTACCTTTTCTTTGTATAAGGCAACTCTTTCCAATTATTCATTTGCACTGTCATTTATAAACAGTGAATAGCTATGAAGGAAGAGCTTTTCGGCAAAGGGAAGCAGTGACATTCAACCCTTAGTTGCCACATTCTATTCTTTGACTCCGTTATTTGAGACAGTCATGAAAATGCCACGATTTAAATTGTGAGAGTTGATAATGGTATTTCAGTAAGTTTTAGGAAAACTTTATGGGTACTTCTATTTAACTTTTTTATTGTATAATAAAATGTTTTATCTTTATTTTACAAAATGTAAAATGATTGAGTGTATAGAAGAATTAAAAGTCATCTGCAATCCTAAAACCAGAGGCAATCACTTTAAAAATGTGTGCGTATGTGTGAGAGAGAACTAATATGTACGATGCAATCCAATTAGATAAATGCATTGTATATGTAATATAAATGAGAAAATAGGAATTGAGATCAGGCTAAAAAAGCATTATTTTACTTATTAAACTATTCCTCTATTGCTAAATGTTAGGTTGTTTCTATTGTTTTTAACTCCCAATTAATGCTGTGAAGACCTTTCTAGAGCATAAAAGTTTGATTCTTGAATATTTTCTTAGAATTTATTCTTTGAAGTAAAAATATGGATAAGGGAGCCAAATTTTCCTCTAAAAAGTTTGAACCAATTTTCATTTCCACCACAGTATATAAGAAAACCTAATTGTATCAGTTACTAATTTCAGGGTTAGATAATTATAAAGAGAAATATGTTATACAATTATTCTTTTTAATCTGCATTTAAAAATTATTGGTGAAGCTGAACTTTTTCTCTGTTTTAGTCTTTTTCAACATTGGAATGCCACTATATTAACATTTGGGAGATTCAACAAACTTTTGAGGAAAATATAGTTTCAAAAATATTTTTATTAATTATTTCTCTGTTGGATTTGTTGTAGTGGCATTTGAATTATCAGCTTTAAAAGATTAGGTAAAACACTATTCAAGTTATTTCTGAGAGTTTGGGGTGTTCACTTATATTTTTACAGTATTTGTATTATTTTTTTATTTGAAAATTTTCTTTAACTTCTTTTAAACCTCTGGAATATCTAAAATATGTATTGTAAGCAAACACTCTAATCTACAAGTTTCCCAAATATCCACTCTATCTCACACCATTTTAAGACTCAATCACTAGGACTGGTCAAATAGCAATTGTTTTCACGGTGGAATATTCTGTTCCATTTACCTGTTGATTTTTATGCAAACTAACATTTTGCATTATTCTATTTTGCATTATAATTTAACATTTTGTCAGGAAATACTATTTCTTTACTTTTTCAAAGTATTTTTATTCTCACTGACAATGTTAATAGCCGTTAGTTCTCTGCTGCCTCTACTACAATGATTCCTGGTTGTGACAGAGTTGAGAATTATTTTCTCAGGTTCCAATAAAAATACTTCTGGAGTAGTAATATATATTTTGCTACATCTGTGAAATAATTTTGGAAGATTTGCAATTTTTACACATTTTTTTATTGTGTTTAATTTATTAAAATGTGATTTTCACTTGATAGAGCATATATTTATTGAGTGTATATTGTATGTCTGATAATGCTTAATTTTTAAGTATATAAATAGAAGTGACAAACAGAACAAAATCCCTGCCATCATGTGGTTTATATTCTAAAGAGAACAGAGAGAATGAAAAAACAAACACCAAGAACAAAAAATTAAAAATAATGTCATATATTTATCAAGCCTATGGAAGAGAACAAAGCATGGTAGGAGGGCAGGGAGCATGTGTATTTGCGTGTGTGTGTGTGCTGCACAATCAAGAAAGATCCCAGTGAGAAAGTAATGTTTTAGTAGGGACCTGAAGCAGAGAAAGTCACAAGTCAGTCAAATATCTTCAGGAAGGCCATTCAAGCTAGAGGGAACCATCACTTCAAAATATTTGTAAAAACCATAATATATGTTCAAGTTAGTTTTCTATAGATTGTCTTCAGTCTTTTCTTGTAATGTTGCTTTAATGCATTTTATATTTTATATTGCTAAAACTTAATGTATTGCATAATTATTATCATTACTATTATACTATGTGAGTTAATGTCATTTATAGAACAGAAATAGTTTTTTTTTTTTTCCTGTTTTCCATTTAAATGTTGGTGTATTAAAATTTACTGGTATCAAAACACCATTTCCCATAAACTTTTATGACATGTAACTGTCAGTAAAAACAGTGGTCCTGCTTGGCTCTCCTTATCTATTCAATACTAATGAAGAACCACAGAAGTAGAAACTTACTAATGTTATCTATTACGTTTGGTGGTTACATCCATATTTTGACATAATAGGCTCTTAGTGCTATTAATTGAAATTTTGGCTTTAGCTGCTTACTCACCTTGTCCAATCACCACCCTCATACACACTAACAGTTCATTCTATATAGTTATATTGTGATTTTTATTAAATCAATATTCTGAGATTAGATTTTAACTAACTGTTGTTCAGATTTGTACAGGGTAGTAATAGTGTTTAAATTTACTTTCTTGACTAACACTTGCTTTTCTTAACCTATCATCTTATTTATTTATTTTTTATTCTATATACTCATCATGATTCCTTCTCTTTAGTGCTTCAAGAAAACTTTAAAGTTCTTAGTATTATGGACACACTGGGAAGTCTATCAGGTTCATTTTATTTTGCTTTGTTTCATTTTGTTTTTCTGGGAGAAATCTCTCTAGTACCCTCTATCGTCCTGCCTCAACTTGACTGGTGGATCTTGAGATCACCAGGCATTTGTATCTCTGGTCCAGGATCTCCCTTTGCCTTCATCCTTAGGGTTCACTCTGTCTCTTCCTGTGTTGGATCCTTTATACCCTTGAGTCTAGAGTTTAGTCTTTCTTGCTTAATTCTGACCAGGGGAGTTTACCTTCCAAAAGACCAGGTAACAACATACTATAGTCCTACAGGCCAACTCTGATCTACTCTTTATTGTTGGACAACTCAGAAGTTAAAACAAGGGTGCCCACTCTTACTGTCTGCAGATGACGTGGTACCATGCATAGAAAACTGTAAAGATACTATCACAAAATTACTATAGCTTATCAATGAATTTTATAAAGTTGCAAGATACAAAATAAAAACACAGAAATCCCTTGCATCCCTACACATTAACAATGAGAAATCAGAAGGAAAATTAAGGAAAAAAATCCCATTAATCATTTCAATAATAAAAATAATAAAATGCCTAAAATAAACCTACCTAACAAGACAAAAGACAGAAAATTTTCTGTATGAAGTAAAAAAAGACACTGATGAAAGAAATCAAATATGACACAAACAGATGGAGACGTATATCATGCTCTTGGAGAAGTTCTTAAAGAATCAATATTATGAATATCAATATTATGAAATACTACCCAAAACAATCTACAGATTCAGTTCAATACCTATCAAATTACCAATGACAATTTTCACAGAACTAAAACAAAACAAACAAAAATCACAATTTGTATGGAAACACAAAAGGCCCCAAATAGACATAGCAATCTTGAGAAGAAAAGCAGAGCAAGAGGAATCAACCTTCCTGAATTCACACTATACTACAAAGCTACAGTCATCAGTACAGTATAGTACAGGCACAAAAACAGAAATATAAGTAAATGAAATAAGATAGAAAGCCCAAGATAAACCCACACATCTATGAGCACCCTCTCTTTGACAAAGAAAGCAAAAAAATACAGTGGAGAAAAGATAGCCTCTTCAATAAGTCGTGCTGGGAAAACTGACAGCTACATATAAAATAATAAAATTTGAAAACTTCTTAACATCATTCATAAAAATAAACTCAAAATGAATTTAAGACTTAAATGTAAGGCCAGAAACTGTAAAGCTCTGGGAGGAATATACAGGCAAAACTGTCTTTGACATAAATCACAGCAAGATCCCCTGTGACCCACCTCTGAGAGTAATGGAAATAAAAGCAAAAATAAACAAATGGGACCTAATTAAACTTTTCCACAGCAAAGGAAACCATAAACAAGATGAAAAGAAAACACTCAGAATGGGAGAAAATAATTGCAAATGAAGTAACTGACAAAGTATTAATCCCAAAAATATACAGTTTATACAGCTCAATGTCAGAAAAAAATAAATGGCCAAATCAAAAAGACCTAAATAGACATCTCTCCAAAGAAAACATAGAGGCCAATAAATACAGAAAAAGACGGTCACCATTGCTCATTATAAGAGAAATTCAAATCAAAAGTATAATGAGGTATCACATCACACTAGCAGAATGGCCATCATCAAAAAATAGACAAAGAATAAATGCTGGAGAGTGTGTGGAGAAAAGGGAACTCTCCTGCAGTGTTGATGGAAATGTAAATTGATACAGCCTGTATGGAAAACAGTATGGAGATTCTTTAAAAACTAAGAATAAAACTACCATATGACCCTGCAATCCCATTCCTGGGCATATATCCTAATAAAAACATAATTCAAAAGACACAAGCACCCCAATGTTCATTACAGCACTATTTAAAACAGCCAGGATATGGAAGCAACTCAGATGTTCATTAACAGATGAATTTTTTAAAAAGTCAGTACATATATGCAGTGGAATATTACTCAAACATGAAAAAGAATGAATGTGAGTCAGTTGTAGTGAGGTGAACTTAGAGCCTGTCATTATACAGAGTGAAGTAAGTCAGAAAGAGAAAAACAAATATCATATAATAATTATATATATACATATATACAGATATAGAATCGATAGAAATAGTACCAATGAACCTGTTTCTAGGGGAAAAAATGGAGTCACAGACATAAGGAACTGACTTTTGTAATACCAAGGAGAGGAGAGGGTGGGATGAACTGAGAAAGCAGCACTGACACAAATACACTATCATGTGTGAAATAGATAGCTAATGGAAAGCTGCTGCATAACAAAGAGAGCTCAGCCAGGTACTCTGTGGTGATCTAGACGGGTGGAATGGGGAGAGGAGGATTCAAAAGGGAGGGGTATATATATAATTACAGCTGATTCATGTTGCTGTGCAGCAGAAACCAGTATAACAGTGTAAAGCAATTATCCTCCAACTAAAAACAAATGATTTTCCTGGCATGCAGGGAGCTGATTGCTACTCCCCAGATTTGTTCTGTGACCACACATCCCCTGAGTGTCTCTGAAACAAGATGTACAACAGGGCCCTGTGTGCCTCGGTTGTGTCTGCAGAACTGGTCTCTTAGCTCAAAAGCCACCTTGTTACCTTTCCCACTCTAAACATCTCTAGTAACACTTCTTCAGTGCCAGGAGATGAGGCAGTGGGGACTTGAGACTGGCTTGTGGCTCTGTATCTGTTTTAGTTCCGGTGCCTCTTCCCTTCTCCCCACCTCAGTTCCTGCATTTGTCTAACTGCTCCAGGACAGACATATAGGTATCCCTTCACTACTGGGAATTGCTCCCTACTTGAGTCATATTTCCACTCCTAGTCTGTGTTTTCCTTTGCTCTGGGAAATAATATTTGCCTTTAAAACAGGGGTGACAGGATTTGGGATGTTTCAAATCAGGAGGTTGTGCATATCCCTGGGGTCTATCACAGGAGCTTTGGATTGGGAGGACAACACAGGCCCCTGAAATCATCCCCAGATGGTTCTGATTCAGGTGGTCCTAAAATGATCACTTGACATTCTCTGCTTCTGAAGGCAGGAGTAAATAAATTGAAATAAGAGCCCTGTTTCAAGGTGTCCAGTGGAAAAGACAAGGAAACACAAAATGCCCAACATCTGAGAGGTGATTGGAGAATTCCTTTGCACTATAGGATCTAGAAGACTGTTTGATGCTTTAAAACATAAAAATGAATAAAAATATATAACTTATATGCAACACTAGTTTTTAAAAATCTTTTTAAATGATTACCCTCAAAAATGATTTTTCCATTTTTAAATGATTGAGAAAAAATAATAATATATCATGGCACAGTAAATGACATTTTATGAAATTCCAATTTCCATATTCATAAATAAAGCTAATGGGAACATAGTCACACTCATTCATGTATTGTCTATAATTGTTTTCACACTGTTAGGGCAGATCTGAGTGTCTGCAACATAGATGTTAGGGTCCACAGCGTCTAATATATTTATTATCTTAATCTTTATAGGAAAACGCTGTTTACCACTGCAACAGAGTATAGGTAGGGCATGAGATGGGATCATTTTGAAAGCTTCGTGAGTGAAAAAGTATTTACCCTACCCTCAGACCTAACTTACCATTTACCTAATTGTGTATTTTTAGTTTGGAAATAACATTTCCTTAAATTTTCCTCAAATTTTAATCAACAGGGTAATGAAAGTGTTACCTATTGTACTCAATAGTCAGAGCTATTACTGAAAGGTCTAATAAAATGTGCTTCATTTTTTTTTTTTGTCCCTTTGTGCATTGTTATTACATTTTCTTAAACAGCTCTGAAAATTCAAACTGGTGTCTTACTGTGGAACTTCTTAATTGACATAGATATCAGTTTTTTGTTGTTTTGTTTTGCAATCTGTTGACAGCGGCCATGAAATTAAAAGACACATGCTCCTTGGAAGAAAAGTTATGAACAACCCAGACAGCGTATTAAAAAGCAGAGACATTACTTTGCCCACAAAGAACAATCTAGTCAAAGCTATGGTTTTTCCAGTAGTCATGTATGGATGTGAGAGTTGGACTGTAAAGAAAGCTGACGGCTGAAGAACTGATGTTTTTAAACTGTGATGTTGGAGAAGACTCTTGAGAGTCCCTTGGACTGCAAGGAGATCCAACCAGTCCACCTAAAGGAAATCAGTCCTGAATATTCATTGGAAGGACTGATGTTGAAGCTGAAACTTCAATACTTTGGCCGCCGGATGCAAGAACTGACTCATTTGAAAAGACCGTGATGCTGGGAAAGATTAAAGGTGGGAGATGGGGATGACTGAGGATGAGATGGTTGGATGGCATGACAGACTCAATGGACATGAGTTTGAGTAAACTTCAGGAGTTGGTGATGGACTGTGAGGCCTGGCATGCTACAATCCATGGGGTCACAAAGAGCTACAGACATGACTGAGCTACTGAACTAAACTTAACTTTTACTTAGTTCTTCCTTGCTATAATTATTTTCATTCAGAATTTGGGCCTTCTGGGCTGAACTTTTCCTATCTCCTCTTTTATAGTTTATCTCTATTACCCATTCCTTTATCTTCCTGTTGTTCCTATGATATTGGATCGACTTTATTTCCAGTTTTTCATTCCTTATATACACATACTTATAGATAACACACTCATATACATGTAAAGCATATGTATAGACTGGAGTGGGGTGTCATTGCCTTTTCTGTGTATAGTATATATAATATAATTATTCATTTAATATTATATATTAATATTCAGTGTCATTGGTTTCAATGAATACTGTGTTTTTATATCATTATTTTTGATTTTTATGGCTTTACTCTTTTACCCTCTAAAGATGCTAGTTATATATTTTCAAGTTTTTGTCAACTTACTTTTTGATTCTTTTTCTCTTTTCATTGATATCACTGTATATATTATAATATGGATTTGAAAATATACTGTTATGTTTAGTTTTATTCATATTTTAATTAGTATTTTCTAACTAAGTCTAACAGTTTTCTGTTACTGTATAACAAGGTACTCAAAACATAGTGACAAAATATATCTATTCATTATCTCATTTTTTGTGGGTCAGAATTCCAGGAGCAGTATAGCTAGATGCCTCTGGTTCTGAGTTTCTCAGCAGGGTGCAAATAAGGTGTTAGCAGCATCTTTGGTCACCTCCAGAGAAGAGACATCCTATCACTTCTGCTATATTCTTTCCATTAGAAGTTAGTCACTAATCTGCTAATCCAGCCAACCTTCAAGAGGAGGGGTTAAACAAGGACATAAATGCCAGGAGATGACAATCATTGAAGACCGTCTTAGACACCATTGCCAGAGAAAATATAGTTTAAGCTATATTTTTCTGTGTGATTGCAATCTTTATCAAATTTTGATGTGATTATGCTTCACAGAAATGAATGTTGAAGCTCTCTCTTTTTTTGTATGCCAGGGAAAAAATTTTGCCTACTGATAATATTTTGCTTAAATTTTACTACTATAGGTGGTTTTTCCTAACTATTTTTCCCAATTATTCAACAATTGTTTGCTTAATCAAATTATGTACTGTTTTTGAGTCAGCATTTACCCCCAACCCAGGATGCTACCTGCCTTACTAAGATTTTAAAATTTATTTACATGTATTAACTAGTACATATAATTATTTAAAATGTTTGATATTGTTGTTCAATCACTGTCATGTCAGACCCTTTGTGACCCCATGGACTGCAGCACTCCAGGCTCCTTTGTCCTCCATTATCTCCTGGAGTTTCCTTATATTCAAGTGTATTGAGTCAGTGATGCTATCTAATCATCTCATCCTCTACTGCCACCTTCTCTTTTCACCTTCACTCTTTCCCAGCATCAGAGTCTTTTCCAATGAGTCAACTCTGCATCAGGTGGCCAAAGTATTGGAGCTTCAAATTCAGCATGAGCCCTTCCAATGAATACTCAAGGTTTATTTACTTTAGGATTGACTGGTTTGATCTCCTTGCTGTCCAAGAGTCTCTTCCAGCACCATAATTCAAAAGCATCAATCCTTTGAAACTGTTCAATCTTCATTACAGTCCAACACTTACATCCATACAGGACTACTTGAAAAACCATAGCTTTGACTATATGAACCTTTTTGGTAAAGTGATGTCTCTGATTTTTAATATGCTGTCTAGGTTTATCATAGCTTTCTTTCCAAGAAGCAAGTGTCTTTCAATGGCTGCAGTCACTGTCCACAGTGATTTTGGAGCTGAAGAAAAGAAAATCTGTCACTGCTTTCACTTTTTCCCCTTCTGTTTGCCATGAAGAGATGGGGCTGGACGCCATGATTTTACTTTTTAAATGTTGAGTTTCAGACCAACATTTTCACTCTCCTCTTTTACCTTAATCAAGAAGCTGTTCTTCTTCACTTTCTGCCAGAAGAGTGGTATCATCTGGTTATCTGAGGTTGTTGATATTTCTCCTGGCAATCATCCAGCCTAGCATTTCTGCACATAAATTAAATAAACAGCATAGCAATATACACCTTTCCCAATTTCAAACCAGTCAGTTGTTCCTTGTAAGGTTCTAACTGCTGCTTCTTGTCCTGTATGCAAGTTTCTCTGGAGATAGGTGAGGTGCTCTGGTACCCCTACCATTTTAAGAATTTCCCACAGTTTGTTGTGATGTACACAGTCAAAGGCTTTCATTTAGCCAATGAAACAGAAGTAGAGGTTTTTCTGGAATTTCCTTTCTTTCTCCATGATTCAGTGAATTTTGGCAATTTGCTCTGATTCTTCTGTCTTTTCTAAACTCAGCTTGTATATCTGGAAGTTTTTGCTTTATTACTGCATAAGCCTAGCCTGAAGGATTTGGGGCATAAACTATTTCTCCCAGAAATATGCCCCCAATTCCAAGATAAGTAATTTAGCATAATTCTATGGCCTGCACTATCCAAGATTGCTCTTTATTTTGCTTTTCATTCATTTGAAAATTACTTTTACACATTGTTAAGCTCTGGTTTATTTTTAAACTTTTATTGAGTTATGATTAACAAATAAAATTTTAAGATATGTAAAGTATATGTCCTGGTAGTTTGATATATATAGGCATTGTGAAGGAAATCCCACCCCCCCCTTAAATTAATTAATACATCCATCACTTCACATTTATCTTTTTGTGGGGGGAGAGGTAAGAACATTTAAGGTCTACTGTCTTGGCAAATTTCAATTATACAGTACAGTGTTATCAACTCCAGTCACAAAGTTATATACTAGATCCTCAGACCTTATTCATCTTGTAGGTGAACGTTGGGAAAGTGGTATAAAACTCTCAAGTCAGCTCTGCAGATGGAGAACATGTTAAGCAAGGTCTTGTAAGATCAAAAATCCTTATCGCCTGAGAGTAGTAGATACTGATCTCCCAGCCTTCATGGGAGATTTTCTGGATAAAGTGACAAAGAACACAGAGTGTGGAATACCATCTTGACCATCAAAAGGAACTAAAAGAGCTGGCCTAGCAGGAAGTTCTGTTTGAAATGTTTCCAGAAACATCGGGTGAAAACTTCATTTCTGAAGGCAACACAGCAAGTTTTCCCCTGTAGTAAGTCTCAAAGTTAGCTACTTAAGCAGCTTTATCTTCTCCATTTGCCACTAGACTCCTTTTTTTTTTTCTCTAACATCCCAATCCTCATTGTGCATGCAAATAAACCTTCTTTGTATTATAAAATATGTATGTATATGCAATCATTAAAATATATGTGACACATGAAAAAACATTATATATGTATGTCCTGAGGGTCTTATGCTCAATAAAATAAGTCAGACATAGAAAGACAAGTACTATATGATATAACTTATACATGGAATCTTAAAAAAAGAATTCAAATTGATAGAAACAGTGAATAGAAGACAATTCAGTTACCAGGGACTTGGTGGGGCAAGGCAGGAAATATGGATGGGTTGGTGGAGAGTTATAAATATTCTTATATATTTTAATTTGTATTATTTTATGTGTAAAGTATATAATATTTTGAAAAAATTAAAATTACATTATTTTAAAACCACACTTACAATTTTATTTTTTATAACTTACAATGGCTCCCTAGCATCAGTACTCTATGCTCTTCTTTTGCAAAGCAATTTCCCAAGTTTTGAGTTTTTAATGTTAATTTGTGGAAAAGGCAATGGCACCCCACTCCAGTACTCTTGCCTGGAAAATCCCATGGACGGAGGAGCCTGGTAGGCTGCAGTCCATGGGGTCGCTAGGAGTCAGACACGACTGAGCGCCTTCACTTTCACTTTTCACTTTCATGCATTGGAGAAAGAAATGGCAATCCACTTCAGTATTCTTGCCTGGAGAATCCCAGGGATGAGGGAGCCTGGTGGGCTGCTGTCTATGGGGTCGCACAGAGTTGTACACGACTGAAGCGACTTAGCAGCAGCAGCAGCAGCAGCAGCAGCAGCAATGTTAATTTGTACTACAGGAAACTGACATATGTATTCAAACATCCCTTTTTCAGGATAATAATCTTGTGATATGGTTTCAATATGTAACTGTCAAAATTAATCAAAATCAGCACAAATATAAAATTTTAAAATCAAATATTTTTACTTCAAAAGTAAAAATGCTTTACTTTTGCACGTTTTTTGTTTTTAGTGTTCCGTGCAGTGTTCCAGAGAAGATTTTGAGCTAAATTGAAGTTTAATCCTTTGTAAATACTTTGTTTTATATTTAGCTGAATGTAGGACTCATCCTTTATGCTTATAATTAAAACTTTTACATTGTGGGCTAGGGTAAGAATCCATTGATTCCTGATTCACAGTAAAATTGTTCAAATAGAGGGTCTATGGTTTTGTTTAATTTTCAGAAAGTTTTCTTTACTTAAATATAGTGGATATTGATTGTTTATCTTTGGATTCCTGGAACTATTAAACTCTATTACTGGTCTCTAATCTCCCATAATTATCAGCTTCTCCCTTACAATTTTAATCTCTTTTTTTCCTCCTTTGCAGTGTAAATTTATCTCTCAAATTTGTCTTTTACAATGTTATGGTAATCCAATATATTAAGTTTATCTTTGCTGCCTCCATTAGAGATTTTTATTGTTAAAATATTTGTTTTTAGTTACATGTTTTAGATATGTTTTTAGATATCTCTAAATAAACTCACATTTATTGTTAGTCCTTTCTGGTAGTATCCTATTTCTTTTCACAAGAAATATATATTTTAAAACATCTAAGTAATTTTTTTTAAGATTCACATGTACCTATTATACCATTTGCAGAGCTATAGTCTTCCTTTGAGTTTTTAGTATGGTGTTGTCTTTACTTGGAAGAGTTTTTTATATGCCACATATCAATTTTTATTGTCAATCATTCTCAGATGAGGAGAGTTATATCCAGGCATAGTCTGCCAACCAAAAGGGTATAGAGGTGCCCTTATGCAACATAGTGCACATAAAGTTCCTGTTAATTTCCAGAAATAAACAACTCATAAGTTTTAAATCACAGACCATTGTGAGTAGGCTTTTGAAATCTGTGGGCGACTCGTTCCTTTCATCTCGGGTATGAATCCTTCCTTTGTCCAATGTATCCTGTCCATTAGTTGTTTAGTAGCCACTGGGTTGTCAGATCAACTCTTCTGGTATGTCAATGCTGGGTTCAAGTCACCCTTATTTTACTTAATAATGGTCCCAAAGCACAAGAATTGTGATGCTTGCAATTTGAATCTGTCAAAGAGAAGCCCTAAGGCACTCCTTTAGATGAAAATGTGAGAGTTCTTGACTTAATAAGAAAAGAAAAAAGCTGTTTGCTGAGGTGGCTAAGATCTACAATAAAAAATGATCTTCTATTCATGAAATTATGTAGAAGTAAAAAAGAAAGTCATGCTAGTTTTACTATCACATCTCAAACTACAAAAGTTACTACCACAGTAACTTTTGCATGCTTAGTGCTTAGTTATGATGAAAAGGGCACTAAATTTGTTCAATGAGATATTTTGAGAGAGACCATATTCATGTAAGTTTTATTAGAGTATATTGTTATAGTCATTCTATTTTTATTATCAGTTGTTGTTGTTAATCTCTTACTGTGCCCGATTTTAAGTTTATCATACTTATGTCTGTAAAAGAAAAAGCACAGTGTTTACAGATTTGGTATACTATTCAAGGATTCAGGTAAACTCTGAAGGATCTTGGAAGACATGTTTCATAGATAAAGGAGAACTGTGTTGTGCATGCTAAGTTACTTCAGTCTTAACCAATTCTGTATGACCCTATGGATTGCAGCCTATCAGGCTTCTCTGTCCTTGGGATTCGCCAGGCAAAAATACTGGAGTGTGTTGCCATGCCCCCACCCCGTGATGTCTAATCATTTTCTTGGTCTATGTTTTATTTTTTTTTTATTTTTATTTTATTTTTATTTTTTTGCTTTTATTTTTATTTTTTATTTTTTTTATGAATCCACCACGGATGTACATGCGTTCCCAAACATGAACCCCCCTCCCACCCCCCTCCCCACAACATCTCTCTGGGTCATCCCCGTGTACCAGCCCCAAGCGTGCCATATCCTGCATTGGACATAGACTGGCAATTCGATTCTTACATGATATTATACATGTTTCAATGCCATTCTCCCAAATCATCACACCCTCTCCCTCTCCCTCTGAGTCCAAAAGTCCGCTGTACACATCTGTGTCTTTTTTGCTGTCCTGCATACAGGGTCATCTTTCTAAATTCCATATATATGTGTTAGTATACTGTATTGGTGTTTTTCTTTCTGGCTTACTTCACTCTGTATAATCGGCTCCAGTTTCATCCATCTCATCAGAACTGATTCAAATGTATTCTTTTTAACAGCTGAGTAATACTCCATTGTGTATATGTACCACAGCTTTCTTATCCATTCATCTGCTGATGGACATCTAGGTTCTTTCCATGTCCTGGCTATTATAAACAGTGCTGCGATGAACATTGGGGTACACGTGTCTCTTTCAATTCTGGTTTCCTCAGTGTGTGTGCCCAGCAGTGGGATTGCTGGGTCATAAGGCAGTTCTATTTCCAGTTTTCTAAGGAATCTCCACACTGTTCTCCATAGTGGCTGTACTAGTTTGCATTCCCACCAACAGTGTAGGAGGGTTCCCTTCTCTCCACAACCTCTCCAGCATTTATTGCTTGCAGATTTTTGGATCGCAGACATTCTGACTGGTGTGAAGTGGTACCTCATTGTGGTTTTGATTTTCATTTCTCTGATAATGAGTGATGTTGAGCATCTTTTCATGTGTTTGTTAGCCATCCGCATGTCTTCTTTGGAGAAATGTCTATTTAGTTCTTTGGCCCCTTTTTTGATTGGGTCGTTTATTTTTCTGGAATTGAGCTGCAGGAGTTGCTTGTATATTTTTGAGATTAGTTGTTTGTCAGTTGCTTCATTTGCTATTATTTTCTCCCATTCGGAAGGCTATCTTTTCACTTTGCTTATATTTTCCTTTGTTGTGCAGAAGCTTTTAATTTTATTTAGGTCCCATTTGTTTATTTTTATGTTTTATAACTGCTTTCAAATTTGTGCAATGCTAAAATAAATTTTATGTTATGGCAATGAGTTGTCGGCTAGACTTAGTCTCCAATTTGAGGTGTTTTTTTTGGTTTGTTTGTTTGTTTCTATGTCTTTATAACTATTTAGCATGAAGAGACAAAGTTGAAGAACTAAATAGACACTATTTTAAACTGAAATTTTAAGTTTAAATTGAAATATCTCTACCATAGTTCATGGAATACATTGATATATTTCTGATGGTGTTCATTTGGCTCCAATATTCATTTTTTTCATGAAGAATAAAGTTTATATTAGTGTTATTGCCTGTGTTTTATACATACTCATCCAGATTGTAATTTAGAGGGTGACATTATTTCTTCATAGTGTAGCAACTTCATCATTTTTGGTTCCACTAGAAATAGTAAAATAAATACATCTAAATAGAAAATTGTTTGTTTTTTCATATCACATTATCATTTTGTATTCTCAATCCCCTACTCCAAATTTTAACAATTAATTAGCACACCATATTTACTTGTGAAGAAGAAAAGTTTCTTTCAAATGGCATCATTTCTTTTGAAGAACAAAAAATAGCAGATAAAATATGTAAATGATAATGTCAGTTTAGAATAATGTTTTTGAAATTTTTTAAAGTTCAAGATGAATTTATAAAATGTAATCTTACAAAAATTGTCTCAATTTATCATTCAAACATTTAGCACAATTTTAAGATATAATTATTATTATGAGTATTATTTCAAATTTTGTGCTCACATTAGTCAAGAAATTGAAAAGTCACATAAGTGTATTTTGAACCACATACACAATCTTTTACATTTACAGTTTCCTGATAATATACTTTAAAGTAAAATATATTTTAAAGAAATTATAAAACAACTGATCAAGGAAAAAGAAAAGCTTAATTATTTGGGTATATAAACTTATTGACACAATGTGTAGTTCTACTCTTAAAGTGTACCGATGACTGCAAGATTTCTGGCAGTAACTTTATACAGTTGAGAAAACTGCCCTGATTTGCAATGATGTTCAATCATCTGTACATGCCTGCAGACAGTCATCTGTACATGCCTGTCTATAGGCAGAGGAAAGCCTTAGAACAGCAGCTCTGTAAAAGCAATTATTCCCTTGACTGTTATAGAAAGGACATTAGAGGATACTATATATATATATATATATATATATATAAGCTCTCAATCCAAGATTTTGGCAAAGTTGTCATTGATTTTTAATATGATTTAAAAGACAAGTGAGTCAACATAGTGCTTTGCTGTAGGTTGAAAGTCACACATATGTATGTATTAGTCACCCAGTTGTGGTTGACTCTTTGCTATCCCATGGGCTCTAACCTGTCCATGGGATTCTCCAAGCAAGAATACTGGAGTGGGTTGACATTCCCTTCTCCAGGGCATCTTCTTGCTGCACTGCAGGAATATTCTCTACCATCTGAGCCACCAGGGAAGCCCTTGAAGATAATACTTATTGGTATATATGACTCATTCAGTTCTGATAAACCAATCTCCATTGATTAAGCACTCAGCATGTTCTGAGCACTATGATTGATTATGACTATGAAATTTTATAATCTGTTTTAAGATCTCAGCTCAATAGTCCCATAATAATTCTAGAAAAAGGACTGAATAAATGCAAGTCATTACTATTATCATACTACCAAAAATCTCTTAGCATTAAGTGTGAAGACACAGTTACATGGGTGTTACTTTTCTGTCTACCTGAGAAGTTCTTAACATATTTAAAAGGAAAAACCCCAAGAAGTATATCTCAAAACATCCTTAGTAAAGATTAAAATAGTTTACAAATGTGGAATAAAATTAAAAAATTATTTATAAATAGATTATGGTATATTTCTATAAGAAATACCTTTATGTAGATGGTAGTTTGATGGTTTTGAAACATTTATGGAAAAGTATTTTTTTTAAATAATTAATTGAATGAGACAGGTAGCTGTATCAGTTTAACTAACAGATGAGTTATTTTCTTTCTGAGAGAGAAATACTAAAATATAACAGCAATATTCACTCATGATACAAATTGGAAAAGAGTCAGTGATGAGGAAAGCATCATAATTATTAAGAATAATGAAATGGGCAAAAAAGTATCACCAAAAACTAGTTTATATCTCCCAGAAACATTCAACTAGGCAAAAGCAATGCTAATAGCTAAGCAAAGTATTTATCCAGAAAGGAACTCAAAGAAATCATGTATTGATAACTGAAATGCTAGAACACCAGCAAAACTCATAATAAAAAGGATAATATATGCTGCTTATATGTTAGAGTCTTTAAATTTTGTCTTCAATGTTATTTCCTCAAAAATTTAATGTATACATATATGTAATCAGAATTATGCATAAAATTATTCCATTAACAGGAATAAAACATTTTTACATTTGTAGTACTTTTAGTGAAGAGCAAAAATAATGAGCCTAATCAAATATTTCTACTTGTCAAAAGATTCTTGGTAAGACAGACATGCTTGCTTGAGAGTAGTCTAACCAGCCAGAGGTTAGGTGATTTACAAAGCCATTTTTATTAGTCACACAAGTAAAATTTAATATCTTTAGAACACAATATAAATAGTTAATGCTGGTGAGATTTTAGAAAGTTAATAATTAATATTTCTTTCATTCTCAGTTTAGAGCTAAGTGAAAAGTAAGACATATAGGAGATCCACGAACAGGGATCAATATGACAACTTCTAACTGATAAATAGATTTGAAAGTGTGGCTTTAGATTTGTTGATCAAGTATTTATAATGGTTTGATAATGAAAACATATTTTACAGAAAACTTTTACCCATTTTTCTACTCCATCTGCTAATTATCTTTTATTTTTTGCTAATTATCTTTTAATAACTCAATTAATTCAAGAAATCTAGACCAATATGAAACAGTCTTTGAGAGCTGTATAGCCAAAGATAGCCATATTTCTAAAAATTCATCTCAGTTGTTATTAACAGAGATCAAGAAAAGAAACTTTCAGAGTCTGAAATCAGATGTAACAGAGAATAAGGGCGTATTTCCTGAGAGTAGGATTAGGGATTAATGAAAGTACCTGCTGCATCTCTAAATCAAAGCCTTGTGTAATGTTTCCCCAGTGAAATTTTAAAATTGCTATACCTTGACTGCAACAATATTAGCATGGAATATTTAACATAAGTATACTTAAATACTCAACTGTATCCATAAATCCAACTCAATAATATATTCAGAGTGTATTGCTTTGAGCAATGCAACTTCTTGTTGTGTTTTATTGAAAAATTGTTGCCTAAATAAGCATAAAGCAATTAATTTTTTAAAAAATCACTAGGATCAATGACCATGAAGTATTTTTTTTTAATTTTTAGTTGGAGAATAATTGCTTTACAATATTGTGTTGCTTTCTGCCATACAGCAACATGAATCAGCCATAGGCATACATTTGTCCTCTCTCTCTTAAACCTCTCTTCCATGTCCCACCCCATCCCTGCCCTCTAAGTTGGAGTAGCAGGTTTGAGCTTCCTGCATCATAGAGAAAATTCCTACCTGCTATCTATTTCACATATGGTAATTATGTATTTCAATGCCACTCTCTATTTATACTCTCTCGTTTTCCCATTGTATCCACAAGTCTGTTCTCTATATCTGAGTCTCCTTGCTAATCTGCAAATAGGTTCATCAGTACTATCTTTCTAGATTTCACATATGTGCTTTAGTATATGATAATTGTCTTTCTCTTTCTGATTTACTTCACTCTGTATAATAGTCTCTAGGTTTATCCACCTCAGTAAAACTGACTTAAATGCATTCCTGTTTATGGCTGAGTAATATTCCATTGTATATATGTACCATGACTTCTTTAACCATTCCATCTGTCATTGGACATCTAGCTTGCTTCCATGTCCTAGCTATTGTAAATAGTGCTGCAATGAAAACTGAGGAACATGGGTCTTTTTCAAATATGGTTTCTTAATGGTATATACACAGTAGTGGGATTGTTGGGTCATATGGTAGCTTTATTCCTAGATTTTCAAGGAATATCAATAATGTCCTCCTGACTAGAGATATCAATTTACATTTCTGTGAACAAAACAAGAGAGTTTGCTTTTCTCCACACCCTCTCCAGCATTTAATGTTTATCGATGATGGCCATTCTGATCTGACCAGTGTGAAATGATACCTATTTTTTTTTTTTAAATTTCTCTAGTAATGAGTGACGTTGAGCATCTTTTCATGTGTTTATTTGGAGAAGGCAATGGCAACCCACTGTAGTACTCTTGCCTTTATTAGCTATCTGTATAACTTCTTTGGAGAAATATCTGTGTAGGCGTTCTGCTCAGTTTTATTTGCTATTATTTTCTTCCATTCTGAGGTTGGTCTTTTCATCTTGTTTATAGCTCCCTTTGCTGTGGAAAAAACTTGTAAGTTTAATTAGGTCTCACTTGTTTATTTTTGTTTTTATTTCCATTACTCTAGAAGGTGTGTCATAAAGGACCTTGCTATGATTTATGGCAACGAGTGTACAGCCCATGTTTTCCTGAAAGAACTTTATGGTTTCTGTATAATCATTTTCACATTATTAATTTTTCCTATCTAAGAACATGGTATATCTCTCCATCTGTTTCTATCATCTTTGATTTTCTTCACCAATGTCTTATAATTTTCTGCACATAGGTCTTTTATTTCATTAGATAGGTTTATTTGTAGGGAATTTGTTCTTTTTTTTTTTTCTTTTTTGCAATGATGAGTGAAATTGTTTCTTTAATTTCTCTTTCTGATAATTCATTGTTAACATATAGGAATGCAAGGGATTTCTGTATATGAATTTTATGTCCTATAGCTTTAATATATTTGGTGATTAACTCTACTAATTTTAGGTGACATCTTTAGCATTTTCAATGTATAAATTTATGTCATATGCAAACAGTGAGAGCTTTACTTCTTTTCCAATATGTATTCCTTTTATTTCTTTTTCTTCTCTGATTGCTATGGCTAGCACTTCCAAACCTATGTTGAATATAAATGGACACTCTTGTCTTATCCCTGATTTAGAGGAAATTGTTTACAGTTTTCACTGTTGACATAAACATTTGCTGTGAGTTTGTCATATATGGCCTTTATTATGTTTAGGTATGTTTCTTTTGGAGGGTTTTTACCATAAATCGGTGCTAAAGTTTGTCAAAAAGCTTTCTCTGCATCTATTGAGGTGATTATGTTTTAATCTTTTAGTTTGCTAATATGATGTATCATACTGATTGTTTTGCATGTATGGAGGAATCCTTGCATTGCTGAAATAAGCCAACTTGATCATAATGTATGATCATTTTAATGTATTGTTGGTTCTATTTCCTAGAACTTTGTTGAGGATTTTTACATCTATTTTCATCAATGATATTGGCCTGTAATTTTATCGTGACATTTTTGTCTGATTTTGGTGTCAGGGTGTTTGTGGTCTCACAGAATGTGGGAGTTTTCCTTCCTCTGCAATTTTCTGGAAGAGATTGTGCAGAATAAGTGTCAATGCTTCTTTAAGCCATGGTAGAATTTGCCTGTGAAGCCATCTGGTCCTGGGCTTTTGTTTGCTGGAAAATTTTTTATTACAGATTTGATTTCTGGGCTTGTGATTGATCTGTTCATATTTTCTATTACTTCCTGGTTCAGTTTTGAAAAATTATACTTTTCTAAGATTTTGTCCATTTCTTTAAATCTGTCCATTTTACTGGCATATAGTTGCTTTTAGTAGTCTCTTATGAACCTTCACATTTCTGCATTGTCTGTTGTATCTTCTCCTTTTTCATTTATTGATTTGAGTCACCGTTTTTTTTCTTGATGAGTCTGCAAAATTGTCATTTTTTTTAATCTTATCAAAGGACCAGCTTTTAGTTTTTTTGGTCTTTATTATTGTCGCCTTCATTTCTTTTTCACTTATTTCTGTTCTGATCTTTAAGGCCAGGAGTATTTTGACTTCCCTTTTTCAGTAGAAGTGTTAATTGCAATTATTTCACCTTTGTTTTACCACTGAATACTTGGTGAAGCCAGGAAAAGTATAAATAACCTCAGATGCACAGTTGACACCACACTTATGGCAGAAAAACGAGGAATTAAGAGCCTCTTGATGAAAGTGAAAGAGGAGAGTGAAAAGGCTGGCTTAAAACTAAGCATTCAAAAAACTAAGATCATAGCATACAGTCCCAACACTTCATGGCAAATAGATGGGAAAACAATGGGAACAGTGACAGACTTTATTTTCTTGGGCCCCAGAATCACTGTAGGTGGCAACTGCAGCCATGTAATTAAAAGACATTTGCTCCTATGAAGAAAAACTATGAACAACCTAGACAGCATATTAAAAAACAGAGACATTACTTTGCTGACAAATACCCATATAGTCAAAGATATGTTTTTCCCAGTAGTCATGCCTGGATGTGAGAGTTGGACTATAAAGAAGTCTGAACACTGAAGAATTGATGCTTCTGAACTGTGGTGTTGGAGAAGACATTTGAGAGTTCCTGGGACTGCAAGGAGATCAATTCAATGTCAGTCCTAAAGGAAATCAGTACTGAATATTCATTGAAAGGATTGATGCTGAGGCTGAAGCTCCTGTACTTTGGCCACCTGATGTAAAGAGTTGATTTATTGGAAAAGACTCCAATGCTGGGAAAGATTGAGGGCAGGAGGAGAAGGGGATAACAGAGGATGAGATGGTTGAATGGCATCACTGACTTGATGGACATGAGTTTGAGCAAACTCTGGGTGATGGTGATGGACAGGGAAGCCCAGCATGCTGAAGTCCATGAAGTTGCAAAGAGTTGGAGATGACTAAACAAGAACTTGGTGAACTCAGGCTGATAATGTACAGGAGTCACATCTGACTTGATATTTAAGATTGCTATGTAACACCAGAGATTCGAGACTTTTGAGTTGGATGTAGTGATGGGTTGAAAATTTTGTGGAGATATGATGAATGTTTTCTTTAGTGGTAATAAGATAAAGAGATATTTTATGATCAAAATTGTGGCTATTTTAAGCAAGTGGCTTATGGGTAAAAGTGAGAAGTGTCATTTCGGGGTTGAAATAATAAAAAGACCCCTCATAATATTCCATATTTTCTTTTATTCTTGAAGTAATCCTGAAACATTCATGTTGAGATTGTGGAGACACAACAGAGAAAGATAAGATTGTTAAACTGCCAGTTACAAGGAACTATCAAAGAATTTTCCAAACTACTTCATAACTTCCTTTAATGGAAAACAAACATTTATTATATTAAAATCATAAAATGTGGTGATTTAATTTTTGCTATTGTAGTTCTAATTTTTATCTTATTTCTATGTCATGTATATAGTGCCATAATTTACATGAAATTAAGCCTGCACATATAAAAATATAAACCAATGGAACACTCCTACAAATTAAGTGACTCACTTTTCTTTGCAGAGTTGAGACATCAGGAGAGGTTTTCCTATAGCAGTCTTGCTCTTTCGGAACAAATGTCAGAGGGAAGGAAGTTTTCCCATAAACAAGACGGAAAGGAATATGTATTATATGTTAATTGGGACATTAACTTTACAAATATATGTACTACTTACTTATAAAACATTTTAAAACATGTAAGTGAATGTGATCCATTAATTTCAGACATAAATAAATAGATGTTTCTATAATTATCCTCCAAATCATGCCATTTTTTAAAGGTTAAATGGAACTCAATTAATAATTATGCCAGAAAAACTAATGTAAACTAGGAGTCTTCTGATAAAACTAGGCCATATGATTACCCTCTCTAAAAGCTTTTTCAAAGCTCTGGAAGTTACCTCCATTTTCCTTTTCTTTCTTCTTCCTCTTGAAAAACAAATGGAAATAAAACCAAATAAAAATCTTCCTTTCTTTCCTTGAAATGCAAGTGATGAAAATATAGATTTTCATACCACCATTGGAGTTTAAACTTAAAAATGAAAATATTCTTGGAGACTGCACTGATTGGTGTATACATGCTCATCATCGAAGGCAGTCACCGGTAGCACAAATTGGAGGGGGCTGAGAACGAGGGTGTGAGGGTTCCCAGAGTAAAACAAAGGGTAATAATACTGAATGCATGCCTTAGAGACAAATTTCACTTACTTCGGTCTTGTAAAGAGCCAGCAATATCTGAATATATAGTTCTTAAAAGTGAATTATCATTAACCTTGAGAGAAATTTCATGGTGCATGTTATATTGTTCTCATTTTATTTCTAATTTCAGACTGAGGTCTACTGCCAAGCAACTTTTTTTCTCCTTCAATAATTACCTGAAATCCAAACTTCAACATGAAGTTTTCAGTGATTAAGTCATTTAAATAAATTAAATAGTCTTGAGCAATAATCAGTCAGCGCAGTTATCCATTTTAGATGAGTCATCTGAATAATAAATGCTTAAAAAAAATCCTCTTCAATCGCATTTAGCCTGAATTTTTTCTATAATTGCCTTAATTTCTTAGCACAATTACTAAATGTCCACACATTTCTTTTACAATTTTACTACCCAATTCATTTTCTCTTTCTCATCAGCTTTGCAAATTAATAGTATGTTAAGTACATCAGGGTAGCTTACTTGAAAGGAATGTTAAAGGGAATTTTTGTAAATGACTAATAAAGGTGCTTTAAAAGACATCCAGGAATCTTTAAGATTCTCATTCTAGAGTAAACCTGTATTTATGTCCAAATTAAATTTTTCTGTTGACATTGAAATTCATTAATGTCCACAAAGTTATTAAAAAAGATAAGAATAACTACTCATTCATTTTGTCCCCAAAATGAGGCAGGTTTATGCTAGGCATTTTATGTATATTGTCTTATGTTTATTCTAGAAATAGGGCTGTAAGCTATATTTATGCTTATTTTAATCTTTAGACCTTACACACAAATCAGACATTTCATAATAAATATAGTTTTATATGTTTTCTTTCAAAATTTCTAACTTTTGTAAAATTAGCAAATTCTATGGAGGAACAGAGCACGTCTTATCTCTTCTACTTGTTCTGCACCACCTCTACTTCATTCAAGAAGAATAATGGTATTATATTTCAGGAAATTTTCTTAACCACAAATGTTAAAATTTTAGGAAATTACTTTCTATGAAAAAATGAATAAAACATAATGTAAAGTAACAGAGCTGACTCAAAATTAACAGTTGTTTTTGTTGTAATTTGGCAAAAACTATTGTGTGACTTCAGCTATTTATATGTCTCGTGCTTGTATTATATCTGCCAATGCATGAGATAATTACTTCAATTTTTGTTTCACTCCATATGGAGTGAAAGAAACCTATAAGAAAACCTCTCTTGATTTCTAAGCTCTACATACAAAGAAAAACATGTTAATTATAAAATGAAGCACACATTTGTAAACAAAGAGCATAATTCTATGTCAGATATTAAAATTGACCAGCAATCATTTCATGCTTTAATTTCTTTCTAAAAACACCCCAATTGTAACATTGTGAATAATTGTGGCTTATGCCTTGACAAAATACAAGCCAGTCTTATCAAATCGGTTTTCTTTAACAGATCATTATTTTCCCAATTTCCCTTTCCACTTGGAATAGCTCTGGGACCCATCTCTGTCCAGTTACATGTTGTACTGTTGGAAAATAACCTTGATGCAATGGTAGCCTCCACAAACACTACAAGCATGCTATCCCAGGGGTCATGGGCCAGAAAGTTCACAAACCAAATTAAAATGATCCAATTACAGGGCTTATCAAGATTAAGTGAAATACAAGGGAGAGAGGTGATATTGATTAACACATTTAGGATAGGATGCAAGCAAGATGGAAGCACCTCATTTTCTGAATCCTGGGCATGCAGTGTTTGTGCATGTTGTTTCTTTGTCTTATCAAATGCCCTGCTGGTCGGTATGAGGACCAGAATGGAGATTCTTAACAACTGAGCCAAATGACAGATGCCCTGAGCCAAAGACATTTGCTCCACTAGAGAGCTGCAAGAAAAAGTATACATTGCCAAAGTAGTAGCTTCTCAAAAATTCTGATGAGTACCCATGGCATGTATTTGTGTCTCTTTAGCAGAGAACTCATAGGGTTAGAATGGGTGTTACCAGTAAGTGACCCAATCAGTTCAATTCAATTCAGTTCAGTCACTCAGTCGTGTCTGACTCTTTGTGACCCCATGAATCACACCACTCCAGGCCTCCCTGTCCATCACCAACTCCTAGAGTTTACCCAAACTCATGTCCATCAAGTCAGTAATGCCATCCAGCCATCTCATCCTCTGTCGTCCCCTTCTCCTCCTATCCCCAATCCCTCTCAGCATCAGGGCCTTTTCCAATGAGTCAAATCTTCGTATGAGGTGGCCAAAGTATTGGAGTTTCAGCTTTAGCATCAGTCCTTCCAATGAACACCCAGGACTGATCTCCTTTAGGATGGACTGATTGAATCTCCTTGCAGTCTAAGGGACTCTCAATAGTCTTGTCCAACACCACAGTTCAAAAGCATCAGTTCTTCGGTGCTCAGCTTTCTTCATAGTCCAACTCTCACATCCCTACATGACCACTGGAAAAAGCATAGCCTTGACTAGATGGACCTTTGTTGGCAAAATAATGTCTCTGCTTTTTAATTTGCTATCTAGGGTGGCCCAATGAGACCTCATAAATATTTAGTGTTGGAATATTTTGAGACATTTATGTATATCGGGCCTCATGTGTATTTGTGTGTATGTTCTCAGTCTCACTCTTTTCAACCTCATGCACTGTAGATGGGGCAGGCTTCTTTGTCCATGGGATTTCCCAGCCAAGAATACTGAAGTGGGTTGCCATTTCCTTCTCCAGGCTGTCTTCCTGACTCAGGGATTGAACCCACATCTTCTGCATTGGCAAGTGGATTTTTTACCGCTGAGCCACCAGGGAAGCCCCACATGTATATTTAGTATATCATAAGTATTTACTACACCAGTACTTCATGAAGATTAAATATCTCTTGGTTCTCCAATCACTTCATTGGCTTATTAACACTTCATTGACTTACCTTTTAAGTAATATACCTTATGAAATCTGCTTATGTCTAACAACTATGTGCTTACTGGTTAACATGTCTATGTTCAAAATGACATATTTATTCATCTAAGACAATTAAATATTCTCAAAAGCAAATCCAAATTTCAGATATAAGGGAAAAATGCTTCAGAGCATATAGGGGAGTTATTTTTAATTGATAAAATCAGACCTCATGTTTTCTGTCTTCTTGCTTTCTTTCAGCTTGGGATGCTGGTATAAAGACATAACTGTGAGAGCCATGCTGTTTCTATAATGTTGAAAAGTCCAACATGCTGGAGAACAAGTTGTTACAGGTTGGAAAAAAAATTTTTTTTCTGTGTTCTTAACATTTTTTTCTCCAATGAACATAAGATGTAATCTCTCCATTTTGTTCCTTGGAAATGCATGCATGTGTGAATGCTGAGTTATGCCCGACTCTTTGCAACCTCATGGACTGCAACTCACCATGCTCCTCTGTCCATGGAATTTTCCAGGCAATAATACTGGGGTGAGTTGTCATTTCCTCCTCCAGAGAATATTCCAGACTTAGGAATCAAACCTTCATCTTCTATGTCTCCTGCATTGGCAGTTGGAATCTTTATTACTGATCCATCCTAGGAAGCAGATATATATATATATAGATAGATATAGATATAGATATATATGTACATACAAACAATATATATTTTATTTTCTTTCACATATGTATATATATATATCAATATCTATATGTATGTCTTAGTATTTATTTCATTTATCACATGTATTATCTATATATATTCAAGAACATTACATATGTATATGTATATGTAGATAGGGATACATATTTATCTTGGAGACAGACATATATGCAAAATATTATATATGTATGATAGATATAGATATACATATATGTGCACACACACACACACATATATATACACATATATGTCTTTTATGGCAAGTTAATCTACTGATTATTTCATTTCACATATGTATGTGTGTGTCTTGTGGTAATAAAATATATAATCAAAGTAGTGCTACCTTACTTGAAGGAAATAAGCTATCTTTGCCTTTATCTTTGAATACAATGTAATAGTTGATATAGTTAGTACACAATTAAGGGCATATGGGAATTACATCATTGAATGTTTAAGGAAATAAAGTCAGTTTAGGCACAATTATCAAGAAAAAGTAACAAAGAATTTGGATGTATAATTAAATTCAGAAAATAACTATAAAGAAAAGTAATGTGAGTATTTGTAAAATGTATTAAACATTCAGTTTTTATTACAAATAATACTGTGTAATACCTCAGACATAACACTAGAAGTAACTATAACAGGGAGTTATCATCATTGGTGAAACTCAAGGTGATTTTCCAAATATTCAAATGTTCTCTCTATTTCTCTTCAATTTTTAAAATTGAGACAAAAATTTTTTAAGCAATAGAGTTAAGATAGCCACTTTTAATATAAATCAACTTAGTGATGATACACGTGGATAAGATTTTTCAACTTTGTCTTAAAAGTTGATACCATGATGAATTGAAAAGGAAATTAAACAAAGGATGTAAGTTATATGAGAAGATATGCTCTGTGAAAAGTAAGAGACTTTAGTCTATAGTTGAGTTATCAGTCAAGAATAAGGAAGTTTATGACCCAATTATGGCACCAATTAAACATGAAACCTTGGTGTCTTTTCTTGTGTTTGGTTTCCAAGCAACTCTTCCTTCCTTCTTACAGTAAGAGATGCAAAATTTTAAGCAAAATGACCAGGCCAAGATGTTCACTTGGCCCTTTTTAGATGACAATCCATTTCATGATGGGAGGGACAATATAGAGAAGTGATTAAGACAGCTCTGGGCCAAATGGTCCAGTTTCACATCCTGCTTATGATACTTACTAGCTGTATGATTTAGTAATAGTTAGTGGACCTCTCTGTGGCTCTGCTTTTTCAACTGGGAGGCTTAAGTGTGCTGGTAAACAATAAGTATGGACTAGTATACCTTTCCATATAGGTTTAGTAAATATTAAAAAAGTAAATAAAAATTCTCACTTATATCTTTGAAGCTAGGGTGGCATATATAAAGACAAAAATATAAATTACTTCTGTTTCTGGGAAGATGGAGAACCACATTTTTTTTTTCTATTTCTCCTGCTAAATACAACTAAAATCCCTAGCTATTATGTATAAAACAAACAAAAGACAATTCTGAAAAGAAGGGAGAATAAGGCAGACCAGCTAGGTCCGTTGATATCTAAGAAAATTACAATGGTGAGTCTCCAGGGTTTTCTTTTTGCCTCAAATACTCTGGACCAGACAATAGAGAACCTGGTAATTTAAAAATGCCAATGAAGTAGAAAGACAATACACATTCTATATAACCAAGAGACAGTAAAGGAATAGCCTCAGAGGATGGAAAACTTTTAGACAATAGCTAGTCTGCTGCAGCCAACACCACAGAGAAATGTGGCCTTATCTTCGTCCAAACCAGGAAAAGTCTTAGTGGGAAGTCTAAAACACAACATTGGAGAGGTTACAAAGAGGTACCACAAAACATCTGCAAGGGCAATGTCAAAAAAAAAAGCTGAGTAGGGAGTTGTGAAAATTTCATCTTCTCCAAATGGTAACAAGCCCCTTCGCTACAACCTAACATATGAAGAGAGACCACATTGGAATGTTGGACTTCCATCTCTACCCACCAGTAATGAGGCAGCCCTTCTTACACCTGCAGATGTAGTGTCAGAAGAGAGCAATTGGAGGGACTTTCAGGAGCATCTGAAAAGAACCAGCTTCCTGTCCATGGTGATTACTTGGGAAACTCCCTCAGAACTTGAGGACTAAAAGACACCAGAATACCTAAGTATTTCCTACTGTTAAAACATTTTTTTTAATGCAAAAATAAGAGAACCATCAAGTATAATAAGAATCCCTTTTCTATTCTTCAGAGTTTTTCATCACTTCCTTCAATTAGAGACTGGAGAAGGCAATGGCACCCCACTCCAGTGTTCTTGCTGGAAAATCCCATGGATGGAGGAGCCTGGTGGGCTGCAGTCCATGGGGTTGCTAAAAGTAGGACACAACTGAGCGACTTCACTTCACTTCACTTTTACTTTCACTTTCAATTAGAGAGCTTCCTGATTATCTTCCCAATAAATCCATTTTTATCGAAATTTTTCTTAGTTTCTGTTGCTTTCCATTAAAAAAGTTTTAACTTATATAACTATGAAATGTACATAAATTATTTATAGTCTTTTGTCATCATTTTCAATATTTTGTTTTTGCTGTTGCTGTTCAATCGTGAAGTCATGTCTGACTCTGCAACTCCATGAACTGCAGCATCCCAGGCTTTCCTGTTTTCACTCTCTCCCAGAATTTGCTCAAACTCATGTACATTGAGTTGGTGATCATCCAATCACCTCATCCTCTGCTACCCCTTCTCCTGTTGCCTTCAATCTTTCATAGCATCAGGGTCTTTTACAATGAGTCAGCTCTTCTCATTAGGTGGCCAATATATGGGAGCTTCAGCTTTAGCATCACTTTCTGAATATGCAGGGTTGATTACCTTTAGGACTGACTGCTTTGATGTCCTTGCAGCCCAAGAGACTTTAAGTTCCACAATTAAAAAGCATCTGTTCTCTAGCATTCAACTTCTTTATGGCCCAACTCTCACATCCATACATGACTAATGGAAAAAATCATAGCTTTTACTAGACAGATTGTTGGCAAAACAATGTATCTGCTTTTTAATATGTTGTCTAGGTTGGTGATAGCTTTTCTTCCAAGGAGCAAGCATCTTTCAATTTCATGGCTGCAGTCACCATTTACTGAGATTTTGTAGCCCAAGAAAATTAAGTCTGTCACTGTCTCCATATCTATTTGCCATGAAGTGATGGGATGGATGCCATGATCTTCATTTTTTGAATGTTGAGTTTTAAGCCAGCTTCTTTACTCTCTTTTCTCACCCTCATCAAGAGGCTGTTTAGCTCCTCTTCACTTTCTGCCATTAGAATGGTATCATCTGCATATCTGAGGCTGTCAATGTTTCTCTGGGAATCTTGATTCTAGCTTGTGATTATAGGAGGTAAATGATAATTTATGCTATTTTAGTATACAGTAATTTGCTTACCCCATACTTACTTCAATTCCTAAAGGCCTTCTTATATTATAAATACTAGAATGCTTTATATATATCCTAGATTCACTTATAGGTTTTATTCCTTTATTTTTTTCTTATGTGATCTGGCTTCCACCAACAGTCACAAAAGGGAGCAAGCTTTGAGCCTTCACTCAGGGAAATCAGGGTTTGAAGCAGAAGTGTTTAACTCTTTTAAGGCGGGAGTTCTTAATTATTTTTGTGCCATTGACCTGTTTGGTAGTCATAAATTGTGCTAATACTATTGTAGCTTGCACTTTACATTCAAAACAATAAAAAGCTAAACTTCAGTTAAAAGATATAAAAAATATTTCTATTCAAGTTCAAGAAAGTATAGAATGTCAATGAAACATGATTCACCACCAATTCCTAAGGATGTCTCTAGGCGTAATGATGTGGTGATCGATGTCAGTATATATGGGGAGATACCATTCAAGATATCTTTCAAAGGAAGATACTGTTGGGGTTCCCTTGTGGCTCAGCTGGTAAAGAATCTGCCTGCAGTGTGGGAGACCTGGGTTCAGTCCTTCAGTTGAGAAGATCCCCTGGAGAAGGGAAAGGTTGCTCACTTCAGTATTCCAGCCTGGAGGATTCCATGGACTGTATAGTCCATGACCTCGCAAAGAGTCAGACATAAATGAACGACTTTCATAACCTTTCAAGAGGATGCCAAATTCTTTTCTTGACTAACAGGACAAATCCTATATGTGTTTGAACATTTATCCTTATCTTATTTTATATTATCTAATGTTATTAAATTTTAAGCCACTCCTATAAATTCTGGACCCTACCTATTATTTTCTTTAAAAATCTAGCTTGAAGGAATTCTGTTGTCTGCAACTAACAAGAGTGACCTATATAGTAATCAATTAAAGAAATGGTTGTGAGAAAAAGTAAGCTAAAAGGAAATGAGAATTTAAAGTGTTTTTCTGACCTAGAGTTTTAGTGTTTGAAGGTAATAGGGACCTGGCTGGAAGAAACCCTGGTAATCTCTAGTATACAATGATGAAACAAGATTTAAACTATTTAACATGGGTACTTTGAATAAAATGCCTACTGAAAGTAAAACTTTGAGTGGCAATTACAATGACATTTTGAAAAACTGATATGAGTTTGCTGTTTCTAAATTTAATGGAGAGCTTAACAAAAATTATTTACTTAATTAAATTGTTAGATAAAAGGATAGGTCAGAGAACCACTGGGTTTCTTTTTGAGGTAACACAGTTTGTATAGTTTAATATCAGGTGTAGAATCAGAACTTGAGTGGTACTGAACTATAAGATATATTTACAGCAAGTCTAGAGCTTTTATCTAAAAGTTGGGATGTTGTTTAGAATAATGAGGAATTAAGAAACAATGGAGATATTCAGTTGCTGCTGAATATGTTAAATGGAATAAGGCATTTTCCTTCTCAGTAGAAATAGTCCTTCTTCTGTAATGACCTCTTTTGAGGATAGTTATCTCTCAAAAGTATATAAATTTTCTTCAGGTCCTACTTATACCACAGTATAACATATCAACCCCAGGCCAAAAATTTTACCTTGTTACACATTAGAATTTACCTGTAGAGGTTAAAGTACCCTGCTGTATTTCTTGACCACTTAAACAAGATTTTATGAGTATGTGGCCTAGCCATTTGCTTCTTTAAAATATTCTCCAGAAGAAGCTTATCATCTCACCACAAATTTTATATACAAGATATATAAATACACACATATGTACATAATTCCTGTTGTTGTTTAGTTGCTATGTCATGCCTTACTCTTTTGTAACCACATGGACTGTAGCCCACCAGGTTCCTCTGTCCATGGAATTTAAAGGCAAGACAATTGGAGTGGGTTGCCAGTTCTTTCTCCAAGGGGTCTCCCCAACCCAAGGATTGAGCCCCCATTTCCCACATTGTCAGAAAGATTCTTCACCTCTAAACACTGTATATATATATGTGTGTGTGTGCGTGTGTGTACATATATGTATATATATATATATATATATATATATAATACATACATACATTTATATATTCACTATAGTGTATAAACACTATATATATGTTATATATGTGTATTTTGTACATATGTATGTGTATGTGGGCTTCTCTGACATTTCAGTTGGTAAAGAATCCACCTGAAATGCAGGAGACCCTGGTTCAATTCCTGGGTCATGAAGGTCTGCTGGAGAAGGGATAGACTATTCACTCCAGTATTCTTAGGCTTCCCTTTTGGTTCAGCTGGTAAAAAATCTGCCTGCAAATTGGGAGACCTAGATTCAACCCCTGGGTTGGGAAGATCCCCTAGAGAAGGGAAAGGCTTCCATTCCAGTATCCTGGCCTGGAGAATTTCATGGACTTCACAAAGAGTCAGACATGACTGAGAGACTTTCACTTTCACATGTATATGTGTGTGCGTGTGTGTAATGTTATCATCTTCATCCAACTGCCCCCCAAAAATAAAACAAGGCAAATATGGAGGAAACATGAAATACTTTACTCCTAAGATAAGAAGGGCATATTTCACTTCCACCACACAGCAGAACAGTGACAGCTTCCATCTTAAGGTCAAGGAAGAGTGGAAATGTAGTTACCATGTGTTTCCAAGAAGATAGACATGCATAAAATTTAGCTAGCATGTGCCTCTGAGAGTAATCATGGAATATTAATGGAAAAAGAGAAAATTTAATATTGCATAGCAGCATAAGAAAGCTCTCAATCCAGTATCAAGTTTCATGAACACTGGTTCCCCATCATATTTCCAGTACCATTCTCTTTTTAGTTTCTTCTCGCCCCTTTCAATACCAACAGTCACTTCCCAAACCCACATAACCATGTTTTTTGTATATTATAATGTTTTAACTCATTTCTACTTAAACCTTTCCCACCTGCATACTATGCTCACAATCATGCTTTTGTTAAATAAATAGATCTGTTAACATTTTTCTGAAGCAAAAGAAGAATTTTTTTTCTATCCATCTAAGCCAACCAGCTCAAAATGTTATTGCTGTTCAGTCACTAAGCACTGTCTTATTCTTTAATTCCCCATGGACTGTAGCAGATCAGGCTCCTCTGTCCTCCACAGTCTCTTGGAGTTTGCTCAAATTCACATTCACTAAGTTGGTGATGCTATCTAACCATCCCATCCTCTGCTGCCCCCTTTTCCTTTTGCCTTAAATCTTTCCCCAGCATCATTTCCAGTGAGTTTGCACTTCACATCAGGTGGCCAAAGTATTGGAGTTTCAGCTTCAGTAACAGTTTTCACAATGAATATTCAGGATTGATCTCCATTAAGATTGACTAGTTTGACCTCATTGCAGTCTCAAAATATAGAGATTTAAAAACAAACAAGTTTCCTTTCTGTCATAGAATCTTCCAAAATCCCTACACTTTCTATTCATATATTAAAAGTTACTATAAATATTTAAAGATGGCCTGCCAGATGAGAGATACTATTGCCAGGAAAACAAACTCATCACAGTATGCATGCTATTCAGAGACACCCTGTGAATTATGTCACATGGTATACGTAAGTGCCCTGTCACAAACACGTATGTGCTCAGTAGTCTTTTGTTGTTGTTGTTGTTCTTCCTTTCTCTTCTTTCTTCTCATCCAGTCTTCTCTGTTTGAGCCTTTCATCTTGTTTTCCAACATGCACTTCTTTGGTTGACTTCTTCAGTCTCACATTTATGACCTTCTCTATGACATGAGGATAGGATATGGTACAAGGAATCTAGAGTTCTAAGAACCTTTCAAATAAGTGAATAAGCACTAGAAATATAATTTCCCTAAATCTGTTCTATTTGTGTGAAATGTGTCTAATTTTAAAAGTATAATCCTTAATTTTAATTCCTTAAAAATATTTCTTAAATATATTATTCTATGACTTACTTTGTTGTTGCTATTGTTCCTAGAGTGGTAACATTCAGTAGAAATATATTTGCAATACGTCTATTATGTAATGAAATCAGTTCTTTAGGTTAGTATGCTGTGCAGTGCTTCAGATGGTGAACAACCTAATTGCTTTTCATCACTCTGTGCTGATCAGATCAGTTCAGTTCAGTTCAGTCGCTCAGTCGTGTCTGACTCCAACCCCATGAATTGCAGCATACCAGGCTTCCCTGTCCATCACTAACTCCCAGAGTTCACCCAAACCCACATCCATCGAGTTAGTGATGCCATCCAGCCATCTCATCCTCTGTCATCCCTTTCTCCTCCTGCCCCCAATCCCTCCCAGCATCACAGTCTTTCCAATGAGTCAACTCTTCACATGAGGTGGCCAAAGTACTGGAGTTTCAGCTTTAGCATCATTCCTTCCAAAGAACATCCAGGACTGATCTCCTTTAGAGTGGACTGGTTGGATCACCTTGCAGTCCAAAGGTCTCTCAAGAGTCTTCTCCAACACCACAGTTCAAAAGCATGAATTCTCTGGCATTCAGCTTTCTTCACAGTCCAACTCTCACACCCATACATGACTACTGGAAAAACCATAGCCTTTAATAGAAGGACCTTTGTTGGCAAAGTAATGTCTCTGCTTTTTAATATTCTATCTAGATTAGTCAAAACTTTCCTTCCAAGGAGTAAGAGTCTTTTAATTTCATGGCTACAATCACCATCTGCAGTGATTTTGGAGCCCCCAAAAATAAAGTCTGACAGTTTCCACTGTTTCCCCATCTATTTCCCATGAAATGATGGGACCAGATGCCATGATCTTCGTTTTCTGAATGTTGAGCTTTAAGCCAACGTTTTCACTCTCCTCTTTCACTTTCATCAAGAGGCTTTTTAGTTCCTCTTCCCTTGCTACCATAAGGGTGGTGTCATCTGCTATCTGAGCTTATTGATATTTCTCCCAGCAATCTTGATTCCAGCTTGTGCTTCTTCCCGTCCAGCGTTTCTCATGATGTACTCTGCATAGAAGTTAAATAAGCAGGGTGACAATATACAGCCTTGACATACTCCTTTTCCTAAGAAACAAGCAAATTTTTTTTAAAACATATCCTTCAGATGAAGAGCTCAATATTCTTTTACCCAAATATGATCCCAGAAATTTCCTCCATAGTTGCTGAAAATAGTCACAAATGCCTTCTTTTCTATCTCTCCAATGTTTCTTTAATACTGTTTTTGTGAAGAAGTAAAATATTGCTAAGTTATAAAGAACATTGATAGAGATTGATAACAGCTGATTTATAAGTTTATAAAACTCTGCTTATATCTACTTGTTATACATATTTCCTCAAATCTATATGAAGGACTGCTGACATTGTGAACATTTATTATAGGATTTTCCTTACATATAAAACCTTTTACCTTCCTTAGATTCACAAATGTTGCTACACTTCTTTTTTGAGAAATAATCTCTGTTTCTATTCAAAGACTAGACTAGCACACATTAAGCCTACCTATCCAACACTAAATTTTTAGAAACAAGAAAAAAAAAAAGTTAATGCATTGATAACAAGAAAGGAAAACTAGTGTCTCATAAACTATTCATAATCTTTCAGACATTGACAGTAGAAAAAATGAATTTAAAGAAGGAATCCATAGCCTAAAATGTGTAGCATAGTATGCTTCTATTAATAAGAGCTCACAATCTTCTGTCTGGACAGAAACAGACAGAAAAGACAGAAGGCACTGCACCACATTTCCTCCTGCTTTTTCAGTTTTTATCCTTTGCAGTGGCAGCCAAAGAAAGGTGTTATTAGTTTGATTACTCCCACAGAGACAACTAGGAAAAATTTTCCCTGTACACTGCTAACTTGTGTCAGACAATAGCCATGGAGGCAGACACCTACAGGCAAAAGCACAGGGTTTAGGAACTGAGTTAGAGTGACAGGGCAATGCCCAAAGCAACCAGCTATACACTGTAAGAAATGGGGGGCTCAAACCCAAATTTTCTTCTTAAGTACTATGCCTTCCACCCCTTACACTCTTCTGCCACTCTCATAGAAAATAGATCAAACAAAAGCTGTAGCATCTGCTGCCAGGTCTTTACCCTTAAGCAGGCTGTGCAAAGGATGCTATAGGCAATCTAGTAGAAAGTTCAGCTAGGAAAATAAGTTCATTTCGTAGCCAACACTAAGAAACAACTCAACCAACACAAGAACTAACACTTGAGGAATCAAAATTAATAGAACAAGCAGAAAAGATGATTTCCACTAACTATACACTTAGAGGCATTAATGACATTGGGTAATATTCTAACTATAGAAGAAAAAACCAGATCAGGATTTGGAAAAATCAGCGTATACAATCAATTTTATGGTAAATATAAATGACCTATTTTACATTTATTAAAATAGGAAAAAAGTAAAAAATATAGGACATGTAAGTGAAATATCAATACATAGTTTACATATTATAAATATATGTGCTGTGCTCAGGTGCTCAGTCATGTCCGACTCTTTGCAACCCCATGAACTGTAGCCCACCCTGCTCCTCTGTCCATGGGACTGTCTAGGCAAGAATGCTAGAGTAGGTTTCCATTTCCTCTTCTATGGGATATTTCTGACCCTGGGATCGAACTTGCATCTCCTCCACCTTTTGCATTGGCCAGAATATTCATCACCACTGAGCCACCTGGAAAACCCCATAATCTATTACCAATTCCAATTTCACATCTTTCCTCTTACAAAACAATTTCATTATTTATTTTCTTTCTGCAGTTTTCAATATCTCCTCCCTCTTTTCTTTCAATCAATGATTGCATTTAACAGTGTCATGCTCCTCTGAGAAACATTCTGATTTTGTTTGTTCATTTGTTTGTTTGTTTGTTTGTTTTGTTTAGCCCTCAGCTTCAAGTGTCTTTTTATCTTAAACAGCTAGCACCTGGAGATTTTTGTCAAAGGGCTAACTTAGACTAATCGATTTTGTTTTGTAAGAACAAAGAAATTCCAAGAACTGGGAATTTACTTCGCTGGGGAATATTTAAACAATGAATGATGAATATATGTATATGAAAGTCCAGCTCATTTGCCTTTCATCAGAACAACTTTTTATAATTTACACTCTAGAATTCCCCTCTAAGATCTAACTGAAGATTTACTCTTCCAGAAAATGTCTTCTTTCTTGACTTCACTTTTGTTGTCCTGCCTGCCAGCCCATCCAATCTCTTTTTTGAAATTTATTTTTAATTGAAGGATAATTGCTTTATAGTATTAGTTTGGTTTCTACCAAACATTAATATGAAACAGCCATAGATTTACCCATGTCCCCACCCACTTGAACATCCCTGCCACCTCCCTCCCCATCCTACCCTTCTAAGCTATTCCCTAGGCCCAGTCTGAGTTCCCTGAGTCATACAGCAAATTCACTTTGACTATCTATTTTACATATAGTAATGCACATTTCCATGTTACTCTCTCCATACCTACTACCCACACCTTCTCCACCACCCAGCTGTGCCCATGAGTTTGTTCTCAATGTCAGTGTCTCCATTGTTCTGCAAATTGGTTCATTGGTGCCATCTTTATAAATTCCATATATATATATGCCTTAGTATATGATACTTTTTCTCTTTTTGACTTACTTCACTCTGTATAATAATCTCTAGGTTCATCTTCCTCATTAGGACTAATCTGAATGCATTCCTTTTTATCAGTTCAGTTCAGTTCCTCAGTTGTGTCCAACTCTTTGTGACCCCCTGGACTGCAGAATGCCAGGCTTCCCTGTCCATCACCAACTCTCAGAGATCACTCAAACTCATGCCCATCAAGTCAGTGATGCCATCCAACCATCCTATCCTCTGTTGTCCCCTTCTCCTCCTGCCTTTAATCTTTCCCAGCATTAGGGTCTTTTCAAATGTGTCAGTTCTTCACATCACGTGGCCAAAATATCAGAGCTTCAGCTTCAGCATCAGTCCTTCCAATGAATATCCAGGACTGATTTCCTTTAGGATTGACTGGTTGGATCTCCTTGCAGTCCAAGGGACTCTCAAGAGTCTTCTCCAACAACACGGATCAAAAGCATCAATTCTTTGGTGCTCAGGTTTCTTGATAGCCCAAATCTCACATCCATACATGATTACTGGATAAACCATAGCTTTGACTAGATGGACCTTTGTTGGAAAAGTAATGTCTCTACTTTTTAATATGCTGTCTATGTTGGTCATAGCTTTTCTTCCAAGGAGCAAGTGTCCTTTAATTTCGTCTTGATGGATGAGTAATATTCCCTTATATTTTGTACCTCAGCTTCTTAATCCATTCTTCTGCCAGTGGACATCTAGAGTGCTTCCATGTCTTAGTTATTGTAAATAGAGCTGTAATGAATATTGGGTTGCATGTGTCTTTTGCAATTTTGGTTTCCTCAGGATATATGCCTAGTTGTGGGATTGCTAGGTCAAACAGCTTTTATTCCTAGTTTTCTAAGGAGTTCTCCATTCTGTTCTCCATAATGGCTGTATCAATTTGCATTCCCACCAACAGTGCAAGAGAGTTCTTTTTTCTCTATAGCTTCTCTAGCATTTATTTGTAGATTGTTTGATGATAGCCATTCTGTCTGGTGTTAGGTGATATCTCTTTGTAGTTTTGATTTGCATTTCTCTAATAGTGATGTTGAGCATCTTTTCATGTGTTTATTAGCCAACTATATGTCTTCTTTGGAGAAATGTCTGTTTAGATGTTTTGCCCATTTTTTTAAATTGAGTTAATTATTTTTCTGATATTAACTTATATGAGCTGCTTGTATATTTTTGAAATGAATCATTTGTCAGTTTCATTTGCTATTATATTTTCCCACTCTGAGAGTGTCTCTTCACCTGGTTTATAGTTTCCTTTGCTGTGCAATAGCTTGAAGGTTTAATTAGATCTCACTTGTTTATTTTTGTTTTTATTTCCATTTCTATAGGAGGTGGGTCATCAAGGATCTTGCTGTAATTTGTCATAGCATATTCTGCCTATACTTTCCTCTAAGAATTTTATAGTTTCTGGTCTTACTTTTAAGTCTTTAATTCATTTTGAGTCTAGCTTTGTATATGGTATTAAGAAGTGTTCTATTTTCATTCTTATACACATATGTATCCCATTTTACCAGCACCACTTACTGTAGAGGCTATATTTACCCTATTGTGTATTCTTGCCTCCTTCATCAAAAACAAGGTATCCATGGGTACATGGGTTTATCTCTGGGCGTTCTGTCTTGTTCCATTGGTCCATACTTCTATTTTTGTGCCATGCTATCTTGATGACTATACCTTTGTATTATACTCTGAAGTCAGGAATGTTGATTCCTCCATGTCTATTTTTCTTTCTCAAGATTGCTTTGGCTATTAGGGTCTTTTGTGTTTCCATATGAATAGTGAGATATTTGATCTAGTTCTGTAAAAAATGCCATTGGCAATTTGACAGGGATTACATGGAATCTGTAGATTACATATGGTAGTATAGACATTTTCCCAATATTGATTCTTCCAATCTAGGAACATGGAATGTCTCTCCATCTGTTTAAGTTGTATTTGATTTCTTTGATCAGTGTCTTATACTTTTCTATATATAACTCTTTTGTCTCCTTAGTTAAGTTTATCCCTAAGCACTGCATTATTTTTGTTGCAAAGGTAAATGAGATTGATTCCTTAATTTCTCTTTCTAGTATTTCATTGTTACTTTATAGGAATGCAAGTGATTTTTGTGTATTGATTTTATATCCTACCACTTTGCTAAATTCACTGATCAGCTGTGGTAGTTTTCTGAGTGTATCTTTAGGGTTTTCTCTGTGTAGTATTAGGCTTCCCTGGTAGCTCAGCTGGTAAATAATCTGCCTACAATGCATGAGACCCTGCTTCAATTCCTGGGTTTGGGAAGATACCCTGGAGAAAGGATAGGCTACCCGCTCGAGTATTCTTGGACATCTCTGGTGGCTTAAAAGGTAAAGGGTCTTCCTACAATGTGGAAAACCTGGGTTTGATCCCTGGTTTTGGAAAATGCCCTGGAGGAGAGCATGGCAACCCACTCTAGCATTCTTTCATCTCTCCATGGACAGAGGGGTCTCGCAGGCTATAGCCCATGGGCAACACCAGAGTCAGACACAACAGAGTAACTAAGCATATGTATAGTATCATGTGGTTTGCTAAAAATGAGAATTTTACTTCTTTTCCAATCTGGATTACTTTTATTTGTTTTAATGCTGGGATTGCCATGACTAACACTTTCAAAGCTATGTTCAATAATAGTGGTGAGAGTGAGCACCCTTGTTTTGTTCCTTATCTTAGAGAAAGTGCTTTTAGTTTTCACCTCTCAGAATAATGTTTGCTGTGGACTTATCATACATGGTCTTTATTATATTGAAGTAGGTTTCTTCTATTTTTTGAAGAGTTTTTATCATAAATAGGTGTTGAATTTTTCATAAGTTTTTTCTTCATCTATTGCAAATATCATATGGTTTTTACCTTTTCATTTGTTAATATGATGTATCACATTGATTGATATGGATATATTGAAAATCCTTACATCCCTAGGATAAATCCGACTTGATAAACTTGACTTGATCATGGTGTGTGATCTCTTTAATGTGCTGTTCAATTCGGTTTGCTATAATTTTGTTGAATATTTTTGTATCTATGTTCATCAGTGATATTGGTCTTTAATTTTTTGTTGTTGTTGTTGCCTTTGTCTGGTTTTGATATTGTGGTGATGTTAGTCTCATAGAACGATTTTGGAAGTGCTCTTCCCTCTGCAATTTTGTGGATGCATTTTAGAACAACAATGATTAGTTCTTCTCCAATTATTTGAGAGAATCCATCTGGCCCTGGGCTTTTGTTTTTGGGGACATTCTTGATCACAGTTTCAATTTTAGTGCTTATAATTGGGTTGCTTATAATTTCTATTTATTCTTGGTTCAGTCTTGGAAAACTGAACATTTTAAATAATCTGTCCATTTCTTCCAGCTTGTCCTTTTATTGGCATATAGTTGTGTGTAGTAGTCTTTTATTACTCTTTGAATTTTGTGTTGTATGTTGTCGCCTCTTCTTTTCCATTTCTAAGTTTGTTGATTTGATTCTTCTCCCTTTTTTTCTTGATGAGTCCTGCTAATGGTTTATGAATTTTGTCTATCTTCTCAAAGAATCAGGTTTTAGTTTTATTAATTTTTACTATTTATCAGATCTAGTCCCTTAAATCTATTTCTCACTTCCACTGTATAATCATAAGGGATTTGATTCAGGTCATACTTGAATGGTCTAGTGAATTTCCCTACTTTCTTCAATTTAAGTCTGAATTTGGCAATAAGGAGTTCATGATCTGAGCCACAGTCAGTTCCCAGTCTTGTTTTTGCTGACTGTATAGAGCTTCTCCATCTTTGGCTACAAAGAATATAATCAATATAATTTCGGTGTTGACCATCTGGTGATGTCCATGTGTAGATTCTTCCCTTGTGTTGTTGGAAGAGGGTGTTTGCTATGACCAGTGTGTTCTCTTGGCCAAACCCTATTAGCCTTTGCCCTGCTTCATTCCATATTCCAAGGCCAAATTTGTCTGTTACTCCAGGTGTTTCTTGACTTCCTACTTTTGCATTCCAGTCTCCTATAATGAAAAAGACATCTTTTTTTGGTGTTAGTTCTAAAAGGTCTTGTAGGTCTTCATAAAACCGTTCAACTTCAACTTCTTCAGCATTACTGGTTGGGACATAGACTTGGATCTATGAATCTTGGAATCAAGATTGCCAGGAGAAATATCAATAACCTCAGATATGCAGATGACACCACCCTTATGGCAGAAAGTGAAGAGGAACTAAAAAGCCTCTTGATGAAAGTAAAAGTGGAGAGTGAAAAAGTTGGCTTAAAGCTCAACATTCAGAAAACTAAAATCATGGCATCTGGTCCCATCACTTCATGGAAAATAGATGGGGAAACAGTGGAAACAGTGTCAGACTTTATTTTGGGGGGCTCCAAAATCACTGCAGATGGTGACTGCAGCCATGAAATTAAAAGACGCTTACTCCTTGGAAGGAAAGTTATGACCAACCTAGATAGCATATTCAAAAGCAGAGACATTACTTTGCCAATAAAGGTCTGTCTAGTCAAGGCTATGGTTTTTCCAGTAGTCACTTATGGATGTGAGAGTTGGACTGTGAAGAAGCTGAGCACAGAAGAATTGATGCTTTTGAACTGTGGTGTTGAAGAAGACTCTTGAGAGTCCCTTGGACTGCAAGGAGATCCAACCAGTTCATTCTAAAGGAGATCAGTCCTGGTTATTCTTTGGAAGGACTGATGCTAAAGCTGAAACTCCAGTACTTTGGCCACCTCATGCGAAGGGTTGACTCATTGGAAAAGACTCTGATTTTGGGAGAGATTGGGGGCAGGAGGAGAAGGGGACGACAGAGGATGAGATGGCCAGATGGCATCACCAACTCGATGGACGTGGGTTTGGGTGAACTCTGGGAGTTGGTGATGGACAGGGAGGCCTGGCGTGGTGCAATTCATGGGGTTGCAGAGTCAGACATGACTGAGCCACTCAACTGAACTGAACTGAATCTTTACTATTGTTTCCTTCATTTCTTTTTCACTTATTTTTGCTCTGATATTTATGATTTATTTCCTTCTACTAATTTTGTTGTTGTTGTTTTTGTTCTTCTTCTTCCAGATGTTTTAGATGTAAATTTAGGTGTGTCTTCAATATTTTTGTTTTGTTTCCTGAGGTAGAATTGCATTGTTATAAACTTCCCAATTAAAACTGCTTTTGCTGCATCCCACAGGTTTTGAATTGTCGTGTTTTCCTTGTCATTTATTTCTATGATTCTTTTTTTTTATTTCTTCAGTAACCTCTTCATTATTTAGAATTGTATTATTTAATTTCTATTTGTTCGTGTTTTTTTAACAGCTTTTTTCCCCTGTAATTGATGTCTCATCTTATTATACTGTGGTCAGAAAAGATGATTAATATGATTTCAATTTTTTTTAAATTTACTGAAGTTTGATTTGTGACACAAGATGTGGTCCATTCTGCTGAATGTTCCAAGTGCACTTGACAAGAACGTGCATTTTTCTGTACTTGGTTGGAAAGTTCTGAAGATATCAATTAGGTCTGTTTAGTCTGATGTTTTATTTAAGTTTTGGGTTTCCTTTTAAATATTCTGTTTTGATGAACTGTCTGTTGGTATAATTGGGGTGCTAAACTACTCTACTGTTATTATGTTGCTGTCAATTTCCCCTTTTACATATGTTTGTATTTGCCTTATGTATTGAGGAGCTCTTATATTGGGTGCATAGATATTTACAATTGTTATGTCTTCTTTCTGGATTGATCCCTTGAACATTATACAGTGTTTTTCTTTATCTATTGTTATAGTCTTTATTTTAAGATCTATTTTGTCTGAAATGAGAATTGTCACTCTGGCTTTGTTTTGATTTCTATTTGCATGGAATATCTTTCTCCATCCTTTTATTTTCAGTCTGTATGGGTCTCTAGGTCTGAACTGTGTCTCTTTAAGCAGCATATCTCTATCTCTGTCTATCTATATCTATATCTATATATCTATATTTATATCTATATAATCGGTCTTATATTTGTATACATCCAGCCAGTCTATATCCTTTGGTTGGAGCATTTAATCCATTTACATTTAAAGTAATATTCCTATTGGCATTTTATTAATTGTTTTAGGTTTGTTTTTGTAGGTCATTCCTTTCTCTTGTGTTCATTGCCTATAAAAGTCCCTTTAGTAATTGCTGCAAAGCTAGTTTGGTGCAGCTAAATTTTCTTAACTTTGCTTGTCTGTAAAGTTTTTTATTTCTCCATGAAATGTGAAAGAAATCTTTGCTAGAGAGAGTAATTTTGGTTGTAGATTCTTTTTTTTTTTTTTTAAATACTTTAAATATATTCCCTTCTGGCCTGCAGTTTCCCCTGAAAGATCAGCTGTTTATTGTATGGGTTTCCCATTCTATGTTACTTGTTTCTTTTTCCTTGCTGCTTTTAATATTCTTTCTTTGTATTTAGTATCTGTTAGCTTGATGAGTATGCATGTTGATGTGTTTCTCCTTGGGTATATGCTGTATGTGACTCTGCACTTCTTGGATTTGATTGATAATTTCCTTTCCCACACTGGGGAAGTTTTTAGCTATTATCTCTTAAAATTTATTCTCATTGCCTTTCTTTTTCTCTTCTTCCTCTGAGACCCCTATAACCTGTATGTTGGCTTGGTTAATATTGTCCCAAAGGTCTCTGAGGCTATCTCTCTCTCTCTCTCTTTTTTTTTATTCTTTTTCCTTTATTCTGCTCTTCAGCAGTTATTTCCACCAGTCTATCTTCCAACTCACATATCCCATCTTCTGCTTCCAGTAATCTACTATTGGTTCTCTCCAGAGTATTTTTAATTTCAGTAATTGAGCTATTCATCTGTTTCTTTATTCTTTATTTCTTCTGTGTCCTTGGTAATTGTGTTAATTGCTTCCTGCACTTTTCTTGTTCTATTTTCAAGGTTTTGGAACACCGTTGCCAACATTATTTTTATTTCTTTTTCACTTCATTTGCCTATTTTGTCTTCATTTAGTTGGTCTTATATGTTTCTAGCTTCTTCCTTCATTTGTGCAATACTTCTCTGTCTTTCCTTTTTCCTTTTTTTGTTTTTTTAATTTACTGTGTTTGAGATCTCCTTTTCCGAAGCTTTGAAGTTGAATTCCTTCTTCCTTTTGATTTCTTCCCTTGGTGAGTTGGGTTGATCCAGTGTTTTGCATAGGTTTCTGTTGGATGGGACTTGTGGTTGTGGTCTGGTGGGATTAGGTAAATTTTTTTTTTTTCCTTTGCTGGGTTGTGTTATACGAGGTGGCAATCCCTTTTGTTTGCTAAAGATTTCTTCAGTTGCTGAATCATGTTTGACTTTTTGAGACCCCATCGACTGCAGTGTGCAAGGCCTCCCTGTCCTCAATATCTCCTAGAGCATGCTGAAACTCATGTTCATTGAGTCAGTGATGCCATCCAACCATCTTGTTCAAAGTAGTTGCCTTCTCCTGCCTTCAATCTTTCCTAACATCAGCATCTTTTCCAATGACGTGGTTGTTTGCATCAGGTGGCCAATGTATTGGAGCTTCAGCCTCAGGATCAGTCTTCCCAATGTATATTCATGACTGATTTCCTTTAGGATTGACTGATTTGATCTCCTTTCTGTTCAAGGGACTCTCAAGAGTCTTCTCCATCACCACAGTTCAAAAGCATCAATTCTTTGGTGCTCAGCTTTCCTTATTGTCCAACTTTCACATCCATACATGACTAACAGAAAAACCACAGCTTTGACTATATGGGTCTTTGTCAACAAAGTAATGTCTCTGCTTTTTAATACACTCTAGAAGGCGGCAATGGCGACCCACTCCAGTACTCTTGCCTGGAAAATCCCATGGGTGGAGGAGCCTGATAGGCTGCAGTCCATGGAGTCACTAAGAGTTGGACACGACTGAGCGACTTCACTTTCATGCATTGGAGAAGGACATGGCAACCCACTCCGGTGTTCTTGCCTGGAGAATCCCAGGGACAGAGGAGCCTGGTGGGCTGCCGTCTATGGGGTTGCACAGAGTCAGACACGACTGAAGTGACTTAGCAGCAGCAGCAGATTGTCATAACTTTACTTCCAAGGAGCAAATATCTTTTAATTTCATGGCTGAAGTCACCATCTGCAGTGATTTTTGGAGCCCAAGAAAATAAAGTCTATCACTGTTTCCATTGTTTGCCCTTCTATTTGTCATGAAGTGATGGGACTAAATACCATGACTTTTGTTTTTTGAATGTTGAGTTTTAAACCACCTCTTTCACTTGAGACTCTTTAGTTCTTCTTCACTGTCTGCCATAAGGTGTTGCCATCTGCATATCTGTGATTTTTGATATTTCTTCTAGCAATCTTGATTCCAGCTTGTACTTCATACAACCCTGCATTTTGCATAATGTACTCTGCATATAAGTTTAATAAACAAGGTGAAAATATATAGCCTTGATGTGTTCCTTTCCCAATTTGGAACAAGTTGTTCCATGTCCAGTTCTAATTGTTGCTTCTTGATCTGCATACAGGTTTCTCAGAAGGCAAGTTAGGTGGTCTGGTTTTCCCATCTCTTTTAAGAATATTCCCTTTTGTTGTGATTCACACAGTCAAAGGCTTTAGCGTAGTCAGTAAAGCAGAAGTAGAGTGTTTCCTTTTTCTGGAATTCTCTTTTTTCTATCATCTAATGGATGTTAGCAATTTGATCTTTCTTTCCTCTGCCTTTCTAAATCCAGCTTGAACATATGGAAGTTCTCCATTCACATACTGCTGAATCCTAGCTTGGAGAATTTTGAGCATATCTTTCCTAGCATATGAAATAAGTGTAATTGCATAATTGTTTGAACTTACAAATAGCTGAGAAAAGAAGAGAAGCAAAAGGCAAAGGTGAAAAGGAAAGATATGTCCATCTGGATACAGAGTTTCAAAGCCAGTGATGAGAGACAAGAAAGCTTTGTTATGAAAGCCTTCCTAAGTGAACAATGCAAAAACATAAAGGAAAGCAACAGAATGGAAAAGACTAGATATCTGTTCTAGAAAATTAGAGATACCAAGGGAATATTTCATGTAAAGATGGGCACAAGGAAGGGCAGGAACAGTATGGACCTAACAGAGGCAGAAGATATTAAGAAGAGGTGGCAAGAATACACAGAAGAGCTATACAAAAAGATCTTAATGACCCATATAATCCTGATGATGTGATCTGTCACCTAGAGCCAGATATCTTGGAGTGTGAGGTCAAGTGGGCCTTAGGAAGCATCACTCCAAACAAAGCTAATGGTGATGTAATTCTAGCTGAGTTATTTCAAATCCTAAAAGATGATGCTGTGAAAGTGCTGCACTCCATATGCCAGCCAATTTGGAGACCTCAGCAGTGTCCATAGCACTGCAAATTCCAGCTTTCATTTAAATCGCAAAGAAGAGCAGTGTCAAGGGGTGCACATGATTAGGTTTGCTTTTTTTTTTTTTTTTTTCTTGTTTGTTGTTTGGGTAAGGCATCCTGTACTGGGTGCAGACAACAGCTGGGTGATACCAGGTCTTATATGCAGGTGAAGGACTTTGTTGGAGTTCTCACTATCAATATTCCCTGGGGTTAGAAGTTTTCTGGAAGTCTAGATTCTTGTTATCAGTTCTCCACCTTCAAAGGCTCAGGGCCCAATCTCTGGCTAGGAAACAGATTCCACTGAGATTCTGGTTATGGAACTGAGGTGTTTTGCTGTGGTATTTAAGGGGATTTAAGCAAACACACTAAAGCAAGAAACAAAAGGCAAATACTAACAGAAATAATGGCTTACATACACAAATAAAACCTAAACAGTTCAAAAAAAAAGAAAGAAAGTAGAAGAGATTGACCCGACGAGCAAAGGAAAGCAAAAAAGATATCAACCAGGTAAAAAGAAAAATAACTAAGGTATAAATTGCAAAACAAAACTAAAGCAACATGCCAACTGGGGAATAAAGGTATGAAACAAAAACAGACTAATAAACATGGTGAGAAAAAGAAAAAAAAAAGAAAGAAACGATAGAAAGGCAAAGTTAAATAGAGGCAGATAAAGAGATTTATATACATTAAAGAATAATTTCAACAGTAAAAGAATAAGAAAAGCAAAGCAAAGAATATATGCAGAAAACTAAAAATGATAGTTTTTTTTTAAATTAAAGTATAGAAAATAAAACAAAGGAAGGGGCCTCTCAAGACTGCAAAAAGGCCAGTGTCGAAGCAGACAGATTTATGGGAAATAAAATGTGTGGTTAACAAAAACAACAAATTCTCAAAAGTGCATATAGATTTAATAGTACTAATAAAAACAGCTACAGCAGAGGGGGAATAAAGGAAAAAAGAAAAAAAAAATTCAGAAGCACCTAAAGAACAAGTTAAACTATAAGAATAATAAATATTTTTCTTGGATCTCAGCTGTCAGTGTCTTTTCCCTTGCTGTGAGTCACAGTCCACCTCACCTCCTTAGGATGCCCTCCAACACTGGCTGGTCTTTGGACCTGTTTTGGGGACAGCTCAGACTTTAACCTGGTCCTACTCCTGTGTGTTCTTGCCTCTAATGTCTGCATCTGCTCGTGCTAGTACACTTTATTTTGTAGAACCTCTCATTGTCCTTTTATATATTCCGTAGACACAAAGTCTGCCTAGTTGATCCGGTGGATTCAATCTGCAACTTCTATCACTTGTGGGAAGGTTTAGGGTTCTCTTCCTTAGCAACACCACCCCTAGGTTTTAATTGTGCTTTTATCTCCACCTTTGTGTTTGATTCATCCATTGGAGTTTGCTCCTGCGGGTGCCCTAGAGGACTTGGGTCTGCCTCAGGGAGGAGTCAGAGAAGGCAATGACACCCCACTCCAGTACTCTTGCCTGGAAAATCCCATGGTAGGCTGCAGTCCATGGGGTTGCTAAGAGTCGGACACGTCTGAGCGACTTCACTTTCACTTTTCACTTTCATGCATTGGAGAAGGAAATGGCACCCCATTCCAGTGTTCTTGCCTGGAGAATCCCAGGGACAGGGGAGCCTGGTCAGCTGCCGTCTATGGGGTCACACAGAGTCGGACACAACTGAAGCGACTTAGCAGCAGCAGCAGGGAGGAGTGGGTGTGGAGGTGCTGAAACTGCTTGGCTCACAGGGTCCCTGGCAGTAGTAGCTACTCAGGGGAGCCGGTGGCTAGGACAGCAAGGAATATGGTGCTTTTAGTTTTTTTTCCTAGCCTCTGGCTCTCTGCCCCAGTGGGGACTGCATGAAGGGATAGCACAGAAGCTTGGGCCACAGGGACCCTGACAATGCCAGATACACAAGGGTGCTGGTGGCAACTGTCACAGGAAATATTGTTCTATTAGGGTCTTTTCTAGCTTCTGGCATCTCTGCCCCAGTGAGGAATGATCATGGAGATGGCACAGCTGGTTGGATCATGGGAACTCTGGAGGCACCAATTGTGCAGGACACCAATTGCCTCAGCCGTAAGAGCTATGATGCTATTAGAATCTTTTCCTAGCCTCTGGCAGCTGGTGATCAAAGGATGTTTTTGGCTAATCCTTTCCTGTTATTTGGACTATTCTATTTCCTGTTATTTGGAGCACTTACAGGACTCCCTGGCTGGGGTCCTTTTCTATTCGTTGGCCCATGAGGCACTTAAAGGTCTACCTGTCTGGAGTCCTTTTCTGTTGTTTGGCACATCAGGCAGTTTAAGGGCCACCCTGAGTAGGGTCCTTCTCTGTTTCTGGGCATGTCAACTGCTTAAAGTGCCACCCTTTCTGTGGTCTTTCAGCTGTCCGGTGTTGACATGTGGGGAGAGAAGTTGTAAAGATGGCTTTATCCCATGTGAATGACTCAGTAGTATCACTCTGGCTTTCCTTCACAAGCATTTCCTACTGTAATCTCCTCCCTCAGGTGCCCTTGAGTCATCCCCCCATAGTCATAGCAGCAGACTTTGCTCTGGGATTGCTTTCCAATCTCAATACTCCAGGTGTATTCCTGATGTATCTGTGGAGAGAGATGTACTCCACATTCATCTACTTCTCTGCCATCTTGGATCTCCCCTACTCATTCTTAATGGTCTCTTCTGAGAGTGCTTTGTTTACATTTCTTGTGCAAAAATACTCAGCTCAGGTTCTCTTGTGAAAAGAAATTCCTTATTTAAAATAATGTATTTGTGTCTTGACTGAGAAAATTTTTTTTTTTAAAAAGAAGATTTCTATAACCTGTTGCTTCATCTACTCGTCTATTATCCCTGTATCTTACAGTTTTCCTGTTATAATTATGATAGAAGACTATCATAATCTCCATCCCTGCACTAATTTCAATACTTAACTACTTGCTCAAAAATTTTGATTTAGCAATTGCTGCTTTCTCACATCGCCAGTTTTCCCCTCTCTCATGCATTATTTAATCATCAGTACCTGTAGTGGGTTGAATGATGACTACCCACCCCCAGATGCTGGGGTCCAGCCCCAGTGGATCCAGGGTAATTCGAAGTGGGGACAGAGTCGGTGATTAAAGAGAGATTAATTAGAAATTTAAAGAGAGACGAGAGAAGAATAATGTAGTGAAAAAACAGAGGAGAAAAGAGACTGATGTTCCTTGGTTTACACGAAAGCTGATAAAGTCTCAAGACAAGAAACTTGCACCGTCTATGTTAGGCCACAGGCGCCCACTTGAATAGTGGAGGGTGCCCCACCTTGGGCTCCCTCTCATGGGGGCTCTAAGAAGCCTGGGCAAATAAGTAGACACGGAGAGCCTCTGTGTTCCAAGGGATCAGCCTGAAAAAGAGAGGGAGGGGGAGGGAGAAATAGAGAGAAAGAGTCGACACAGGGGAGGCCAAGCTTATGCAAAAACCCCATAACTTTATTTTCAAAAGGTGCTTATATACCCTAAGTTTTACATAATGGAAGATACAGAGTCATGCAAGGGCAGCAGTCCTGACCCTTATCGATACCAGGCTTTCTTTCTGCATATCTTTCCGTATACAAAAGGTCTCAGGTGATTTAAATTATCTTCTGGCCAAGAGGCCTGTTAACACTTTATGGTTCTCTTCTTTAATTAATGTTAATCTCATTTCCCCTGAAGTGTTTTTCTTTAATCTGCATCACCCTTAAAGCACTAAATAAAGTTACATCCCTGTAGAACAAAAGTGCAGTGGGTTATAACAAAGAAGGTACTTAACTCAAAGATCTATGTTGCTGTTTGTTTTTTCTATATACCAACTATATCAACAAATAAAAGATATGAAAACTTGGCAGCAAGTATTGGCTCAACAATGAAGCCCTTAATCAGTCCTATTCTAATGATTTTGACTCCTTGGAAGCCCCTATATTCCTAGGATGTTTTAAGCTTCCTGTGCCTCTCTCAGTCGGGAGGCTGTAAGCAATCACATGCACAGTTGTAAAAGGTCCGGACAGACTTGTCAGGCAAGTTAGAAAGTTACCAGAGGGGTTTGAGCTGAGGCACTCCTTTTATATGCAGGAGACTGTTAATTGGAGCTCTAAGTTAACTTTTTCCAGAAAAAGGTGGTGGGGGATAGCCCCTTGTTAATGTCAGAGGAGTTGGTGAAAGGCATAATATAATAAAGCAGACAGATTTTGGTTCTGGGGGTAGATGCTCGAGAAAATCTGGGGCGGGGTGAGGGGCTGAAGCCTGATCTCACCTTTGCGCTTTGTCAGGCCCCTTCCTCATGACCTTTGCCAAGGGCAGGATTCCCCATGCTGGCTCCCGGCACACAAACATGCCTGTACCCTGGAGCCCAGACTCTGTGAATCCTCCTTTATTTGGAAAAATCATCTGTGCAGACAGTATTAAGAACCTTGACATGAGATCATCATGGATTATTCAGGTGTGTCTGAAATCCAATGACAATTTCCTTTAAAAGAGAATAAAGAGAAGATGGAGACAAAGAAATAAGAAGAAATGTGACCAAGGAAACAGAAATTGGAGTGGTACAGCCAGGGAAACCAAGGAATGCCTGGAGCCACCAGAAGCTGGAAGAGGCAAAGAAGAATTCTCTCCAGAACCTCCATAGGTTGTGTAGTCCTTCTGAGAACTTGATTTTAGATTTCTGTCCTCCAGAACAATGAGGGGATAAATTTCTAAAGTTTTAGGCTACCCACTTCATGTTAATTTGTTGCAGCAGCTATAGAAAACTAATATCCAAGTATTCAAAATCACTGCAGATGGTGACTACAACCATGAAATTAAAAGACGTTTGCTCCTTGGAAGAAAATTTATGACCAACCTAGACAGCATATTAAAAAGAAGAGATGCTACTTTGCCAACAAAGGTTCTTCTAGTCAAAGCATGGTTTTTCCAGTAGTCATGCATGGATGTGAGAGTTGGACTATAAAGAAAGCTGATCACTGAAGAATTGATGATTTGAACTGTGGTATTGGAGAAGACTCTTGAGAGTCCATTGGACTGTAAAGAGATCCAACCAGTTCATCCTAAAGGAAATCAATCTTGAATATTCATTGGAAGGACTGATGTTGAAGCTGAAACTCCAATACTTTGGCCACCTGATACGAAGAACTGACTCATATGAAAAGATCCTGATGCTAGGCAAGACTGAAAGTGGGAGGAGGAGGGGTCAACAAAGGATGAGACGATTGGATGGCATCACAGACTCAATGGACATGAGTTTGCATAAACTCCAAGAGTTGATGATGAATAGAGGGACCTGGCATATTGCAGTCCATTGGGTAGCAAAGAGTCAGACATGGTTGAACGACTGAACTGAACTGATCCATACAAGGTCCAAACATCCAAACAAGAGACTAATGGTCTCTTCCTACAGCTTCCAGGTTTTTTTTTTTTTTTTTCTCCTTTTCTCACGAACCCATTCCAATCAGATTTTTCTTTTTCCCACATCACTACAAGAAACTGTTCTTACTGAAGTTACCAAAGGCCTCAACTAATAGATTCTAAATCCAATTTTCATTTATCAGTCCTTATCTTACTTTACCTATGGACAGTTTTTGACACAGGGGATCACTCTTTTCCCCCTTAAATAATTTCTCCACTTAGATTCCAGGGCACTGCACTCACCAGCTTTCCATCAACTCTACTTTTGCTACTCATTTTCTATCACCCCAACTTCTATGATTTGGTTTTCTCTAATATTTTCTCTTGCATTTCATCTTAAATATTTATATCAACTCCTAGGACAATGCATCCAATTTGTGGTTTTGAATAAAATGTACATACTGATATATTTGTAAATTATATTTCTATTCTAGTCCTTTCTGTGCACTTCAAATCAAAATAATTAACTATCTACTTATTGCATATGCTGAAATGTTTAATCATTTTGTCAAATCTAACAAATCCAACTGAACACTAACATTCCTTCCAAAGTCCTTCTCCCATGTTACTTATATCTTAGTCACTGTGGATCTTATTTTTCTTGTTATGTAAGCCAAAATATTTGAGTTATATTTGACTCATTTTAACTTGCTCCTCTAACTCATCAGGGAATCCACTAGATCCTCCTATAAATTCAAGAATTGACCTACATTTCACACAACAACTGCCAATATTCTGGGCCAACCCAAGAACTTCTTTTATGTAAACTATTGAAATAGCCTTCTAAATTATCTTTCTTCTGACTTTTTCAGCTTCCTCTCAACATAGCAGTCACTCTGATATCATTAAAATATAAACCAGCTGATATTCTGTCCCTGCTTAATACCAACCATTATCTTCCCACAACACTCAAATGAAAAAAACAGATTTCTTAAAATGACCTTGAAGTACCTACATAATTTGCCCCTTCCATTACATCTGGGGTCTCATGTCTTACTGTCTTCCTTGTTTAATCCCTTTAATGATAATGATGTGTATCTTATAGCTTATTTAAAAAACAAAGAATACTCCAATTATTTTTTTTAAGATGCTTTCACATACTTCTCTGGCCTCCTTATTTAAAATTTCAATTTTCCTTCCTACATTATTTTTCCTCCTTAACACAAATAAGTATGTGATTTTCGATATATTTTACTACTTTTTTGTACTTTGCATTGTTTGCCTCCCTCATAGATTTTAAGACCCAAAGTTCAGTGATAATCTGACAGTTATTTTCACTTTTGTATACCCAGTACCTGACACATAGTATGGCCATAATTAATCTTTGTTGAAAGACTAAATGAAATGATAAGAAAATGTTAATCCTGAGAGGTGGGACATCATAAACTAAAGCATCAAAACAAAAATATTTATGTTCTATTTGCAAATTTTAATGATAATAAAAGAATCTTAAGTCACACAAATGATCAGAGCTCAAGTTTGCATAGTGGTGATGATTTAGTTGCTAAGTGATGTTTGAAACTTGTGTGTCTGACTTTTGACTCATGGGCTGTAGTCCACTAGGCTCCTCTGTCCATTCGATTTCCCAGGCAAGAATGCTGGAGTGAGTTGCCATTTCTTTCTCCAGGTGATCTTCCCCACCCAGGAATCAAACCCGGCTCTCCAGCATTGCAGGCAGGCTGATTTCTGCATTGCAGGTGGATTTTCACCAACTGAGCTACTTCCCTGGTAGTTCAGTTGGTAAGGAATCCACTTGCAATGCAGGAGACTATCTGCAATACATGGAGTCACAAGAGTTGGACATGACTTAGGGACTAAACCACCACAAGCTTGGGTAATTCAACCAGTATTTTATATTAAGCATTTAATGCCAGATAATGTTTGGATTCCTCCTCAGGACTAAGATCATGGCATCCGGTCCCATCACTTCATGGGAAATAGATGGGGAAACAGTGGAAACAGTGCTGACTTTATTTTTTGGGGGCTCCACAATCACTGCAGATGGTGATTGCAGCCATGAAATTAAAAGATGCTTACTCATTGGAAGGAAAGTTATGACCAACCTAGACAGCATATTGAAAAGCAGAGACACTACTTTGTCAACAAAGGTCCATCTAGTCAACTCTATGGTTTTTCCAGTAGTCATGTATGGATGTGAGAGTTGGACTATAAAGAAAGCTGAGTGCCGAAGAATCAATGCTTTTGAACTGTGGTGTTGGAGAAGACTCTTGAGAGTCCCTTGAACTGCAAGGAGATCCAACTAGTCCATCCTAAAGGAGATCAGTCCTGAATATTCATTGGAAGGACTGATGTTGAAGCTGAAACTCAAATACTTTGGCTACCTGATGTGAAGAGCTGACTCATTTGAAAAGACCCTGATGCTGGGAAAGATTGAAGGTGAGAGGAAAAGGGGACGACAGAGGATGAGATGGTTGAATGGCATCACTGACTCAATGGACATGCATTCGCATAAACTCCAGAAGTTGATGATGGACAGGGAGGCCTAACATGCTGCGGTTCATGGGGTTACAAAGAGTCAGACACGACTGAGCTACTGAACTGAACTGAACTGGTTTGGATTCTAGTATTTATTTGTAACAAACTACTTCTTTTGACACATGATTGTATGTATTTTTAAAATCATTAGTAATAATTACATGTCAGAACACATCATATTGTATGTAAATAATTGAAACTAAAGATTTTTTTAATGTATGGTTGCTTTTTTGAACTGATTATTGCCAAAATTATTATGATAAAAATTTAATGTACATATATATTTGCTTCTCTTTAAACTAACAAGAAAAATTAGGAATAATGTACCATTGTGACTTTTCTCTAAACAATATCTCAAAAATGGACTCAAAAAAAACACATTCTGTCCTTAAAGATTTTAAGGGAAAGTCATTCATATAGCCCTCCTAGATACTCATTATGTTTTAGTTTTAGTATAGTTTCTTATATCTATAACAACTTCCTCAGGTGTTAATTGAGGTCTGCTCTCAAGAGCTATGCCTGAATTGTTTAACCAAAAAATAATTTATATCAAAGCATTTCATTAAATATCACCAGGTTCTTCTTATATAACTAATTCTAAAGAAGAAACAATGTTATATAATAGGGGGGGAAAAGCTCTGAATACCAATATACCAGTTTGTATTATTTTAGTAAGTAGTTATGAAACTTTGAGGGAATCCATTAACCTCTTTTGGCTTCTTTGTTCTCACTTGTTTAAAACAATTATTTTAAGCATATATCATGATTAAATTTTTAGAAATGGTAGGACTGTTGAGAGAGAGCAGGGGAAAGAAAAAAGAACTATCTAAAGACAAACACATTTATCTGGAGGTAATGTTAATTTTTATAGATTCAATACATTTATTGTAGGTAGTTACTCTTAATATTCTTTATTAATCATTTAATTTTTCATGAGACAAATATTTGAGGGATGCTTGAATAATTATTATGGAGAAGACATTCTGCTAGGCCTCAAAAGTACAACAATGAAAAACACAAATATAGTCACTGCTTGGGATTTTTCAGTGTCTCACATCATGCAATACCTTTGTCATACAAAAAGAAAAAAAAAAAAAGGAGATGAAAGTATGTTTAAACTGGAAAGTGTATGCTCACCAGAAACATTTTTATATTGAAAATGTTTTAAATGCTAGTTTGACCAAACAAATACATTTGTAGAGTTAATCTGGCCCACTTGGTCTCATAATAAGTGGCATAAAATGCTGTATGTTAAGGGAGTTAGAGTGTGAAACAAATAACTTTGTACTCTCTAGCACGTTTTATGGCCCAGAGAGAATGCTTCCATGTGTTACTATTTAGATTATATGTTCTTCAAAGATTTGTGTCCCTGGAATTAGAAGAAATAATTTCAGAAATAGTGTATCTCATGAGTTTAAATCCACATAATAACTTTTGGAAGAACTGTTGTTAGTAGGTGATATATATTTTTTTTGGAGTGAGAGTTTAAAATAATGCAAACATACAAGAAAACTATATATTCGTCACTTCAAAGAACTATTTGTAGGTACTCCTGAGGTCAAATTTAATTCAAGAGGAAACAAAAAGCATGGAAATCTGCAGAAAGATATGCTGCCCTAACATGATGAGGACATGTAATGTCCACACATTACTCAAATATTGAAAGTGGATATATGTTAGAAAACAATTTTTGCTATTGCCTTTATTATGAGAAAATGAGTTCACTTTTAGTGTTTTCTTAAACTCATCTACTTCTAATATAGTCAATGCATATACAACTTTCCTTCCATTAGATAAGCTTGGAACTTTTTATTATTATTATTTTGGTGAAGTAGAAAAGGATAGCAGTTTGTTAGTTTGCCAGACAAAGGAGGGCATAGCAGGCTAATGTCCTGAAAATCATTTGTCCTAAATTTGGGAAGATAGTGAGAATTTTATAGTAATTTTTTTAAAAGGATTTGATCAGTTCAGAGATATCCTTCTGATGGGTTGGTGGTGAGGTAAATTGACAACCTTCGGGTACACTGGTCTAGGGTCTGCATGCTTACAAGCAGTATACCATCATTAATGACTGTTTCCCACTAGAGAGGGTTTCAGCATCTGGTCTCAGGACTCAGTGAAGCTTAAGTTCTTGATATCTCATCACAGGAACAATTCAGTGAGAGACAAACTGATAGGTAAGAAGTGGATTTATTCAGAGAGAAACACTCCACAGAGCAGAGTGCAGGCCATCCCAAAAGGAAGAGCTGCTAAACCTGGAATACTTTTCATTCTCAATCAAGCAATCTGTTTTTATGCACATCTGATTTGCTGAGAGCTGCTGGTAGAAAATCTCACAATTAGAAATCTAAGCTTCTCAGTGTGGCCTAGCAAACTCTCTTTACTTTGAAAGTCAGTTTCTTTTCCATTATCTACAACAGCTTTTTCAAATCTCTCATCAGTTCTCCAAATCCATCTCCCTATTCTGAGCTAAAGATTTCACCTTCTCAAAGACAGAAGAAGTTCTCAGACAAGAATAGTTAACTCCATTTCATTAGCACAATAAATCAAGCCACCATTTCTCAAACAACACTGTTCTTCCAACCCACATTAAATTATAAAGAAACACACAAAAACAACTGAAGATAAGGAAAGGGATGGTTTCCCAGATGCTTTAGTGGTAAAGAATCTCCTGCGATGCAGGAGATGTAGGAGACACAGTTTCGATTCTGATAGCTTATGGTGAACGATGTTGATCTGTGAACTCCAAAGAAGATTTAGCTTTGGGACCAGGGCCAGGTTTGATCATTCAAGAGCTTTTGTGTAACAGAGATTTACTAAAGTATAAAAAAGGACAGAGAAAAGGACAGAGAAAGCTTCTGACATAGACATCAGAAGGAGGACGAAGAGTGATCCCTGGCTAGTCTTAGCAAGGGAGTTATATATTTTTTCATTTGGTTATTACAGTAAATCAAAAGAATTTGTCTCAAGGTTGTAAAGGTCTTACCAGACCCACTCCCACAACATACATTTTAAGATGACAGGATTAGTCAGAAGGTTCTCAAGAAGGAGAAACTTGTCCTCAAGCAGGTTACATTATTGTGATATAATCATTGGTACAGAGTTTAAGGGAAGAATATATCCTTGATCAAGAAGAGTTGTTTTGTTGTGCATTTATCAGCTCTGGGCTTAAAAAAAAAAAATTGTCCTTTTTTACTCCTTGAGAACTCCAGACCCCTTTCTCCTTCTTAAGAGCCCCAGACTCCTTTCTCCTTCTTGGGGACCCCAGACTTCTTATAAATCTACCTAGGAATTGACTCTCTCAATTCCTGGGTCAGGAAGATCTGCTGGTGGAGGAAATGGCAAGCCACTCCAACCCACTCTCTTGCCTGGAGAATATAATGGAGAGAAGAACTTGATAGGCCACTGTCCATGAGATCAGAAAAGTTGGACATGACTGAGCAACCGAACCTGCATTCATGGCTTCTAAATAAACTTGTCATAATAAAACTTTCTTTTCAGTTTCAAATTTAGTATTCGCTTCTTAAATAGAACTTACCATTATCCTATCTGTTTCTTGAAGTAGAGAGACATTTCATTTTACTTCTTACAATAGTGATACCTCATACTCATTTGAATAAATAGATTACTGTATAGGTATAAGCAACAGAAACACTTCAATATATTTTGAAAGACTGAAATAAATAAGAATCTTTCATTGATATATGATTCTCTAAAAATAATTTGAAAAAATATATGAAATTTGCATTTAAAGTTGGAAATAAAGTAGGCGCAATAGCTACAAGTCCTGGTGGCTTAGATGATAAAGAATTTGCCTGCAATGTGGGAGACCTGGGTTCGATCCCTGGGTCAGGAAGATCCCCTGGAGAAGGGAATGGTTATTCCAGTATTCCTGCCAGGAAAGTTTAATGGACAGAGGATCCTGATGGACTACAGTCTATGGGATCACAAAAAGTTGAACACAACTGAGCTACTTACAGACAGTCTGTCCATTTCTGTTCAATCCCTCAGTCATGTCCGACTCTTGGCAAGCCCATGAATCGCAGCACGCCAGGCCTCCCTGTCCATCACCAACTCCCGGAGTTCACTCAGACTCATGTCCTTCGAGTCGGTGATGCCATCTAGCCATCTCATCCTCTATCATCGCTTTCTCCTCCTGCCCCCAATCCCTCCCAGCATCACAGTCTTTTCCAGTGAGTCAACTCTTCGCATGAGGTGGCCAAAGTACTGCAGTTTCAGCTTTAGCATCATTCCTTCCAAAGAAATCCCAGGACTGATCTCCTTCAGAATGGACTGGTTGATCTCCTTGCAGTCCAAGGGACTCTCAAGAGTCTTCTCCAACAACACAGTTCAAAAGCATCAGTTTTTTGGCACTCAGCCTTCTTCACAGTCCAACTCTCAGGTCCATACATGAACACTGGAAAAACCATAGCCTTGACTAGATGGATCTTTGTTGGCAAAGTGATGTCTCTGCTTTTGAATATGCTATCTCGGTTGGTCCTAACTTTTCTTCCAAGGAGTAAGCATCTTTTAATTTCATGGCTGCAGTCACCATCTGCAGTGATTTTGGAGCCCAAAAAAATAAAGTCTGACACTGTTTCCACTGTTTCCCCAACTATTTCCCATGAAGTGATGGGACCAGATGCCATGATCTTCATTTTCTGAATGTTGAGCTTTAAGCCACCTTTTTCACTCTCCACTTTCACTTTCGTCAAGAGGCTTTTTAGCTCCTCTTCACTTTCTGCCATAAGGATGGTGTCATTTGCATATCTGAGGTTATTGCTACTTCTCCCGGCAATCTTGATTCCAGTTTGTGTTTCCTCCAACCCAGCCTTTCTCATGATGGACTCTGCATATAAGTTAAATAAGCAGGGTGACAACATATAGCCTTGACTTACTTCCTTTCCTATTTGGAACCAGTCTGTTGTTCCATGTCCAGTTCTAACTGTTGCTTCCTGACCTGCATATTGGTTTCTCAAGAGGCAGGTCAGGTGGTCTGATATTCCCATCTATCTCAGAATTTTCCACAGTTTATTGGGATCCACACAGTCAAAGGCTTTGGCATAGTCAATAAAGCAAAAATAGACTGTTTTTGGAACTCTCTTGCTTTTTCCATGAACCAGCGGATGTTGGCAATTTGATCTCTGGTTCCTCTGGCTTTTCTAAAACCAGCTTGAACATCTGGAAGTTCACGGGTCATGTATTGCTGAAACCTGGCTTGGAGAATTTTGAGCATTACTTTACTAGTATGTGAGATGAGTGCAAATGTGCTGTAGTTTGAGCATTCTTTGGCATTGCCTTTCTTTGGGATTGCAATAAAAACGGACCTTTTCCAGTCCTGTGGCAACTGCTGAGCTTTCCAAAGTTGCTGGCATATTGAGTGCAGCACTTTCACAGCATCATCTTTCAGGATTTGAAATAGCTCAGCTGGAATGCCATCACCTCCACTAGCTTTGTTCGTAGCGATGCTTCTTAAGGCCCACTTGACTTCACATTACAGGATGTCTGGTTCTAGGTGAGTGATCACACCATTGTGATTATCTTGGTCATGAATATCTATGTTGTACAGTTCTTCTGTGTATTGTTGCCACCTCTTCTTAATATCTTCTGCTTCTGTTAAGTCCATACAATTTCTGTCCTTTACTGAGCCCATCTTTGCATGAAATATTCCCTTGGTATCTCTAATTTTCTTGAAGAGATCTCTAGTCTTTCTCATTCTGTTTTTTTTTTTTTTTTTTTCCTCTATTTCTTTGCATTGATTGCTGAGGAAGGCTTTCTTATCTCTTCTTGCTATTCTTTGGAACTTTGCATTCAGATGTTTATATCTTTCCTTTTCTCCTTTGTTTTTTGCTTCTCTTGTTTTCACAGCCATTTTGCTTTTTTGCATTTCTTTTCCATGGCAATGGTCTTGATCCCTGTCTCATGTATAATGTAATGAACCTCTGTCCATAGTTCATCAAGCACTGTATCAGATCTAGTCCCTTAAATCTATTTCTCAGTTCCACTGTATAATCATAAAGGATTTTATTTAGGTCATACCTGAATGGTCTAGCGATTTTCCATACTTTCTTCAACTTAAGTCTGAATTTGGTAATAAGGAGTTCATGATCTGAGCCACAGTCAACTCCTGGTCTTGTTTTTGTTGACTGTATAGAGCTTCTCCATCTTTGACTGCAAAGAATATAATCAATCCGATTTTGGTGTTGACCATCTGGTGATGTCCATGTGTAGAGTCTTCTGTTGTGTTGTTGGAAGCGGATGTTTGCTATGACCAGTGCATTTTCTTGGCAAAACTCTGTTAGTCTTTGCCCTTCTTCATTCTGCATTCCAAGGCCAAATTTGCCTGTTACTCCAGGTGTTTCTTGACTGCCTACTTTTGCATTCCAGTCCCCTATAATGAAAAGGACATCGTTTTGGGGTGTTAGTTTTAAAAGGTCTTGTAAGTCTTCATGGAACCATTCAACTTCAGCTTCTTCAGCATTACTGATTGGGGCATAAGCTTGGATTACTGTGATATTGAATTGTTTGCCTGGAAACGAACAGAGATCAGTCTGTCCTTCTTGAGACTGCATCCAAGTACTGCATTTCAGACTCTTTTGTTGACCATGATGGCTACTCCACTTCTTCTAAGGGATTCCTGCCCACAGTAGTAGATATAATGGTTATCTGAGTTAAATTCACCAATTCCAATCCATTTTAGTTCACCAATTCCTTGAATGTCGATATTCATTCTTGCCATTTCCTGTTTGACCACTTCCAATGTGCCTTGATTCATGGACCTGACATTCCAGGTTCCTATGCAATACTGCTCTTTACAGCATGAGACCTTGCTTCTATCACCAGTCACATCCACAACCAGGTATTGCTTTTGCTTTGGCTCCATCCCTTCATTCTTTCTGGAGTTATTTCTCCACTGATCTCCAGTAGGGTGTTGGGCACCTACTGATCTGGGGAATTCCTCTTTCAGTATCCTATCATTCTGCCTTTTCATACTGTTCATGGAGTTCTCAAGGCAAGAATACTGAAGTGGTTTGCCATTCCCTTCCCCATTGGACCACATTCTGTCAGACCTCTCCACCATGACCCGCCCATCTTGGGTGGCCCCACAGGCTGGCTTAGTTTCATTGAGTTAGAAAAGGCTGTGGTCCTAGTTTGATTAGATTGACTAGTTTTCTGCAAGTATGGTTTCAGTGTGTCTGCCCTCTGATGCCCTCTTGCAACACCTACCATCTTACTTGGGTTTCTCTTACCTTGGACATGGGGTATCTCTTCATGGCTGCTCCAGCAAAGCTCAGCCGCTGCTCCTTACCTTGGACAAGGGGTATCTCCTCACCACCCCCCTCCTGACTTTGAACATGGAATAGCTCCTCTAGGCCCTCCTGTGCCGGTGCAGCCACCGCTCCTTGGATGTTGGGCTGCTCTTCCCGGCTGCTGCCCCTGGCCTCGGGTGGAGGGTAGCTCTTCCTGGTCACTGCCCCTGACCTCAGACGTAACCCCTAGCTCCTCTTGCTACTCCTGTGCTGTCACAGCCTGGCACTCTCGGCTGCTGCCCCTGACCTCGGAAGTGTGGTTGCTTCTAACATACAATAGCTACTCAATTTTAGAAAAGAATGTGCTAAAGATTTAAATAACCAAATTATATTGTCTTTTTCTAATTGAGCTGTATAATCTTACTCTTCTTTTTCCCAAATCATATTTAGAACTATATGAAGTAATAGATGGTAAAGTACTACCTGACAGTGCAGGAGATGTAAGAGATGCAGGTTGGATCCCAGGGTCAGGAAGATTCCCTGAAGGAAGCCATGACAGTCCACTCCAGGATTCTTGCTTGGAGAATTCCATGGACAGAGGCATCTGGCAGGCTATTCCATAGTGTGGCAAAGAGTCAGACATGACTGAAGCAACTTAGCAGGCATGCACGAAAGAACAAAGTCTTCCTTTCCACAAGTTCCTGCTACATAGAACTTAAATAGGAGAAATGAAAGAGAATTTTCACAAAGGAAAATGACTTCTTTGATACTTATTCAGGAAGGTGAGAGAGAGAGAGAGGAGAAAAGATAAGGAAAGGGAAAAAGAGAATTACAATTAAGTAGAGGAAATAGGGATACTTAGAAATCCCATAGGATGTAAGTAAAGGCATTCTGTAATTTGGGGAAAAGAGATATTTATGTTTATATTTGTTTTCAAATAGATCATGTGCTCCTTAAAAAAAAAAAAATGGCAGTAGGTTATCTCCTTTTTCCATTCTATATAGTCTCTGCTCTGCTCTGTTTAGTATGGTCACTGAAAAATTATATTTACTCACCAACCAAGTAATCCAGCAGCATATGTAGAGGTCTTCTCTCATTGAATTGCCTTAAGGTATGAATTAAAATGTAAACCTGTATAATATCAATAAAGCTGACATAAAACTTTTGTTCCCAAAGATAGAAAGTGAAAAGAGCATGGCCTTAGGGTAATATACTATGCCTGAAGGCTAACCAAGCCTCCTGTCACACATTATATTGGAGTGTTATTACATTTTGTCTATTAGAGACATAGTGCCCTTGGGATTTTACAGGGTTTTGAACATAAATCCTTCAGCAGCTCAAATTTTAGTTGATGCAGAAGTATATACCATAGCTCTAATACTCATGAGTAGGACAAAATACCAAATCATTTCTTGAGATGCCTAATGTGAGCGTCAAATTACCAGGCTCCACCTAGCAAAAAAGAATGCTAATTAAAAGGGTAGGACATGTTCCAGTTTTTCTAATCAAAGAGAGCTTAATCCTTCCATAAGCTGGTTGGCTTTGTTGGAGGAAATTCTGAACAACCTTGTTACTTTTGATAACTGTAAGCTACTGACTCATGGCCCCTTGACAGCTAGCTGAGCATGTAATAACATTTCTCTGTATTTGGGGACTGGCTTAGCTGGCTTTATAATAGATTATTGTGGATGTTAAAGTGAAATGTTAGTCTTTCTTTAAAGCTCTGTATTCCCTGGTAATTAAGGTTATAAAAAGGGCACTGAGCACAATACAGTTTCAAGGTCGCCAAACACAGATATAACAGCCTTCAGTTTGTGTAAATAAGGTATTAACAAAGGTTTATTCTGCAATTGTGTCATGAAAAATAGGATTTTGAAGAGCACTTTGATGGAAAAGTATTTTGAGGTAAATTTTAAAGTGTTTCTTTTTTCCCTTTTAGTTGCTATATATATATATGTATATACATATATATATATATCAAATAGAAGCAAAATCAAGTGATATTACAGAAACACAGAAAAATAGAAAATACATACAATAATAATAATAATAAAAGTTGAATGCTATCAGTTAAAGAGAAAAAACAGATACCAGAGCAAAATGTCATCCAAAAAGCATTTGAGTTATCGGATGTAACAAGAACCTTGGAGAAATCACAACCTTTGGCATGGAAATATCTACAGAGACCACACAAACAAAAATTTCACCTTAACTTTCAAGGCAGTGACAGTTATTGGTTGTTTGTGTTTCCAATTCATTGTAAATGGAAAAAGCTAATGAAAAAGTTCACCCATGAGAGCTATTTAGCTACTTATTTCAAAGGAATACATTGATACAGTTTCATTCAATTTGGAGTTTTGATATTCACTCACCATTTGAATCAGTGATATTCATCATTACAGTAGGAAGAAATGTTACATTGTGTGTTTCATAAAAAATATCCCTTTGTGATGATCAATTACCATGCAATTTGAAATTAAAAAAGAGAAGAAAGATTTCCTATGTAAGTATTGTAAATGCAAAACAACTTTCCTATAACATGAAAGAGTCATACTAATGGTGTAGATTACCTATTGCATAAGGGTCCTAGAATTAAGAAAGCATAATTTATAGGAAAGCAATCTTATTTTCATTCTACCAGATAAGATTAGGGCAGGTACCAACCCCTCAGGAGCCAGCTTCTTTGCTTCAATTTTAAACTGCCAAAAGGGAGGATATGCAGTGCTTTATAGTGCAGACAAAAATGTCACACCAGTAATTGCTATGCAGGTGCTTCAGTTCATGCCAAACAAAACCATAAATTATATTTCTCATGCTTTAGGTATTAATTGTATTAGTAGTTAAAAGAACAACTACCACATAATATGTACCTTTTTAAAAGATAGAAATAATCAAGAAAATCATTCAGGTAACCTTTTGTGACAAATTAAGACTTCCTTTCATGACACTTTACATCTTTATGCTCATCTATCTTCTATACAGAAATATTCATTTTAGTCAAATTCCTTCCATCAGATGCCATTTATAATATGTTGAAGTCTTCCAAAATGCATCAAATAAAGCTATAATTTGTGATATAATGAATTCATCTAAAAAATGAAAAGTAGAATAAAAGGGAGTTTGCCTGGTTTTTAGGAAATGAAAGCTATCCTAGACATCACAAGCCATTTTCTCTCTCCCTGCACAAATTTGGTTGGTTATTCTCCGTAAGAGACAAATTTTAATAGCTATGTACCTCAGCATCCATGAACCCAGTAACCTTGTTAAGGTTTCTCCTCCCACTTGCTCTTTTATAGCATAATTTGCGCTGAACATAAACCCAATATTGAGGAGTCCTTCCCAGGTATTGATCACATAGAACATGGGAGAAATAAGTGTCTATTCCCTGTCTGACCACAAGGTAATAACACTACAATATTTGGCCAACATTGTCTGATGTTCAAGCATCCTCATGAACATATAGAGGGAAATAGAAATAAAAACAAGAGATGTGAATATGGTGGTACTCAGTTCAGTTCAGTCACTCAGTCATCTCCGATTTTTTGTGACTCCATGGACTGTAGCAAGCCAGACCTCCTGGTGCATTGCCATCTCCTGGAGTTTACTCAAACTCATGTCCATTGAGTCAATGATGCCATCCAACCATCTCATCCTCTGTCTTCCCCATCTCCTCCTGCCTTCAATCTTTCCGAGATCAGGGTCTTTTCAAATGAGTCAGTTCTTCACACCAGGTGGCCAAAGTATTGGAGTTTCAGCTTCAACATCAGTCCTTCCAATGAATATTCAGGGCTGATTTCCTCTAGGATGTACTGGTTGGATCTCCTTGCAGTCAAGTGAACTTTCAAGAGCCTTCTCCAACACCACAGTTCAAAAACATCAATTCTTTGGCACTCAGCTTTCTTTATAGTCCAACTCTCCCATCCATACATGACTACTGGAAAAACAATAGCTTTAACTAGATGGACCTTTGTTAGCAAAGTAGTGTCTCTGCTTTTTAATATTCTGTCTAGTTTGATCTGGGAGGGGGGTTCAGGATGGGGAACACATGTACACCCATGGCTGATTCATGTCAATGTATGGCAAAAACCACTACAATATTGTAAAGTAATTAGCCTCCAATTAAAATAAATAAATAAATTTGAAAAATGAATAATCATACCCTGTCTAGGTTAGTCATAACTTTTCTTCCCAGGGGAAAGCGTTTTTTAATTTCATGGCTGCATTCACCATCTGCAGTGATTTTAGAGCCCCAACAAATAAACTCTGCACTGTTTCCACTGTTTCCCCATATGTTTGCCATGAAGTGATGGGACTGGATGCCATGATCTTAGTTTTCTGAATGTTGAGTTTTAGGCCAACGTTTTCACCGTCCTCTTTCAATTTCATCAAGAGGCCCTTTAGTTCTTCACTTTCTGCCATAAGTGTGGTGTCATCTGCATATCTGAGGTTATTGATATTTCTCCTGGCAATCTTGATTCCAGCTTGTGGTTCATCTAGCCCAGCATTTCTCATGATGTACTCTGCATATAAGTTAATAAGCAGAGTGAAAATATACAGCCATGACCACTCCTTTCCCTATTTGGAACAGGTGTGTTGTTCCATGTCGAGTTCTAACTGTTACTTCCTGACCTGCATATAGATTTCTCAAGAGGCAGGTCAGATTGTCTGGAATTCAAATTTCAAATTATTCATAAGACTTTACAGAGCTCAATTAGCTTCACTAGTTATCAACTCCTTTGGTCTATGATACTTTAGGATTTTTAGGAATTCTGGTAAATGCATTCATATTCCTATTATTATTTACTTATATTATTATGTATTAATTGTTCAAGATGCCTAGAAATTGCATTTTAATATTAACTCAATTATTTCCTAGATAAAGTACCTTGGTCAAATATCTTTTTTTTTTTTTTCCTGAATGTGATGGGTTTATTTTATTTTACACTCATGAAAATCCAAAGCTTCCATTATGGCACAGACTACAATATATTATGAAGTCATGAATAACTGGTGAGAGATGTGAAGGAAGTGATGGAGAGTCACATCAACTCCTTTGTAACATGACACTAAACAGTCACTGAAGAACACATTAAAAATAACACTGAAGAACTAAAATGAAGTGAGCTTGATGACTTGCAGGAATACATTTATCACCTAGTTGAAAAGACTTGATACATAGGGTTCAGTTTTAGCAAGATTGCAATTATTTGGAATAATAAAAAGTTTGCACATTTGAAATTTCACAGGAGAGTTTTAAGTCCAAAATATACTGTTTTTTTGTTTTTGTTTTTTTTTTCTTTTTGTTTTTGTGTTTGTTTTTTTATATTCACTTCCAGGGACAAAGATGCTTTATTCAAAACTACATTAAGTTTCTAGTTCAAATTGCTGCCCAAATTTATGGCCTCTTGCATTCAAGATCTTTCCATTGATGAGCATTGACAGAGTCAATTTCACTTCTGGTCGAAGGGTCAGAGTATCAGTTCAGTTCAATTACTCAGTTGTGTCCTGTGCTTTGTGACCCCATGAACCACAGCATGCCGGGCCTCTCTGTCCATCACCAACTCCCGGGGTCCACCAAAACCCATGTCCATTGAGTCGATGAAGCCATCCAACCATCTTATCCTCTGTCATCCCCTTCTCCCCCTGCCCTCAATCTTTCCCAGAATCAGGGTCTTTTCAAGTGAGTCAGCTCTTCACAACAGGGGGCCAAAATACTGAGTTTCAGCTTCAACATCAGTGCTTCCAATGAACACTCAGGACTGATGGACATTAGGATGAACTGATTGTATTTCCTTGCAGTCCAAGGGATTCTCAAGAGGCTTCTCCAGCACTGCAGTATAAAAGCATCAATTATTCGGTGCTCAGCTTTCTTTATAGTCCAACTCTGACATCCATACATGACACTGGAAAAACCATAGCCTTGACTAGATGGATCTTTGTTGGCAAAGTAACGTCTCTGCTTTTCAATATACTATCTAGGTTGGTCATAGCTTTCCTTCCAAGGAGTAATCGTCTTTTAATTTCATGGTTGCAATCACCATCTGCAGTGATTTTGGAGCCCAGAAAAATAAAGTCAATCACTGTTTCCACTGTTTCCCCATCTATTTGTCATGAAGTGATGGGACCAGATGTCATGAATTGATGGGACCAGATGCCATGAACTTAGTTTTCTGAATATTGAGCTTTAAGCCAACTTTTTCACTCTCCTCTATCACTTTCATCAAGAGGCTCTTTAGTTCTTCTCCACTTTCTGCCATAAAGGTGGTGTCATCTGCATATCTGAGGTTATTGATAATTCTCCTGGAAATCTTGATTCCAGCTTGTGTTTTCTCCAGGCTGGCGTTTCTCATGATGTACTCTACATGTAAGTTAAATAAGCAGGGTGACAATATACAGCCTTAACGTACTCCTTTTCCTATTTGGAACCAGTCTGTTGTTCCATGTCCAGTTCTAACTGTTGCTTCTTGACCTGCATACAGGTTTCTCACGAAACAGGTCAGACGATATGGTATTCCCATCTCTTTCAGAATTTTCCACAGTTTATTGTGATCCACACAGTCAAAGGCTTTGGCATAGTCAATAAAGCAGAAATAGATGTTTTTCTGGAACTCTCTTGCTTTTTCCATGATCCAGCGGATGTTGGCATTTGACCTCTAGTTCCTCTGCCTTTTCTAAAACCAATTTGAACATCTGGAATTTCATGGTTCACGTATTGCTGAAGCCTGGCTTGGAGAATTTTGAGCCTTACTTTACTGGTGTGTGAGATGAGTGCAATTGTGCAGTAGTTTGGGCATTCTTTGGCATCGCCTTTCTTTGGGATTGGAGTGAAACTGACCTTTTCCAATCCTGTGGCCACTTCTGAGTTCTAGTTCAATAAGGTTGTCATTATTTACTTTAGCAGATAGAAAAGTTCCAAAGTTCAGTTTGTACTTAGAACTGATACCAGAATAAGTGTTGTTACTGCTGGCTGTCCACATGAGGTTTATTGATGTTTCAATCTTCTGGCTTACCTTCTGGTAGATGGACTCTCCAAATTCACAGCCATAGTTCAGATGAGTATGCAACTGGGAGTCTGTAGCCTTATAACCCAGGGAAAAATTATTCTGTGATTGTTGGGATTTGGATGTCATTCAGCCCCCTATATAAGTAAGATGATAAGAATACCTCAGTCAGTTCAGTCTCTCAGTCGTGTCTGACTCTTTGAGACTTCATGGATTGCATCATACTTGACATCCTTATCCTTCACCAAGCCTGGACCTTGCTCAAACTCATGTCCCTTTAGTTGATAATGCCATCCAACAATTTCATCCTCTGTCATCATCCCCTTCTCCTCCTGCCTTCAATCTTACCCAGAATCAGGTTCTTTTCCAATGAGTCAGTTCTTCACATCAAGTTGCCAAAGTATTGGAGTTTCAGCTTCAGCATCAATCCTTCCAAGGAATATTCGGTACTGATTTCCTTTAGGATGTGCTGGTTGTATCTCCTTGCAGTTCAAGGGAATCTCAAGAGTCTTCTCCAACACTGCGTTTCAAAACATCAATTCTTCAGCACTCAGCTTTCTTTATACTCCAGCTCTCGCATCCATACATGACTACTGGAAAAAACAATAGCTTTGACTAGATGGAAGTTTTTTGCAAAGTAATGTCTCTGCTTTTTAATATGAGTCTAGTTTGGTCATATATTTTCCTCTAAGGAGCAAGCATCTTTTAATTTCATGGCTGAAGTCATCATGTGCAGTGATTTGGAAGCCACAGAAAGAAAGTCTCTTGCTGTTTCCATTGTTTACCCATCGATTTGCTTTGAAATGATGGGACTGGCTACCATGACCTTAGTTTTCTGAATGTTGAGCTTTAAGCCAAATTTTGTCTCTTTCACTTTCATCAAGAAGCTCTTTATTTTTTTTCTCCTTTTTTATTTTTACTTTTTTTTTTAAATTTATTTTTACTTTATTTTGCTTTACAATACTGTATTGGTTTTGCCATACATTGACATGAATCAGCCACGGGTGTACATGAGTTCCCAATCCTGAATCCCCCTCCCACCTCCCACCCCTCTCTCTGGATCATCCCTGTGCACCAGCCCCAAGGATCCTGTATCCTGTATCGAACATAGACTGGCGATTCATTTCTTATATGATAGTATACATGTTTCAATGCCATTCTCCCAAATCATCCCACCCTCTCCCTCTCCCTCAGAGTCCAAAAGTCCATTCTATACATCTGTGTCTCTTTTGCTGTCTCGCATACAAGGTTATCATTACCATCTTTCTAAATTCCATATATATGTGTTAGTATACTATATTGGTGTTTTTCTTTCTGGCTTACTTCACTCTGTATAATCGGCTCCAGTTTCATCCACCTCATTAGAACTGATTCAAATATATTCTTTTTAATGGCTGAGTAATACTTCATTGTGTATATGTACCATAGCTTATCCATTCATCTGCTGATGGACATCTAGGTTTTTTCCATGTCCTGGCTATTATAAACAGTGCTGCGATGAACATTGGGGTACACGTGTCCCTTTCAATTCTGGTTTCCTTGGTGTGTATGCCCAACAGTGGGATTGCTGGGTCATAAGGCAGTTCTATTTGCAATTTTTTGAGAAATTTCCACACTGTTCTCCATAGTTTTATTTTTTCTTCGTTTTCTGCCATAAGGATGGTGTCATCTGCATATCTGACTTTACTAATATTTCTCCTGGCAATCTTGATTCCAGTTTGTACTTTATCTAGCCTGGCATTTTGCATGATGTACTCTGCATATAAGTTAAATAAGCAGGGTGACAATATATATAGTCTTGATGTATTCCTTTCCCAATTTGGAACCAGTCTGTTGTTCTATGTCCAGTTCTAGCTTCTTGATCTGAATACAGATTTCTCAGGAGTCAAATAAGTTTGTCTGGTACTTGCATCTCTTGAAGAATTTTCCACAGTTTGTTGTGATCCACACCGCCAAAGGATTTGGCATAATTAACAAAGCAGAAGTACATGTTTCCCCAGAATTCTCTTGCTTTATCAATGATCTAATGGATGATGCCAACTTGATCTCTGGTTCTCTGCCTTTTCTAAATCTGGCTTGAACATCTGGAAGTTCATGGTTCACATAGTGTTGAAGCCTGGCTTAAACAATTTTGAGCACTAATTTGCTAGCATGAGAGATGAGTGTAATTGTGATGTATCATAAATATTCTCTGGCATTGCCTTTCTTTGATATTGGAATGAAAACTAATCATTTCCATTCCTTTGGCTACTGCTGAGTTTTCCAAACTTACTGGCATATTGAGTGCAGCACTTTAACAGCACCATCTTTTAGAATTTGAAATAGCTCTGCTAGAATTCCTTTACCTGTACTAGCTTTATTCATAGTGATGCTTCCTAAGACCCACTTGGCTTTGCTTTCTAGGATGTCTGACTCTTGGTGGTGATTACAATTGTGCAGGAGTTTGAACATTCTTTGGCATTGCCCTTCTTTGGGATTGGAATGAAAACTGACCTTTTCCAGTCCTGTGGTCACTGTTGCCTTTTCCAAACTTGCTGGTATATTGAGTGCAGCACTTTCACAGCATATTCTTTTAGCACCTGAATATAGCTAAGGTGGAATTCCATCACCTCCACTAGCTTTGTTTGTCCTGATACTCCCTAAGGCTCACTTCACTTCACATCCCATGATGTCTCACTCTAGGTGAGTGATCTCACCATCATGGTTATCACGGTCATAAAGATCTTTTCTTGTATAGTTCTTCTGTGTATTCTTGCCACCTCTTCTTAATAACTTCTGCATCTGTTAGGTCCATACTATTTCTGTCCTTTATTGTGCTGATCTTTGCATTTAATACCCCCTCAGTATCTCTTATGTTCTTGAAGAGATCTCTGATCTTTCCCATTCTATTGTTCTCCTTTATTTCTTTGCATTGATCACTGATGAAAGCTTTCTTATCTCTCCTTGCTATTCTTTGGAACTCTGCATTCAAATTGGTGTATATTTCTTTTTCTCCTTTTCTTTAGGTTCTCTTCTTTTCTTAGGTATTTGTGAGGCCTCCTCAAACAACCATTATCCCTTTTTACCTTTATTTTTCTTTGAGATGATCTTGATCACTGCTTCCTGTACAGTGTCACAAACCTCCATCCATATTTCTTCAGGGATTTCATCTGTTGGATCTAATCTCTTGAATCTATTTGTCACTTCCACTGTATAATTGGAGATGATTTAATTTAGTTCATACCTTAATGATTTTTTTCTACTTTTGTTAGTTCACGTCTAAATTTGACAATTAGGAGTTCATGATCTGAGCCACAGTCAGTTCCTGGTCTTATTTTTGCTGACTGTATAGAACTTCTCCATCTTTGGCTGCAAAGAATATAATCAACCTGATTTCGATGTTGACCATCTGGCAATGTCCATGTGTAGAGTCTTTTCTTGTGTTGTTGGAAGAAAATGCTTGCTATGACCTGTGGGTTCTCTTGGAAAAACTCTTTTAGCCTTGCGCTGCTTCATTATGTATTCCAAGGCCAAATTTGTCTGTTACTCCACATATCTATTGACTTCTTATTTTTGCATTCCAGTCCCCTATAATGAAAAGGTCATCTTTTGGTGGTGATAGTTCTGGAAGGTCTTGTAGGTCTTCACAGATCCTTTAAACTTTAGCTTCTTCAGCCTTACGGGTTAGGGTATAGTCTTGGATTACTGTAATATTGAATGGATTGCATTGGAAATGGATAGATTATTCTGTCATTTTTGAGACTGCAATCAAGTACTCCAAGCCAGGCTTCAGCAACATGTTAACCATGAACTTCCAGATGTTCAAGCTGGTTTTAGAAAAGGGTGAGGAACAAGAGATTAATGTGCCAACATCTACTGGATCATCAAAAATCCAGAGGGTTCCAGAACAATTCTATTTCTGCTTTATTGCCTATGCCAAAGCCTTTGACTGTGTGAATCACAATAAACTGTGGGAAATTCTGAAAGAGATGGGAATACCAGACCACCTGACCTGCCTCGTGAGAAATCTGTATGCAGGTCAGGAAACAACTGTTAGAATTGGACATGGAACAACAGACTGGTTAAAAATAGGAAAAGGAATACGTCAAGACTGTATATTGTCACCCTCTTTATTTAACTTATATACAGAGTACATCATGAGAAACGTTGGGCTGGATGAAACACAAGCTGAAATCCAGATTGCTGGGAGAAATATCAATAACCTCAGATACGCAGATGTCACCACTCTTATAGCAGAAAGTGAAGAGGAACTAATGAGCCTCTTGATGAAAGTGAAAGAAGAAAGTGAAAAAGTTGGCTTAAAGCTCAACATTCAGAAAACCAAGATTATGGCATCCAGTCCCATCACTTCATGGGAAATAGATGGGGAAAGAGTGGAAACAGAGGCTGATTTTATTTTTGGGGGGCTCCAAAATCACTGCAGATGGTGATTGCAGCCATGAAATTAAAAGACACTTACTCCTTGGAAGGAAAATTCTGGCCGACTTAGACAGCATATTAAAAAGCAGAGACATTACTTCACCAACAAAGGTCTGTCTAGTCAAGGCTATGATTTTTCCAGTGGTCATGTATGGATGTGAAAGTTGGAACATAAAGATAGCTGAGCACCAAAAAATTGATGCTTTTGAACTGTGGTGCTGGAGAATTCTCTTGCAAATCCCTTGGACTGCAAGGAGATACAATCAGTCATCCTAAAGGAGAACAGTCCTAAGTGTTCATTGGAAGCACTGATGTTGAAGCTGAAACTCAATACTTTGGCTACCTGATGCAAACGGCTGACTCATTTGAAAAGACCTTGATGCTGGGAAAGATTGAAGTCAGGAGGAGAAGGGGATGACAGAGGATGAGATGGTTGGATGGCTTCATTGACTCAATGGAAATGAGTTTGGGTAACGTCTGGGAATTGCGGATGGACAGGGAGGCCTGGTGTGCTGTGGTCCATGGGATGACAAAGAGTCAGACACGACTAAGCAACTGAACTACACTGCATTTTGAACTCTCTCTCTCTCTCTTTTTTTTTTTTTTTTTACTATAAAGTTTACTCCATTTTTTCTAAGGGATTCTTGCCTACATAGTAGATATAATGGTCATCTGAATTAAATTCACCCATTCCAGTCCATTTTAGTTCACTGATTCCTAAAATGTCAATGTTCACTCTGGCCATCTCCTGTTTGAACATTTTTAATTTACCTTGATTCATGGACCTAAGATTCCAGGTTCCTATGCAATATTGTTCATTACAAATTCGTAGTTTACTTCCATCACCAGTCACATCTACGGCTGGGCATTGTTTTCACTTTGGCTCCATCTCCTCATTCTTTCTGGAATTATTTCTCCACTCTTCTCCAGTCTCATATTGTGCACCTAGGGAGTTCATCTTTCACATCATATCTTTTTGCAATTCATACTATTAATGGGGTTCTCAAGACAAGATTACTGATGCCTATACACCAGCAATGACATATCAGAAAGGGAAATTAAGGAAACAACCACATTTACCATTGCTAGAAAAAAAGTAAAATATCTTGGAATAGAAAAGTTTTTTTTTAAGTTGAGTCTGCTCCTTGTAAACTGTTTTCTAAGAACAGTCACAGTCCCATTTATATGTCGTTAACCATAGGGTTTTAGAAAAGGCAGAGGAACCAGAGATCAAATGGCCAATATCAACTGGATCATGGAAAAAGCAAGAGAGTTCCAGAAAAACAACTATTTCTGCTTTATTGACTATGCCAAAGCCTTTGACTCTGTGGATCACAATAAACTGTGGAAAATTCTGAGAGAGATGGGAATACCAGACCACCTAACCTGCCCCTTGAGAAATCTGTATGCACGTCAGGAAGCAACAGTTAGAACTGGACATGGAACAACAGACAGGTTCCAAATAGGAAAAGGAGTACGTAAAGGTTGTATATTGTCATTCTGCTTATTTAACTTCTATGCAGAGTACATCATGAGAATCGCTGGACTGGAAGAAACACAAGCTGAAATCCAGATTGCTGGGAGAAATATCAATAACCTCAGATATGCAGATGACACCACCCTTATGGCAGAAAGTGAAGAGGAACTAAAAAGCCTCTTGATGAAAGTGAAAGAGGAGACTGAAAAAGTTGGCTTAAAGCTCAACACTCAGAAAACTAAGATCATGGCATCCGGTCCCATGACTTAATGGGAAATAGATAGGGAAACAGTGTCAGACTTTAATTTTGGGGCTCCAAAATCACTGCAGATGGTGACTGCAGCCATAAAATTAAAGGAAACTTACTCCTTGGAAGAAAAGTTATGACCAACCTAGATAGCATATTCAAAAGCAGAGACATTACTCTGCTGACTAATATCCATTTAGTCAAGGCTATGGTTTTTCCAGTAGTCATATATGGATGTGAGAGTTGGACTGTGAAGAAGTCAGAGTGCTGAAGAATTGATGCTTTTGAACTGTGGTGTTGGAGAAGACTCTTGAGAATTCCTTGGACTGCAAGGAGATCCAACCAGTCCATTCTGAAGGAGATCAGCCCTGGGTGTTCTTTGGGAAAAATGATGCTAAAGCTGAAACTCCAGTACTTTGGCCACCTCATGCGAAGAGTTGACTCACTGGAAAAGACTGTGATGCTGGGAGGGATTGGGGTCAGGAGGAGAAGGTGACAACCGTGGATGAGATGGCTGGATGGCATCACTGACTCGATGGACACAAGTCTGTGTGAACTCCGGGAGTTGGTGATGGACAGGGAGGCCTGGCGTGCTGTGATTCATAGGGTCGTAAAGAGTCGGACACAACTGAGCGACTGAACTGAACTGAACCACGGGCCACACTCACCTTGTGAAGAGACTGGAAAATATAATCTTCCCCTCTGATAAGTAATGTACTAAGTTAAAAATGAGAGTCTATTATTAACTGAAACAGGGTTTTTAAAATGTTTGTTTTATGTAGATATTCTTATCTGCCACAGTGGAAAACAGAAAACTGGCATCATTGAGTTTCTACCTTAATGAAACACCAATTTTGGTGAGTGGAACTGACTTTGAAGTAAAGAAATAAATGTGTCTATAACTGTAGTAGATTGTATAGATAAAATGTGGTATTTGTCTTAGTGGAACATATGTTTAAGTGATCATATATTCAAGTCATATTTCAATTTTTATTTTCCTTTATGTACGCATGTCCAAAAACAAAAAAAAAAAAAAAGGAGACATACCTGGAACAAAACACATTTTATTTGATAGTTGCATATCTGCATATTTTAATGCAGCTTTTGTAAATGCTTTAAAATATCTCAAAATCCAAATTTGTCCCATATGAAGACAGAACCACTACCCACGATAGGATTCTTTGTTTTTAGAAATTATTACCTAACACATCTTTCCATCAGAGACACTGATTAGGTCCATGTTGTCTTATAGACCTTCCTTAAAGTTAAACACACTTAAATATCATTTATAATTATCCTAGTTTTCTTGAATATTATTACTGTACTATAATTACTGTCCTAATTATCTTGGATTGCTTTAAAAATACAATAGACTGGGTAGTGTATAAAGAACAGAAATGTATTTCTTAAAGTACTGAAAGCTGGAAGTTTATGCTCCAGGCTCTGGTAAGCAATCTCTTCCAGGCTGTATATTGCTGATTTTTATTGGTAACTTCACATGGCAAAGAGAGAAAGAGGAAGCAAGATCTTTCTGACTTTTAAGAGGAAACTGAACACATTCATGAGGGCTCCACCTACATAACCTCATTTGATCCTAATTACCTTCCAACTGTCCCACTGCTTAATACTATCACATCTGAGGGTAAGACTGCAACTTAAGGATGTTTCAGGGACCATAAACATTTAGTCCATTACAGGCACTGAGAAAAAATATTATACTATAGAAATGTTCCATGGTATTCTGCTGAGCTTCTTCAAGCACAGGGTTTCAGTTCAAAGGAATTACCTCTGAAATGATTAAAGAACATTACTAGATGGTACATTCTTGGTAGACAAATTAGTTTTTGTCTGTATGTCTCTAAAATCTGGTAGAGTTCTTAACAATTAATAGGTCTTTAAAATTTGAGAATGGAATTAAGAAATTGGATTCTGCTAGTGAAAATAGTGAAAGTGCTAGTCGTTCAGTCATGTCCAACTCTTTGAGACTCCATGGAGTGAAGTCAGCCAGGCTCTTCTGTCCATGGGATTCTCCAGTCAAGAATACTGAAGTGGGAAGGCATTCTCTTCTCCAGAGGATTTTCTCAACCCAGGAATTGAACCTGGGTCTCTTGTACTGCAGGCAGGTTCTTTACTGTCTGAGTCACAAGGGACACCCTTCTGTTAGTGAAAGTTAGCTGTGTGTGTGTGTGTGTGTGTGTGTATATATATATATAAATAATTGTCTCAGCATAAAATAAATATATGAAGTGCAACATGGCTGCTCTGTAATTCTTAAATACAGCTGTGTTTAGGTTACCACTTCTCATAGGTGGACTGTGAACAGAAATGTTGAGTAAGTCCCTGGGCCAGGACATTTGAAAGCAAGAGCACTGTGCTCCCTGCTGAATGTCTGAGGTAGATACTGAGATACTAGAGATAGTATATCCCTACAATGGAGCAGACCTGCGACACTATATCACCATATGGAGTAAATTAACTTCTAAATAGAATTAACATTACATGGCTGAGCATGAAATGATCTATTGGATTAAGCCATTGAGATTTGGGGGTTTATTTGTTAAGGCAGCATAACCACAACAAAAGCAAAGGTAACTCCCTAAATATAGAATATGTAAGTTAATTTTCTAAGATAATGTGGTCTTTCAATAGGGAAACATCAGTGAGTTCTTATCAAATATTGACTGAAATCCTTTCATGTACCAGGATCTATATTTGTATGAGCCATTCTGGAATTTTTCTAACATATAGATATAGATATAGATATAGATAGATATAGATATAGATATAGATATAGATAGGTAGATAGATAGATAGATAGATAGATAGATAGATAGATATAGATAGATAGATAGATAGATAGATAGATAGATAGATAGATAGATGGAAATATTCCTTTTGAGTCACTACATCAAAAACTGGAAGAGAATTGTTGAGGCTTTACTATTAGACACCAGTTCTTACACTCCCTATTTTGAGACCCCAAATGGTGTGAATGCTCCTAACTCATGGTTTCTAAGGTTCAGTATAATTGACATATTGGGTCAGATAATTCCTTGTTGTGAGAAACTATCCAACATACTGTAGGATGTTTAGCAGCATTCCTGGTCTCTACTCAGTAACTCCCTGACATTTGTGACAACAGAAATTATCTTCAGACATGAGATGTTGCTAGAAGGCCTCTGGGGTCAAAATGCCTCCTGATTGAGAACCATCATGATCTTAACTTTCATACATCATTTCCTTACTTGCATTTACTTCCAAAATGTAAGTATAACTTACTAGAAAATAATGTCTGCTGGGTTATTATGCAGTGTATCTCATTCATTTAAATTGAGCAATGCCATGATAAAATATCTCTGTTCCTTTGTAATTAAAAAAAATTACAAAATAAACTATCACTTAAAAAAGAAACATGTATCCAAATGCTCATTGCAGCCCTGTTTGCATTAGCCAAGACATGGAAGCAACTTAGATGTCTGTGGACAGATGAATGGATAAAGAAGATGTTATATACTGACTGAACTGACATATATATATATAAATTCAATTCAGCCTCTTATTGTGTCTGACTATTTGCTACTCCATAGACTGCAGCATGTCAGGCTTCCCTGTACATCACCCACACGAGTGTCAATCGAGTTGGTGATGCCATTCAACCATCTCATCCTCTATTGTCCCCTTCTCTTCCTGCCTTCAATCTTTCCCAGCATCAGGGTCTTTTCCAATGAGTCAGTTCTTTACACCAGGTAGCCAAAGTATTGGAGCTTCAGCTTCAGCATCAGTCCTTCCAATGAATATTCAGGACTGATTTCCTACTGAGTTTTCCAAATTTCCTGGGATATTGAGAACAGCACTTTTATAGCATCATCTTTAGAATCTGAAATATGCTATGCTATGCTAAGTCACTTCAGTCGTGTCTGACTCTGTGTGACCCCAGAAATGGCAGCCCACTAGGCTCCTCTGTCCCTGGGATTTTCCAGGAAAAAATACTGCAGTGAGTTGCCACTTCCTTCTCCAATGCATGAAAGTGAAAAGTGAAAATGAAGTCGCTAAGTCGTGCCTGACTCTTAGCGACCCCATGGACTGCAGCCTACCAGGCACCTCTGTCCATGGGATTTTCCAAGCAAGAGTACTGGAGTGGGGTGCCATTGCCTTCTCTGAGAATCTGAAATAACTCAGCTGGAATTCCATCACTTCCACTAGCTTCTTCATAGCTATCTTCCTAAGGTTCACTTGACTTCCCACTCCAGGATGTCTCACTCTAGATGAGTGATCATACCATCATGATTATCTGGGTCATTAAGATTTTTTTTTTTGATAGTTCTGTGTATTTGTGCCACCTTTTCTTAATATCTTCTTCTCTTAAGGCCTTACAGCTTCTGTCCTTTATTGTGCTCATCTTTGCATGAAATGTTCCCTTGATGTCTCTAATTTTCTTGAAGGGATCTCTAGTCTTTCCCAATCTATTGTTTTCCTCTATTTCTTTGCAGTGATCACTTAGGAAGACTTTCTTATCGCTCCTTGTTATTCTTCGGAACTCTGCATTCAAATGGGTATATATTTCCTCTTCTCCTTTTCCTTTAGCTTCTCTTCTTTCCTCGGCTATTTCTAAGACCTCCTCAGACAACTTTTTTGCTTTTTTGCATTTCTTATTATTGGGGCTAGTTTTGATTACCAGCTCCTGTATTTCCACTGTATAATCATAAGGGATTTTATTTATGTCATAGCTGAACCGTTGAGTGGTTTTCTCTACTTTCTAAAATTTAAGTCTGAATTTCTATACAATGGAATAATACATACTCATAAAATAATTAAATTGAGTCAGTTGTAGTAATATGGATAAACCTAAAGCCTTTCATACAGAGTGAAATGTCAGAGAAAAACAAATATTTTGTATTAACTCATATATATGAAATCTAAAAAAAATAGTACTGATGAACCTATTTGCAGGACAAGAAGAGAGACACAGATATAGAGAATGGACTTCTGGACACAGAGAAGTGAAAGGAGACAGTGGGACAAATTGAGAGAGTAGCGTTGACATTTATACACTACCATGTGTAGCATAGACAGCTAGCAGGAAGCTGCTGTATAGCACAGGGAGCTCAGCTCAGTGATCTGTGGTGACCTAGAGGAATAGAATGGAGGAGTGGAAGAGAGGCTCAAGGAGGAGGTGGTGTATGTATACATACGGCTGATTCATATTGTTGTATGGCAGAACCTAAGACATTACAAAACAATTATATTCCAGTAAAAAAAAAAACAAACTTTAGATCAAAAAACTAATAATAAAATAAAATAAATAACAATAGTGTATTACCTTACTCTATTTGGGGGTTTGAATAGAAAACATATTTAAATTTTACCAATCTGTGGCATGTGTTAAGCATTAAATAAACATTCATTACATTCTCTCTTTTGTGTTAATAATTCCACCAGAATATGTGCTTTATACAGAGACACATGGTTCATTTAGTTATTCAAGAAATGCTAAGTTGCTAAAGGCAGGATTTATGCTAAATGCTGAGTCACAAAAGAGAGGAAATTTGACAATCATGACAGTCTCTTGAAACATTTTCCGGAAAGGTTTTATTATTCTATCCAAGTCCTACAAAGCATACAGTGCATATCATAGCCACAAATTTAGATCTATAAAAATAAAAGTTAGCCATTGATTTTGCTTAAAAATCTATATACGCTTGACTCAATAAGAAAAAAAAAAAAAACTTGATTCTTACATTGTATAGCCCTGATACTACATTAAGAATGCAAATGAAAGTATTAAATAAAATTTCTGAAATATACTCATTTGCATAGACAATAGTTTGGCTATCACACTGTATGTAATGGAGATATAAAAAATAATGTTTTTTATAGGTATTCAGATTGTACTTTCATTGCTTAAATCGTATTTGTATTTTAAGCATCCTTAAACACTTCCAGTGTCCTTCATACAGGATGCAGTACAAGAATAAACAGCCACTTTGGAGGAGAAGCTGTTAAGCTTGTATAATGATATCCTGCTGAGATTCAGAGTAGGAGGCACCTCTATGAGAGACAACAATGTCTAGCATTTAGTAGGCCTTCAACTTCCATTTGTTTATTGAAGAAGGAATGCTTGGCTATGAGAATGGTGTCTGCCTAAGGAGGATTCTGTGGACTCTATTCATACCTAGCCCAGCTGCCCGTATTTTGATACAGACAGATAATTTGGCAGTTTCACAGCATGCTTTGCTTATGAGTGATGTCTGGAGAATGCAGGACTGTCACTGACTTTAGAAATGATACTGCTAGTGTCAAAATATAAAAGTACAAGTTGGAAAACCAGTTCTTAATTATTACTAGAAATAGAGGTTTCCCTTTAGAGCAACATATAATGAAACAGATTTTAAAACATTTACCTAAAGCATGAGCAAATAAATAGATTTTTCAACTTCTGAGGCATTTTCAGTCTGTTTATATTTTTAACCATTCTTATCATTTAGAATAAGAACACCAGCTCCCACCATTCCATAATAGCAATATTTTCTCTGGGACTTAGAGTAGCAAACAGTCCCTTTAGCTCTTGGTAGTTTTGTTGATAGATAACCTCTGGTGTTTCAGGGATTGGCTGTTTAACTCTTCCTGCACTTGAGAGCTTGGTATAACTCACTTCCTTCCACTACACATGAAATTGTTAATTAGCTGATTATCCTAACACCTTAGCTAACACTCTTATCTGAGAGTACCTTCTGCTTACGCTGGCATGATAGAAGGAATAGTACTTTTCTGTGGCTTCTCCACGCCAAGAACTGATCCCTCAATTCTTCTCCTTCCAGATTAAGCAAAAATGATGTGGGGTGGGGGGAGAGTTGTAGAAAAGATGTGAGATCTCCTGAACCCTATATTGTATATAAGTCTGATCCAACTGTATGATATATACTGAGTAAATATTATCCAATTATAACATCAAGATTATAAGAAAGAGCTTCTTTCTGAGATTTGGAAAATGTATTTGCTCTCCCTTTTGAGGGTGGATGAGTTATAGTCAGAAAGTACATTTCTACCTTATAGCAGGTATTTTCAATCAATGTCATTTTATTCCTTTCCTTTCCAGTGTGATGGTTTTCTACTAATTCTTTCAAATTTGTTATTTCTAAAACATGGATACACACTAATACTGTATGTAAATATATATATATATATATATACATATATTTTAGTATACATATGCATGTTTACATATACATGCATATAAATATATATAGCTATAGTTCAATCGCTCAGTCATGACTGACTCTTTGTGACCCCATGGACTGCTTGTTCAAACTCATGTTCACTGAATCAGTGATGCCATCCAACCATCTCGTCCTCTGTGGTCCCATTCTCCTCCTGCCTTGAATCTTTCCCAGCATCAGGGTCTTTTCTAATAAGTCAGCTCTTCGCTTCAGGTGGCCAAAGTATTGGAGCTTCAGCATCAGTCCTTCCAATGAACAGTCAGGACAAATTTCATTTAGGATTGACTGGGTTGATCACCTTGCAGTCCAAAGGACTCTCAAGAGTCTTCTCCACAACCACAGTTCAAAAGCATCAATTATTGGATGCTCAGCTTTCTTTATGGTCCAACTCTCAAATCCATACATAACTACTGGAAAAACCCATAGCTCTGGCTAGACAGACATCTGTTGGTAAAGTAATGTCTTTGCTTTTCAATAATATGCTGTCTATGTTGGTCATAGGTTTTCTTCCAAGGACCAAGTGTCTTTTAATTTCACAGCTGCAGTCACCATCTGCAGTGATTTTGGAGGTCAAGAAAATAAAGTCTCTCACTGTTTCCATTGTTTCCCCATCTATTTGCGGAGAAGTGATGGCACTGGATGCCAGGATCTTAGTGTTTGAATGTTGAGTTTTAAGCCAGTTTTTTTCACTCTCCTCTTTCACTTTCATCAAGAGTTTCTTTAGTTCCTCTTTGCTTTCTTCCATAAGGGTGGTGTCATCTGAATATCTGAGGGTATTAATGTTTCTCCTTGAAATATTGATGCACTCTGCATATAAGTTAAATAAGCAAGATGACAATAAACAGCCTTTCTCAATTTGGAACCAGTCCATTGTTCCATGTCCGGTTTTAACTTTTGCTTCTTGACCTGCATACAAATTTCTCAGGAGGCAGGTAATGGCATTACCTGATATTGTAATGGTATTACCTCCTCAGATTGAGGCAGCAATCTGTTATTCATGTCTCTTGAAGAATTTTCCTTAGTTTGACATGATCTACACAGTCAGAAATTTTTTAGAACAGTCAATGATGAAGAAGTAGATGCTTTTCTGTAATTCTCTTGTTGTTCTATAATTCAGTGAATGTTGGCAATTTGATCTATGGTTCCTCTGCCTTTTCTACATCTAGCTTGCATATCTGGAAGTCTTGGTTCATGTACTGTTTAAATCTAGATTGGAGAATTTTGAGCATTACTTAGCTAGCATGTGAGATGAATTCAATTGTGCAGCAGTTTGAACATTCATTGGTATTTCTTTTCTTGGGGATTGGAATGAAAACTGACCATTTCCAGTCCTGTGGCAACTGGCGAATTTTCCAAATTTTCTGGTATATTGAGTGCAGCACTTTTACAGCATCATCTTTTATGGCTTGAAATAACTCAGCTGGAATTCCATCACCTCCACTAGCTTTGTTTGTAGTGATACTCTCTGAGGCTCACCTGACTTCACACCCCAGGATGTCTCACTGTAGATGAGTGATCACACCATAGTGGTTATCTGGGTTATTACAATCATTTTTTTTTTCCCAATATAGTTCTGTGTATTGTTGCCTCCTTTTCTTAATATCTTCTTCTTCTGTTAGGGCCATACAGCTTCTGTCCTTTATTGTGCCCATCTTTGCATGAAATGTTCCCTTGGTATCTCTAATTTTCTTGAAAAGATCTCTAGTCTTCCCTACTCTACCGTTTCCTCTATTTCTTTGCACTGATTACTTAGAAAGATTTTCTTATCGCCCCTTGGTATTCTTTGGAACTCTACATTCAGATGGATATATCTTTCCTTTGCTCTTTTGCCTTTCACTTCTTTTCTTTTCTCAGCTATCTGTAAAGCATCCTCAGACAACCATTTGTCTCTTTGCCTTCTTCTTGGGAATCGTTTTGATCATAGCCTCCTGAACAATGTTAGGAATCTCCATCCATAATTCTTCAGGCACTCTATCAGATCTAATCCCTTGAATTTATTTGTCATTTTTACTGTATAATCATAAAGGATTTGATTTAGGTCATAGCTGAATGGTTTAGCTGTTTTCCCTACCCTCCTCAACTTTATATATGTAGCAGTACCTACATAGAACAGTTAATAGTAAAGTTCTCTCAGCTTTCTCCTCAGGCATCTCTAACCTACAAGTTGTTTCTTAGAAATGCCTCAAGCATTAACATAACATCAAAGAAGGAATAGCATGGCATTTACTATATAAATATTAATCTGGGGAAATAAGGAACTATTAGAATCTATATTCAGAAGCTACAAACTTTCACTTTATCAAACTAATATGTAAGTAGTTTAAAGGAATGATATATGTTTTACTGGGTGATTTAACATTCATTGTAAAGAGGAAAATTTGTTATCTTTAACATATTTATACCAGCTAAAGTTCAGATCAACTTTGTCTAGCTTGGCAAAGACAATTATTTGATAAGTATAGATCACTTCATTCTTGAAAACCCTGCTTTTGATCAATAGTCTCCAGATATAAAGATGGTTTAAGTGTGGGGTCACACTAACTTTTCATTAAATCAAAGGAGAGAACCAGATGCTTAGAATAAGGAAGATAATTAATCCATGGCCTTGTAGAAGATTAAAGGCTCATTTGAAGAAGACATTTATATGCTGGAGTCATTTATTTTGTTCTTGTTTTGTTTTGCAACTCATGATACTTAATTCATAAGATATTTGAGAAACATATTGATAATAATTATTGACAGCATATCAGCTTTTCAGAAAATTTCCCCATACCTCAGAGATCAAATTTACCTTTGTTTCTAGTTTTGTGGTAAAAGTATATGTATTTTTCATTTTTTAAATCATATTAAAAGATGGACATTGAATTCTACATAGGTTTCACAGATTTGGTTCTTACAAATGTTCACTAATAGATGTCTCCCAGTGTGCCAAGTCGCTTCAGTTGTGTCTGACTACTTGTGACCCTATGGACCATAGCCTGCCAGTTTTCTCTGTCCATAGGATTCTCCCAGCATGAATACTGGAGTGGGTTGTCATGCCTTCCTCCAGGCGATCTTCCTGATCCAGTGATCAAAACTCTGTCTCTTATATTGACAGGCGGGTTCTTTACCTCTAGCGCCACCTGAGAAGCACAGATGTCTCCCTATAAAGAAAATAGAGGCAACTGAATCTGGATAAATGTTATTAGGTCAAAATATAAAATTCCATGCACTCATTTATTTACATGTTAACAAGCCAATTTCTAATTCTCACTTAACATCTTTTGTATATTTCTATGTATTACAATACAAAATTTTGTAATACTTATATTTCTTTCTTTCCCCCTACATGACAAAAAGAGAACATAAGAGAATACTGAAGTAGTCTGAAAAACACATTTCTTCACACACTTCAAAGAAAAAAAACTCATCTCCAAACTATAATCATTAGAAATTTTCTGAACTAGATTAGCATTGCACAGAGCAACTCCTACCAGATAAAAATTTATTTTATTCATTTTATTCAACAAATATTTACCAGGCACTTCCCACATGCACTTCCCACTGTGCTATCTGATGTCAATGTAGCATTAAATATTCTATGTTGAAAATGAAAAAATCAATAAAAATTTCAAAAAAGATTCTTACAACCATTTACATTATGCACAGAATGAACAGCTGGCATAGAAATTTGAGAAATAATCAGAAATAAAATTAGAAGGAAGAAAATAATTCATATCATAAAAATGTTCAGCAATTTCAAATACTGCACATATATTGGCTAAGAAGAATATTAATTTGTCACAATTATTATAATGCATGTTGGGGGATCTTTATGGAAGAAGTTTTACTGCAATGACAATGCAACCATCAAGCTGCTGTCATCTCAGTGAAGGCTGTGAGGAAATGTAGAAAGACACAGTGTTTAAAACCCTTGAGATTATTTGAAGAAAAGAGAGATATAATGAAGGCTAGAGAGCAAACAGATTAAGAGGATTAATGGGATAACTTGCTAACTTGATGTTTATACACTAAAATAAAGGGATCAAAAGGAATGGGAAGAATGAAAAAAATGCAAACGATAGAGGGGGAAAAAGACATAAAATTGATAATCTGACATGGGTTTGTTAAAGAACACTGTAGATGTAGATTAAAATATTGATGTGGTGGCAGGAGTAGAGGCTTATCTATTATATAATTTCTATTTCAATTTGAAGATTTATTAATTCAGTGAACATGCTATCTACACTACTGAATGTAGGAGAACATGAAAGAGGGGAATTTAAGAAAGGTTTAGGCACAATTGCACTCATCTCACATGCTAGTAAAGTAATGCTCAAAATTTTCCAAGCCAGGCTTCAGCAATATGTGAACCGTGAATTTCCTGATGTTCAAGCTGGTTTTAGAAAAGGCAGAGGAATCAAAAATCAAATTGCCAACATCTGCTGGATCATGGAAAAAGCAAGAGAGTTCCAGAAAAACATCTATTTCTGCTTTATTGACTATGCCAAAGCCTTTGACTGTGTGGATCACAAGAAACTGTGGAAAATTCTTCAAGAGATGGGAATACCAGACCACCTGACCTGCCTCTTGAGAAATCTGTATGCACGTCAGGAAGCAACAGTTAGAACTGGACATGGAACAACAGACTGGTTCCAAATAGGAGAAGGAGTATGTCAAGGCTGTATATTGTCACCTGCTTATTTAACTTCCATGCAGAGTACATCATAAGAAACGCTGGACTGGAAGAAACAGAAGCTGGAATCAAGATTGCTGGGAGAAATATCGATAACCTCAGATATGCAGATGACACCACCTTAATGGCAGAAAGTGAAGAGAAACTAAAGAGCCTCTTGATGAAAGTAAAAGAGGAGAGTGAAAAAGCTAGCTTAAAGCTCAACATTCAGAAAACGAAGATCATGGCATCCGGTCCCATCATTTCATGGGAAATAGACAGAGAAACAGTGGAAACAGTGTCAGACTTTAATTTTGGGGCTCCAAAATCACTGCAGATGGTGACTGCAGCCATGAAATTAAAAGAAGCTTACCCCTTGGAAGAAAAGTTATGACGAACCTAGATAGCATATTCAAAAGCAGAGACATTACTTTGCTGACTAAGGTCCATCTAGCCAAGGCTATGGTTTTTCCAGTAGTCATGTATGGATGTGAGAGTTGGACTGTGAAGAAGGCTGAGCACCGAAGAATTGATGCTTTTGAAGTGTGGTGTTGGGGAAGACTCTTGAGAGTCCCTTGGACTGCAAGGAGATCCAACCAGTCCATTCTGAAGGAGATCAGCCCTGGGATTTCTTTGGAAGGAATGATGCTAAAGCTGAAACTCCAGTACTTTGGCCACCTCATGCAAAGAGTTGACTCACTGAAAAAGACTTTGATGCTGGGAGGGATTGGGGGCAGGAGGAGAAGGGGACGACAGAGGATAAGATGGCTGGATGGCATCACTGACTCGATGGACGTGAGTCTGAGTGAACTCCGGGAGTTGGTGATGGACAGGGAGGCCTGGCGTGCTGCGATTCATGGGGTCACGAAGAGTCGGACATGACTGAGTGACTGAACTGAACTGAACTGAACTTAGGGAGACTTATGCAAAATATTCAAATTATTGCTTTAAAGAACAAGAGCAAGAGCTGAAGAAGGAATACTGAAAAGAGACAAGTTATGACTAAGATTCCAACTGAGGTGGAGTGTCATAAATCCATATTGTCAAAAATCCACAGCATTTTTAGGCATATTCAGCAGTGCTTAGTAGGCTGGGGAATATGTAGAGAAGATGTGAAAGTATTTCTCAGGTAGTCAGTTTAAGAACAATAAAAATGAATTAGTAAAAATAAGAATCAAAGAATGTAATGGTGGATTATAAAGCTTAGATATGAAGATGAAAAAGAAAATGAGTAGAAGAATAAAGAGAGAAAACAGAAGGTTCAAGGAACAGGACTTTTTGAATTTGAAAAATATATCATTATTGTTTTTGTTTTTGCTTGTGTTTTTCTTTCCTTTGGCCAGTAGCAAATTATTTATTTTATTTATACATTTATATTACTTTTTCGAGTATAGTTGCTTTACAAAATTGTATTATTTTCTGCTGCATAGCAAAGTGATTAAGTTATATGTATATATATGTTCCTTCTTTTTATAATAAATTTCCTTATCATTTAGTTTTCATTTAGGTCACCACAGAGCATGGAGTAGAGTTCCCTGTGCTATAGAGCAGGTTCTCATCAGTTATCTACTTATACATAGTATTGTGTGTGTGTGTGTGCATGTGTGTGTGTGTGTGTGCATGTGTGTGTGTGTGTATCAACCCCAATCTCTCAATTCATCCCACCCCTTTCCCCTCGATATCCATACATCCATTCTCTATGTCTGTGTCTGTATTTCTGCTTTGCAGATAAGTTCATTTGTATCACTTTTCTACATTCCATTGTACTGTATTTGTTTTTCTAATTCTGACTTACTTCACTCTGTTTAAGAGTCCTTAGGTCCATCCATGTTTTTTCAAATTGCATAAGTCCATTCTTATTATGGCTATTATTCCATAATACATACATATAACAACTTCTTTATCCATTCATAGGCTGATGTGCATTTAGGTTGCTTCTATATCCTGACTATTGTAAATAGTGCTGCAATGAACTGTTGGGTGCATATATCTTTTTGAATTACAGTTTTCTCCAGATATATTCCCAGAAGTGGGATTTCTAGGTCATACGGTAGCTCTATTGTTAATTTGGAAGGAACCACCATACTGTTCTCCACAGTGGCTCTATCAATTTGCATTCCAAATGTAAGGGGATTTCCTTTTCTCCACTGGCTCTCCAGCAATTATTCTTTGTAGATTTTTTGATAATGGTCATCCTCCTAATGTGAGGTGACACCTCACTGAAGTGTTGATATGCATTTTTCTAATAATTAATGATGTTGATCATATTTTCATGTGTTTGTTGCCATCTGTATGTCTTCTTCGGAGAAAATATGTCTTGATATTAACTAAGATGAATACAAGTTGGTTTGTGATTTGGGAAAGAAGTGTTCCAACTCAAGTTGTAATTGGTTAAGAGTTTCCAAGTGATGATAAGATCCAGTGTAGAAGAAAGTTGATAAGAGATAAAAAGTCATTAAAGGTGAATCAAAAAGTCACAAAACTGAAAGGTTAGGGGACTGAATCTTAAAGTGATCCAGAAAGAATTATATTGTTTCTCAGAGTGAGAAATGCTCCAAGTAAAATGGATAACCAAGAGAGGTATCATAATCCATCTGACAGAATGACAGCCCAGAAAATGGCCATTAATAGAAAATAATTGAGTAATTCTTCAAAATTAATAAGGAGAAAACAGAAGGGAAATGTTTCATAATGGGAAGTACATGAAATCTGGAATCTGAGGATCTAACAGAAGCAGAAGATATTAAGAAGAGGTGGCAAGATTGTACAGAAAAAATACAAAAAGGTCTTCATGACCGGGACAACCACAGTGGTGAGGTCACTGGCCTAGAGTCAGACATCCTGGAGTGTGAAGTCAAGTGGGCCTTAGGAAGCAATACTCTAAGCCAAGATAGTGGAAGTGATGGAATTCCAGCTCAGCTATTTCAAATCCTAATAGATGATGCTGTTAATGTGCTGCATGCAATATGCCAGCAAATTTGGAAAGCTCAAAAGTGACTACAGAATTGGAACGGGTCAGTTTTCATTCCAATCCCAAAAAAGGGCAATGCCAAAAACATGTTCAAACTACCACACAGTTGAACTCATTTCACATGCTAGAAAGGCAATGCTCAAAATATTTCAGTTAGGTTTCAACAGTACATTAACCAAGAATATCTACCTGTAGAAGTGAACTTAGAAAAGGCAGAAGAATCAGAGACTAAATTGTCAACATCTCTTGGAGCATAGAAAAAAGCAAGGGAATTACAGAAATGTATCTACTTCTGCTTCATTGACTACACTAAATCCTTTGACTATGTGGATCACAACAAACTGTGAAAAATTCTTTAAAAGATGGGAATATCAGACCACCTTATCTGTCTTCCAAGAAACCTGTATGCAGGTCAAGAAGCAACAGTAAGATCCAGACATGGGACAATGGACTGGTTCCAAATTGAGAAAGCAGTATGTCAAGGCTGTATATGGTCACCTTACTTATTAAACTTATGCAGAGTACATTATGTGAAATGTCAATCTGGATGAATGACAAGCTGAAATCAAGATTGCCAGGAGAAATATCACTAACCTCAGATATGCAGGTGACACCACCCTTATGGTAGAAAGCAAAAAGGAACTAAACAGCCTCTTGATGAAAGTGAAAGAGAGTAAAAAAGTCACCTTAAAACTCAACATTCAAACACTAATATCCTGGCACCTGGTGCCATCACTTCATGGCAAATAGATGGGGAAACAATGGAAACAATGAGAGACTTTATGTTCTTGGGCTCCAAAATACTGCAGATGGTGACTGCAGCTATGAAATTAAAAGACACTTACTCCTTGAAAGAAAACTGATGACCAACATAGAGAGCATATTAAAAAGCAGAGACAGTACTAATGAACAAAGGTTCATATACTCAAGCTATGGTTTTTCCATATGATGAATGAAATCCCCCGAATTACAGAATGATCTGTTTCCAAGGCAAACCATTCAATATCATTGTTATCAAAGTCTGTGCCCAACCAGTAACAGTGAAGAAGCTAAAGTTGAATGGTTCTATGAAGACCTATAAGACCTTTTAGAACTAAAACCAAAAAAGATGTCCTTTTCATTATAGGGGACTGGAATGCAAAAGTAGGCAGTCAAGAAACACCTGGAGTAACAGGCACGATTGGCCTTGGAGTACAGAATGAAGCAGAAAAAAGGCTAATGGAGTTTTGCCAAGAGGACGGACTGGTCATAGCAAACACCCTCTTCAAACAACACAAGAGAAGACTCTACACATGGACATCACCAGATGGTCAACACCGAAATCAGATTGATTATATTCTTTGCAGCCAAAGATGAAGAAGCTCTATACAGTCAGCAAAAACAAGACTGGGAGCTGACTGTGGCTCAGATCATGAACTCCTTATTGCCAAGTTCAGGCTTCAATAGAAAAAGAAGGGAAAACTGGTAGATCATTCAGGTATGACCTAAATCAAATCCCCTATGATTATACAGTGGAAGAGAGAAATAGATTTAAGGGACTAGATCTGATAGACAGAGTACCTGATGAACTATGGATGGAGGTTCAGGACATTGTACAGCAGATAGGGATCAAGACCATCCCTGGGGGGCGGAGGGGGGAAAATGCAAAAAAGCAAAATAGCTGTCTCAGGAAGCCTTACAAATAGCTGTGAAAAGAAGAGAAGTGAAAAATAAAGGAGAAAAGGAGAGATTCCCAATTGAATGCCAAGTTCCAAAGAATAACAAGGAGAGATGAGAAAGCCTTCCTCAGTGATTAGTGCAAAGAAATGGAGGAAAATAATAGAATGGGAAAACTAGAGATCTCTTCAAGAAAATTAAACATACCAAGGGAAAATTTCATGCAAAAATGGGCTCGATAAAGGACAGAAATGGTGTGGACCTAACAGAAGCAGAAGATACTAAGAAGAGGAGGTAGCAAGAATACACAGAAGTACTATACAAAAATGATCTTCACAACCCAGATAATCATGTTGGTATGATCACTCACCTAGAGCCAGACATCCTGGAATGTGAAGTCAAGTGGACCTCAGGAAGCATCACTATGAACAAAACTATTACAGGTGAATGGAATTCCAGTTGAGCTATTTCAAATCCTGAAAGATAATACTGTGAAAGTGCTGCACTCAATATGCCAGCAAATTGGGAAAACTCAACATTGACCACAAGACTGAAAAAGGTCAGTTTTCATTCCAATGCCCAAAGAAGGCAATGCCAAAGAATGTTCAAACTACTGCACAGTTGCACTCATCTCACATGCTAGTAAAGTAATGCTGAAAATTCTCCAAGCCAGGCTTCAGCAATATGTGAACCATGAACTTCCAGATGTCAAGTTCGTTTTAGAAAAGGCAGAGGAACCAGAGATCAAATTGCCAACATCCTCTGGACCATAGAAAAAGCAAGAGAGTTCCAGGGGAAAAAAAAAAAATAAAAGCATCTATTTCTGCTTTATTGACCATGCCAAAGCCTTTGATTGTGTGGATCACAATAAACTATGGAAAATCCTGAAAGAGGTGGGAATATCAGACCACCTGACCTGACTCTTGAGAAACCTGTATGCAAGTCATGAAACAACAGTTAGAACTGGACATGGAACAACAGACTGGTTCCAAATAAGAAAAGGATTACATAAAGGCTGTATATTGTCACCGTGCTTATTTAGCTTCTATGCATAGTACATCATGAGCAACACTGGGCTGGAAGAAGCACAAGCTGGAATCAAGATTGCTGGGAGAAATATCAATAACCTCAGACATGCAGATGACACCACCCTTATGGCAGAAAGTGAAGAAGAACTAAAGAGCCTCTTGATGAAAGTGAAAGAGGACAGTGAAAAAGTTGGCTTAAAGCTCAACATTCAGAAAACGAAGATCATGGCATCTGGTCCCATCACTCCATGGGAAATAGATGGGGAAACAGTAGAAACAGTGGCAAACTTTAATCTTGGGGCTCCAAAATCATTGCAGATGGTGACTGTAGCCATGAAATTAAAAGACGCTTACTCCTTGGAAGGAAAGTTATGACCAACCTCGATAGCATATTAAAAAGCAGAGACATTACTTTGACAACAAAGGTCCGTCTAGCCAAGGCTATGGTTTTTCCAGTAGTCATGTATGCATGCGACAGTTGGACTATAAAGAAATCTGAGCACCAAAGAATTGATACTTTGTACTGTGGTGTTGGAGAAGACTCTTGAGAGTCCCTTGGACTGCAAGGAGATCCAGTCTGTCCATTCTAATGGATATCAATCCTGAGTGTTCATTGGAAGGACTGATGTTGAAGCTGAAAATCCAATAGTTTGTCCACCTTATGCGAAGAGCTGACTTATTTGAAAAGACCCATGGCTGGGAAAGATTGAAGGCAGGAGGAGTAGGGGACAACACGAGACATGGCATCACTGACTCAATGGTCATGAGTTTGGGTAAACTCTGGGAATTGCTGATGAACAGGGAAGCCTGGGGTGCTGCAGTCCATGGGTCTCAAGAGTTGGACATGATTGAGAGACTGAATTGAATATATATAAACTATCACCATCCTCTCTGGTGGATCAGATGTTAAAGAGTCTTCCTGCCATGCATGAGGCCTGGGTTAATCCTTGGGTTGGAAAGATCTCCTGGAGAACTCCTGCAGAAGGGAATCGCAACTCGCTGCAGTATTCTTTCCTAGAGAATCCCATGGAAAGAGGAGCCTGGTGTGCTACTGTCCATGGAGTCACAAAGAGTTGGGTATGACTGAGTAACAAACATATACACATTGCCATGTTAAGACATTCAGAGGTTACTAAAATATTTTCATATTTGAATATAGTATATGGTGTGATTCTGTTGAGCATTTTTGACAATTGAGTTCTTATATCTTTGTAGTGTAGTATGCCCTAGGATTTTGCTTAAGATTTTGTTTGCTGTTAGTTAATTTGCAGATATGTACTTTATAGTTACATCATGTCTATCTCTTTATTATGGAAGAGTGCTATGCTTTATACTTAATGACTAATAAAGATTAGTTGTTAATATAATTTCATCTTAATATGAACTGTATTATACTAATATAACTATTGTTTGAAAGTTACTTATAAAGTTCTATGCAAAGATTGCTATTTCAGAATAGTAAAGGGCTTTATATATTTATAAAAAATGTTTTCTAGTTTCTTTGAAATATAAATAACTCATTACTTATATGAGAAAAAATGTAGGTTTTTAATATTTATTGAAATTAAACATAATTTAAATGTTTTGTTCATCTATTTTCAAAATTATTATCATTGTCTATGGTGGTGAATCTAATATTGCTGAATCCTACGTTATGCCACTGGCAACTTGTAATGAAAATCTGGCCAATTTTTTTTTTTTTTTTAAGATTTCTTTTGGCTGGAATGATTAACTCCTGAAAAAAAGAAAAACATAAAAATAAAATACTTCTGAGAATAAACTGCTTCCTACTAAAGCATTTTTTTTCAATTGTTAAACTCAAGCAATCTGCTACTTTTCCAGGTTTAATTGGATTTATAAGGATTTCTTTTTAGTATTATGAAAAGTCTTTTAATTATAATTGATCCTTTGTCTCTGGTCTAGATGTGAACTGTGTGGGACTGACCACTTCCTTTCCTGACTAAGCACCAGAAGGTTTTTTGACTGCTCAGGGAAGACAGCTGGGACTCACTGCGCTTGTTTCCTGCATTATAGTTGGGCTGCAGGACTTATAATCATGTCCTTTTTACCCTTAACCAGCTACTGACACCTTTCTACACTTATTTAAAGTTATTTCCCCAAATGTGGAGAATATGCAGCTACTTTGAGCATAGACTATCCAACCCTTGGTGTGTTCTCCTTAATTATTTTCAAATTTCCTTCCTAAATCACCCACTTTAAGGTTTACTAAGAGTTACAAAATTCAGAGTGTGGATTAGCATTTTAATTTTCCTGAAAACACCAGCAGTTTAACACTTGAATTCATAATGCTCTTCTTTCTCACAAAGAGCCTGTTTTTAAACCTAACATCAGTCTACAAAACATAACAAGCAGAATTATACAAAAACATACATGCAAATCATTTTCATCATAACAGGTGAGTGGCTCTCAGAGCAGACAAGAACCCATAGGGTATTCACTTCGATTACTAGTCTCTTCAAAACCCCATCTCTGCTCCACATGTACAATTTTAGATCTCTCTGCTTCCCAGCATGAGCTGAGATAGAGCCTCTTGCACCTTCTGAATATATTATGCTCATTCTCTACTCTAAGCTTGTTTTTATTTTATTGCCCCAAATTTAGGGACTGCATTTTCATTCCCACTTCCTTTTCATATCTTAACTAGTTTTTTTTTAAATTTCAGTTTTATTGAGGTATAATTGACAAGTAAAATTTAAAAATATCTAATGTATATTTATGGCAATTTAATACACATGTATATTGTGAAAGGACTACCCTCATGAGTTATTAATAATTGATAGATCCATCACCTCAGCCATTTATCTTTGTTTGTGAGAACATTTAAGTTCTACTGTCTTAGCAAATTTCAGTTATGCAATACAGTGGTAACAACTACACTCATAATGTTTTACATTAGACCCACCATCCCTAGGCCATGGAAATTACTTTTCTACTTCATGAGTTTGATTTTTATTTTCTCAGGTTCTACATATCAATTATTTCACACAATATTTTTTTTCTCTTTCAAACTTGTTTCACTAAACATAATGTCTTCAAAGTCCATCCACACTGCTTCAAATGGCATGATTGTCTTCTTTCTCATGGTTGAATACTATTCCATTTATACATTCACTCACTGAGAAACACATTTAGGTTGTTTCCATATCTTAGATATTTTTAAAGACTAATTGAGGTACAACTGAGAGGATAACAGGCAAGAAGGCCAGGGGTCTCCAAACAGAGGAAGTAGGCTGCAAGTGTCAGAAATTTTTATCTCTCTTAAGTGGCAGGAGGAAACTAATGATTTTTTTTCCCTCTTCCCTTCTCTATAAAATTTTTAAAAGGTTTCTCTTAAAATACTGTGTTGCCATAATGACACCTGGTTCCTTCCACCTGAAGTTAACTATTCTCAAACCTTGAGTTAACCAATGCATTTTTCTTAGAGAAATGTTTGTCTTAAGCGATGTTAATGTACTATGCATTTACCCCAGACTCTGTCTTCAAGTCGGTTCGCCTAAGGGCTCAGAACCTACTTGACAAACCATTATGTTATACTCAGACATTGTTCCTATAATCTATGTAAACAAAACTATTTGTATGGTAGTCTGCCCTTCTACAAGATTCAAATTGATCTTTTTTATGGCCTGGGACGACTTGTCTGGTGCCAAGATTATCCCAAAATACATCTTATGGATGAGGGCCTGATGCCATTCTGAGTTTTAAAACATCTTTCTTTCATTAACAAACTGCTGCTGCTAAGTCGCTTCAGTCGTGTCCGACTCTGTGTGACCCCATAGATGGCAGCCCACCAGGCTCCCCCGCCCCTGGGATTCTCCAAGCAAGAACACTGGAGTGGGTTGCCATTTCTTTCTCCAATGCATGAAAGTGAAAAGTGATAGTGTAGTCACTCAGTGGTGTCTGACTCCTAGCGACCCCATGGACTGCAGCCTACCAGGCTCGTCCGTCCATGGGATTTGCCAGGCAAGAATACTGGAGTGGGTTACCATTGCCTTCTCCTAAAAAATTGCTAGTGACTATATAATATCCAGCTGAAGACTAGCAGGGGGTACTCTTTCTGCTCCTTTCTGATGCCTATGTCAGAATCTTTCTCTATCTCCTTTATACTTTAATAAAACTTTATTACACAAAAGCTCTGACCATTCAAGCCTCGTTTCTGGCCCTGGATTGAATTTTTCTCCTCCAGAGGCCAAGAATCCTGGCTTCTTTTTGTGGTTTAGCAACAACCTTTCACAACCTCCAGTATACTTTGTCAATCTTGCCTTCCACTGTTTCTTAAGTATTTGTTTCACCGATCAGAGGCTTTTTTTTTTTTCTTTTAATAACTATTATCTTATGGGCTTATTAAGGAGAAACCCTTGGCCAACTCAGAGAGCTAGTCACATAATATGTCCTAAGGTTTTTTTTTTTTTTTTTTTTTGTCCTAAGTTTTAAGAAGAGGGAAGATGCTTCTACTTCTGTATTCTTATTTCCAACATGTTCAGCAGGGATGACATACATCCTTTTACCTTTTTATTACATCCACTTCAGTGCTATTATAGAGAGTGGCATTTTTCAGTCTCAGTTTGCCAACTACTCGGCCTCACTTTTATTAAGAAGAAATTACACATTTAACAATGATCTTCTTCTCATTTCCATTTTCTGTGGCAAAGAGTATGAAATATTCTGCTTTTATTGGACATAGGCCAGACATAACCTTTTCATTTTTTGGTCACAGAGGCAGAAGTGTTTGTCTTACATGATGTAAGCATTCCCTGGACTGTGCCTGGTCTCACTGGCTTGATCTGTCATTTTCAGTTCCTCACCTATGTTACTTATTGCTTAAGTGAACTGAAGTCTGGTTTCATGGGAGCAAAGTAGAAAGTGAAGGAGCAATAAACAACTCCTCTAGATTTCTAGTTTAAGGTCATACTTAACATCAAAAGTCAGAGAAACTTTATGTTCAATGAATATTACTGGGTCCTCATTAACAAATGACTAATTTCTTTCCATATTTTTCATTTCGCACTAGTATCTGTTTAGGGAACTCTTGAAAAACAAGAGAAATTGTAGTGTAGAACAAGTGATATTCCAAAGGGATAATACCCTAAATTCTCAAAATTACAAGTCTAAATAGGCAAAAAAAGAAAAAAAGGCGGAGGAGGGGGTTAAATAATGTTCTCAATGTCTAGTTAAAAAATAATTCAAGCTATAAAGACAACCATTAAGGTAAAGACCAAAGAGTGCTTAAATACATACATTTATACAAGGAAATAATCTAAGAATTTTAAAATAATGATTGTCTGCTTTTATTTACTCCATTCACTTACTTCTTTTTTGTTTTTACTAATTTATACCAAACTATTAAACAAACGTAAGGAAAAACTCAAATAGTAAAAGTTTGTAATGAGAAAAACTTCTCATTTTATATAGTTCCCTATACCCATTCTAGTGCTTAAGTCCTATCTATTTATATGCTTTTTACAGATTTCAAGGTAGATAAGATTTAAAAACATTATTATAGCAATGATCTGGATTTTACTATTGGTGCTCTATAAGGAAAAATTATTTAACTTGTAGTCTTCTCAGATAATATTCCTCATTCATTTCATATTTAAAGTGTTTTAACATTATAGTATGGTATAATTTTAATTATTTTATTGTTGTAACAATACATAATATTATTCAATATTATAAGAATTTATATAAATTCTTTATTTGAAGATCTCTGTGGGATGTTCTTATTGCCTGTCATTTCCTTAGTCAATAAATATGTATTGACTATCTACCCTATGCCAGAAACTGTTTTAGTCAAAGAGGATTCAGCAGAAAATAAAACAGGTAAACAAAGGAAAAAAAAATGCCCCTGTACTCAGGGGGCTTGCAGGCTAATATAATTTTATACCTTCAAATTCATGTCATAAACACTGTACTGGAATAATATTTCAAACATCAGGGTCAAATGTAACATATTTTCCTGTTCTCTGTCAATTGATCAAATATTTGCCATACTCCAGTTTGCTGAATTGAATGGTGATGGACAGGAAAGCCTGACATGCTATAGTTCCATGGGGCAAAAAAGAGTCAGACACAACTTAGTGATTGAACAACAACAATAATTCACTAAATATTCAATCTTTATATTCAGTTGTTTGTTTTTGTAGAAGTGTCTTTTATTTTTTTATTGCTAATTTAAAAAAATGCCCTCAACATACCCTAAATTAACCACATCATATACCCTAAATTAAATACATATTATACTTTATATAAAATATAAAATCCTCTCACTTCCCCAGCTGCTTTTAAACTACTTTTTAAAGTATGGATTCATTATTGTGTAGTATCATTGCACAGATATATTTTTAGAATCAATGTTTTCTGAATTTCCATGTATTTAGAGTCAGTTTTGGGTTTCCCCGGTGGCTCAGTTGGTAAAGAATCCACCTGCAATGAAATAGACCTGGGTTTGATTCCTGGGTTGTGAAAATCCCCTGGAGGATGGCATGGCAATCCACTCCAGTGTCCTTCTCTGGATAATCCTAATGGCTAGAGGAGCCTGGTGGGCTACAATCTATGAGGTTGCAAAGATTATACAAAATGGCAAAATGGAAAGTCTTCCCCGGCTGCCTTTAAATTACTTTCTAAAGTATAGACTAATTATCGTGCAGGGTCATTGCTCAGATATATTTTTAGAATTAGTGTTTCCTGAATTACCATGTATTTAGAATCAGTTTTCCTTGAAGAGGGTTACAGTAAATGGAAAGCATTCAGGGTCCCTGCAGATGTGTAATATTTCTCCAACTTTTTGCTAATGATGTGTGTGTGTCCAGTTTTTGAAAAGACTGATCTAGATACTTTTATGAGAATATGATTAAAAAAACAAAACCTTATCTCAACCCAGAAATGTTCTCCATTTTTATTATTTAAAAAAAAAAAAAAAACAAAAAACAAAAAACACTAATCCAGAGAGAGTGATACACATTACAGGAAATCCACTAAAGTGATTTTATAGACAGGAAGAAATCTCCCCTTTTATGTAGCCAAGTAGTCAGAACTCATTACACATGTATTTTCAAAATGAATAATATGTAGTCCTCAAAAAATCTTGACAGCACTATATGTAACATCTAGTTCACCTTAAATTTACCCAGTAATTGGAGTAATCATCTATGTTAGCTAATTGACTTATCAGAGAAGAAATAATCATCTCATATTTTAAAGACAGGAGGTAGTGTTGTAACTTGGAGCAAGAGACTCAGAAAGTTACACTCCTAATCTTCCAAAGATATGTATGAGATAGAGATGGCTGTCTTCTTTACCCATGAAAGATAGATCTCTCAAATCCTGGAGAAAGATATTCCTGGGTCATAAGGCTAATAAAATGCTGATCTAGTATTCAAAAGGATATATAGACATTTTTAAGAGAGAGGACAGTACTAACAAGTTTTCTAAAGTAAAGGCTGTGAGGAAAAGAAGAGGGGGAGTAGCTTGTTTTCAACAGGGAAAATTAAGCCTTTGATTTTCAATTTTTGCTCATCCTTGTGGTACTTATATAAAATTTGTTATCTTAAAAACAAATGTCTCTCCAAATTGTGTAAACTTGAGACAACTTAACAACTGGATCTTTCCTCAGATTGTCTCATTGCTTCATTTTATTCAATAGGTACTGGTATAGCCCAAGTGATTATAGAGAATATCTTTTAATAAATGACTAGAGAGAGACCATACTCTCCTCCTGTTTTTATTCTCTTTATTACAGTAAAGCCTTGAGCAAAACACAATGTAATTTTTATAAAGTGTTGACTAAAATATAAGCTATAAGTATTTTTCAAGGTTTTTTCCAGGGTATATGAAAGTCAAAAAAAAAAAAAAGTTTAATTAGTATGTGAAGTAAAGCACTGATTAGAAATGAGAAGCCCTGTAAATGAGAATGGAAGGTTTAATGATTTTTGCCTTAGTTGCTAAACCCCTTATAATGCATGTCATTAGAAAACGATTTAAATATCTGGTGAAGACACACAAGATGGCAAGTTCCAAAGGTGGTTTTGGACCCTTATTAAAAATGCAGTGAAACAGCAACTCCACATTACAATAGTAACTAACTATGGTTAAAGGCACCCTAAAGAGATGCAATTACCTTTAAAATAATTCTGAAATTTAAGATGTACATTTAATGTACTTATTTTTCAGTTAATTGATAATTTGCCAGTTAAACTGATGTGAAATCTCCCACTATAAGGGATAGTGAACATTTTTCATTCATTTGGGAATGTTATATTGCTATTTCTTACAAATAATAATTATGATGACCATATTCCTTATTACAGTTAAATATAATATTCTTAAAATGTTGATGAGAATAACGTGGTTACTACAGGGCATGTTCACTTATTGAGTCATTTAAATTTTTAATAGTTCATAAGAGCAACAATAATTCTCTTTGAAACAAAATAATTAGTTCCACATGTTTAAAATAAATTGACCATAGTTATTTTATAATGTTTATCAAAGTTAGGAAATAGAAATTTACAACAAATGTTAAACATAGTTAATTTCTTAGTGGCTTTATCTAAGCTATATTAGTATATTAGAAACATTTCATGATTGTTTAGTAGTGAGTGGACTTCTATTAATCTAATCCTTAATTATATCAATTCTTATCATTAATAGAGAGAACCATTTCATCAAAAGTGAAAACTGATGCTGGAAAATTTCAATGATAAAATTAAGGGTAGGAGATTTAAATATGTATTAGATAAAAATGATAATCATACAGATATTTTAAAATATTAATAACAAAGTCACTTACAAAGTAAATCTCAGGGTAAGTGTGCTTCAAGATTTGAATTACTTACAGCAGGATTACTCATTTTTCACTGATTTTAAAATTGTAGAGCATGCAATCCCTAACATTTTACCTACTTGGGTAAGTTTTTCACTAGCTTTATATTATTTTATTATTTCTAACTTTGTACCTCAAGTGATAATATTGCTCTACCTCTTCTGTCATTTGACCATAGTGACCTATTTTGAAATATTCCACACTAATAATATCCATAGAGTCTATTATTGAAGAGAAACTTCTAAAATAGAGTACCAAACATTTTAGTTATTTGACAATTCAGGGAAGGTTGATGGCTCATATTTACCTGAATTGCATAGAAGAGCACTGGGGGTCTGTATCTGATGACAGTAATAAAGAAAAGTATCAAAGGCCATGAGATGAACTATAATTTATTAGTGTAAAGGAATAATTACTTAAGACAAACACCTGATTTAATTATTTAATTGCTTAAATATAGGTTTTTAAAATCCTGTATTTAAATTTCTTAGGTAAATGGAACCAGAGAGATTGTGATTTCCAAACTCTATCTTCTAGTCCTTCCAAAGATTTTAAGAGCTACAAAACATTCTTTTTAGAAACTATTTTGTGCAGGTATTGTCAAAGCAGGGAGGGAGGTTTAGGGAATAAAAACATAAATTAGATAGTGAAAATTTGTTTAGTCAATGCTGAGACCCACCCACAAATCCAATGTCAATTCTCAAACTGAGAGATAAGTCGAATACTATCCAAACAAAACCTGAACAGTTTATTTGTGGAATTAAATAAGTTGCTATAAGGTTTATATGGAATTTCACACAGGCTAGAAGGGGCAACACCTGTTACAGAAGAAGAAAGGGAGGAAAAGATTTGTTCTATTAGATGTGAAATTCATTCAGTTGTGCCTGATTCTTTGTGACCCCATGGACTGTACAGTCCATGGACTTCTCCAAGGCAGAATACTGGAGTGGGTAGCCTTTCCCTTCTCCAGGAGCTCTTCTCAATCCAGGGATCGAACCCAGGTCTCACGCATTGCAGGCAGATTCTTTACCAGCTGAGCCACAAGGGAAGCCCAGATACTAGATACTAAGATATAAAGTTGTTTAGTCAAAATACTGTAATAAAGTCTGTCACTGTTTCCATTGTTTCCTCATATATTTGCCATGAAGTGGTGGGACCTTTGCTGGGGGTTCCCTGATAGCTCAGTTGGTAAAGAATCTGTCTGCTATACAGGAAACACCTGTTTGATCCCTGGGTTGTGAAGATCAGCTGGAGAAGGGATAAGCTATGCAGGCGAGTATCCTTGGGCTTCCGTTGTGGTTCAGCTGGTAAAGAATCCACCCTCAATGCAAGAGACCTAGGTTTAGATCCCTGGGTTGGGAAGATTCCCTGGAGAAGGGAAAGGCTATCCAATAAATTTTCTGGCCTGGAGAATTCCATGAACTATTTAGTCTGTGGGATCACAAAGAGTTGGACACCACTGAGTGACTTACACTTTCACTGTAATATTGATACAAGGATAAAATAATAAAATAGTGAAACAGAATAAACAGAAATTAGAAAAGCAAATGATCAAACAAGAGATGGCAAGAGTGAACATCAACATTTTAGAAATCAGTGAACTAAAATGGACCAGAACGGATGAATTTAATTCAGATGGCTTTTATATCTACCATTGTGTGCAAGAATCCCTTAGAAGAAATAGAGTGGTACTCATAGTCAACAAAGAGTCTGTAATGCAGTACTTGGGTGCAATCACAAAAATGAAATAATGATATCTGTTCATTTCCCAGGCAAAGTAGTCAGGGTCAGAGCAATCCAAGTGGTCTAAACCACTAATGATTAAGAAGCTAAATTTGAACAGTTCTATGATGACCTTAGAAAGTGTCACTACAAACAAAGCTAGTGGAGGTGATGGATTTCCATTTGAGCTATTTCAAATCCTGATAGATGATTCTGTGAAAGTGTTGCACTCAATATGCCAGCAAATTTGGAAAACTCAGCAGTAGCCACAGGACTGGAAAAGGTCAGTTTTCATTCCAGTTACAAAGAAAAGCAATGCCAAAGAGTGTTCAAACTACCGCAAAATTGCACTCATCTCACACGCTAGTAAAGAAATGCTCAAAATTCTCCAAGCCAGGCTTCAGCAATACGTGAACCATGAAATTCCTGATGTTCAAGCTGGTTTTAGAAAAGGCAGAGGAACCAGAGATCAAATTGCCAGCATCCGCTGGATCATGGAAAAAGCAAGAGAGTTCCAGAAAAACATATATATCTGCTTTATTGACTATGCCAAAGTCTTTGACTGTGTGGATCACAATAAACTGTGGAAAATTCTGAAAGAGATAGGAATACCAGACCATCTGACCTGCCTGTTGAGAAACCTATATGCAGGTCAGGAAGCAACAGTTAGAACTGGACATGGAACAGACTGGTTTCCAAATAGGAAAAGGAGTACGTCAAGGCTGTATATTGTCACCCTGCTTATTTAACTTATATGCAGAGTACATCATGAGAAATGCTGGGCTGGAAGAAGCACAAGCTGGAATCAAGATGGCTGGGAGAAATACCAATAAGCTCAGATGCAGATGACACCACCCTTATGGCAGAAAGTGAAGAGGAACTAAAAAGCCTCTTGATGAAAGTGAAAGAGGAGAGTGAAAAATTTGGCTTAAAGCTCAACTTTCAGAAAATTAAGATCATGGCATCTGGTCCCATCACCTTATGGGAAATAGATGGGGAAACAGTAGAAACAGTGTCAGACTTTATTTTGGGGGGCTCCAAAATCACTGCAGGTGGTGATTTCAGCCATGAAATTAAAAGACGCTTATTCCTTGGAAAAAAAAAGTTAAGACCAACCTATATAGCATGTTGACAACCAGAGACATTACTTTGCCAACAAAGGTCTGTCTAGTCAAGGCTATGGTTTTTCCAGTGGTCATGTATGGATGTGAGAGTTGGACTGTGAAGAAGGCTGAGTGCCGAAGAATTGATGCTTTTGAACTGTGGTGCTGGAGAAGACTGTTGAGAGTCCCTTGGACTGCAAGGAGATCCAACCAGTCCATTCTGAAGGAGATCAGCCCTGGGATTTCTTTGGAAGGAATGATGCTAAAGCTGAAGCTCCAGTCCTTTGGCCACCTCATGTGAAGAGTTGACTCATTGGAAAAGACTGTGATGCTGGGAGGGATTGGGGGCAGGAGGAGAAGAGGATGATAGAGGATGAGATGGCTGGATGGCATCACTGACTCAATGGACTTGAGTCTGAGTGAACTCTGGGAGCTGCTGATGGACACGGAGGCCTGGTATGCTGTGATTCATGGGGTCACAAAGAGTCAGACATGACTGAGCGACTGAACTGAACTGATTATGACCTTCTAGAACACCAAAAAAAAAAAAAAAAAGATGTCCTTTTCATCATGGGGTAATGAAATGAAAAAGTAGAAAGTCAAGAGATAACCGGAGTAACAGGCAAATTTGGCCTTGGTGTACAAAATGAAGCAGAGCAAAGGCTAACAGAGTTTAACAAGAGAACACACTGGTCAGAGCAAACACCCTCTTCCATCAACACAAGAGAAGACTCTACACATGGACATCAACAAAGTCAGTGCTGAAATCAGATTGATAATATTATTTGCAGCTGAAGATGGAAAAGCTCTATAGAGTCAGCAAAAACAAGACCTGGAGCTTACTATGGCTCAGGTCATGAACTCTTCATGGCAAAATTCAGACTTAAATTGAAGAAAGTATGGAAAACCACTAGACCATTCAAGTATTATCAGAATAAAACCCCTTACGATTATACAGTGGAAATGACAAATAGATTCAATGATTAGATCTGATAGACAGAGTGCTGAAGAACTATGGATGGAAGTTTGTGACATTGGGCAGAAGGCAGTTATCAAGACCATACCAAAGAAAAGCAAATGCAAAAAGGCAAAATGGTTTTCTGAGGAGGTGTTACAAATAACTGAGGAAAGAAGAGAAGCTAAAGACAAAATAGAAAAGGAAAGATATACCTATGTGAATGCAGAGTTCCAAAGAATAGCAAGGAGAGGTAAGAAAGCCTTCCTCAGTGATCAATGTGAAAAATAGAGGAAAACAATAGAATGGGAAGGACTAGAGATATCTTCAAGAAGATCAGAGACAATAAGGGAATATTTCATGCAAAGATGTACACAATAAAGGACATAAATGATATGGACCTAACAGAAGCAGAAGGTATTAAGAAGAGATAGCAACAATGCACAGAAGAACTATACAAAAAAAGATCTTCATGACCCAGATAACCATGATGGCATATGATCACCCAGAGACCCAGACCTCTTGGAATGTGAAGTCAAAGTGGGCCTTAGGAAACATCATTATGAACAAAGCTAGTGCAGGTGATGGAATTCCAGTTGAACTATTTCAAGTCCTAAAAGATGATGCTGTGAAAGTGCTGCACTCATTATGCCAGCAAATCTGGAAAACTCAACAGTGCCAACAGGACTGGAAAAGATCAGTTTTCATGCCAGTCCCAAAGAAAGGCAATGCCAAAGAATGATCAAACTACTTCACAACTGTATTCATCTTACACACTAGAAAACTAATGCTTAAAATTCTCCAAGCCAGGGTTCAACAGTACATGAACCAAGAATTCCAGATGTGCAATGTGGATTTAGAAAACGCAGAGGAGCCAGAGAATAAATTGCCAATATCTGTTGTATCATAGAAAAAGCAAAACAGTTAAAAAAATTTACTTTTGCTTTACTGACTATGCCAAAGCTTTTGACCATGCAGATCACAGCAAACTGTGGAAATTTTTTCAAGAGATGAGAATATCAGACCACCTTACCTGCCTGCTATGAAATCTGTATCCAGGTCTAGAAGCAACAGTTAGAAATGGACGTGGAACAACAGACTGGTTCCAAATTGGGAAAGGAGAACATCAAAGCTGTATATTGTCACACTGTTTATTTAATTTATGTGCAGATTACATCATGCAAAATGCTGGGCTAGATGAAGCACAAGCTGGAATCAAGATTGCCAGGAGAAATATCAATAACCTCAGATACGCAGATGACACCACCCTTATGGTAGAAAGCAAAAAAGATCTGAAGAACTTCTTGATGAAAGTGAAAGAAGAAAGTGAAAAAGTTACTTTAAAAATCAGCATTCAAAAAATGAAGATCACGGCATCTGTTCCCATCATTTCATGGCGAATAGATAAAGAAACAATGGAAACATTGACAGACTTTATTTTCTTGGGCTCCAAAATTACTGCAGATGGTGACTGCAGCCATGAAATTAAAAAAGGCTTACTCCTTGGAAGAAAAGTTATGACCAATTAGACAGCATATTAAAAAGCAGAGACATTACTTTGCAGACAAAGCCCATCTAGTTAAAGGTATGGTTTTTCAGTAGTCGTTTATGGATGCTAGACTTGAACCATAAATAAAGTTGAGACCCAAAGAATTAATTTTTCAAAGTATTTATTTACTTTAAAATTATTTATTATTTTGTAATTGAAGGATAATTGCTTTACAGAATTTTGCTGTTTTCTGTCAAACCTCAGAGTGAATCAGTCATAGGTCTACATATATCCCCTCCCTTTTCAAACTCCCTTCCATCTCCCTCCCCATCCTACCCCTCTAGGTTGATACACAGCCGCCGTTTGAGTTTCCTGAGCCATACAGCAAATTTCCATTGGCTATCTATTTTACATACAGTAATGTAACTTTCCATGTTACTCTTCTCAAACATCTTACCCTCTCCTCTCCTCTCCCCATGTCCATAAGTCTATTCTCTGTGTCTGTTTCTTCATCTTTGCCCTGCAAATAAATTATCATTTCCATTTTTCCCAATTCAGTATATATGAGTTAGAAAATGATATTTATCTTTCTCTTTCTGACTTAGATTCTGAATCTGAAGCTCCAATAATTTGGCCACCTGATGTGAAGAACTGACTCCTTGGAAAAGACCCTGATGCTGGGCACGATTGAAGGCAGGAGGAGAAGGGAATGACAGAGGATGAAATGGTTGGATGGCATCACTGATTCTACTGACATCAGTTTGAGCAAGCTCCGGGAGTTGGTGTTGACAAGGAAGCCTGGTGTGCTGCATTCCATGGGATATCAAAGAGTTAGACATGACTCAGCTTCTGAACTGAGAAGCAGATTTACAGATATATGGATGCTTAAATAAACTTGTCTCTACCATTCAAAGGGAAATAAATAAACCAATAAAGGAAAAAAAAATTCATGACATCTGTGTAGAGAAACATTCCTATGCTGTCAGCAAAACCAGAAACTAAAGAAAATGACTTCTATGTTTGAGTGCATTAAACTAATTTCTCATGAAAAAGAGACATTAAGAGAAAGTAAATTTATAATTTCTAGCCACTGACAAGGGGCCCATATCCAAACAGAACCCCTCAAAAATCAGTAAATAAAGGACAGAAACCAATTGGTAAAAAGTTAATTATACATTTTATAAAAATGAAAATCCAAAAGGCCTGTTAACATATGGAAATGTGGCACCCTTCATTAGTCATCAAGAAAAAGAAAATAATTACAGTGGTTTTAGATACTTACAATTATGGCTAACATTGAAAAGTACCATTTTTGACAATTTTGTCAAGCAAAATAAACTCTAATCCAGTGCTATAGAGGTGTGCTAATTGATATCTTTACTTTGGAAAAGAGTTGGCATTATTCAGTGATAACAAGTTTCTCCTTGACCAAACTCTAATCAGATTCTTCTGAGTCTTCTTCTGGACTAAACCTTGGCATTGTCTATATTGAGCAATAATTCTGCTAAAGTATTTTAGCAAGAATACCTCACACTTGTTACCTAATTAATTTCTTCATCCTCTACTCTACATGTCTAAGTCTCTGGCTTGCCTTTATTAAGAATTCTTTTAGGTCAGGTTAAATAGAATCTCCCTACCATTGATGTCTCCTCTTACAATTTTCCATTCACTGACCCTTCCACTCCACTCCTTGGATATCAACCCACCCATGTCCTTGCTGTGTTTGGAATTAAGCTCAATCTCTTTTCCCTATTGCAATAGCATTGACTCCTATTACAATAGTCCCTAGAAAAATTGTCCCTACTGTTTTAACAAGTGTCAAGGCATTTTTTTTTAACTTGGGCAGGTAAAATAACTGCATACCCTATGACTAAGGGATTCCTTTCTAGATGGTACAGAGATACATATTTTTTGTATGTATCAAGATAGTACTATTAAAGGACACTCATAGAATCATTGTTTGTGATTATCCCAAATGGAATATTAGCCAACTATACATTCATAGAATAAAGAATTGTATCATGGTTTATTAAAAAGCAAACGAACACTAGCTACAAGCAAAAACATGGCTGAATTTTGAAGAATAATATTGAGTAAGGATAAATAAATGACAAAGAGTATATTCTAGAAAAATGCATTCAAAAGTTAAAAAGTAGGTTAAACAATACATAGGTTTCCATACAGTGATGACATTTTCCTATCTCAACTTGCACAGGCAATAGTCCCCAGATATTCCATCAAACACTATTCTAGCTATTTTTGTGAAGGTAGTTGTGGCTAATGTCAATGATTATATGACTTTAAGTAAGGGGGAGTGTTTAAGACGGACAGCCTTAAAGGCTGCAGAACTGAAGTTTCCATGAGGAGGATGAAATTATGCCTATGGTTAGAAACTTCAGTTCATCCAACCTGCCCTTCCTCATGACCAACTCTATGGATTTTCGACTTGCTTCTTGATACCCCACAATTACATATGTAAATTTCTGACAAAGAAAGTCCTAATATATCTCATACTGGTACTATTTCTGTGACTGAACCCTGACTGATGCATATATTAATATACACTTTGAAGGTACAGTTAAGTTCAGGTCAGTCGCTCAGTCGTGTCTGACTCTTTGTGACCCCAAGAATCACAGCACACCAGGCCTCCCTGTCCATCACCAACTCCCAGAGTTCACTCAGACTCACGTCTATCCAGTCAGTGATGCCACCCAGCCATCTCATCTGTCGTCTCCTTCTCCTCCTGCCCCCAATCCCTCCCAGCATCAGGGTCTTTTCCAACGAGTCAAATCTTTGCATAAGGTGGCCAAAGTACTGGAGTTTCAGCTTTAGCATCATTCCTTCCAAAGAAATCCCAGGGCTGATCTCCTTCAGAATGGATTGGTTGGATCTCCTTGCAGTTCAAGGGACTCTCAAGAGTCTTCTCCAGCACCACAGTTCAAAAGCATCAATTCTTCGGTGCTCAGCCTTCACAATTAGGTAATAAAACTATAGAGATTATAAATTTAATAACAGTGAAAATCAAGATATGGGATTATAGTGAGCAAGAAAAGAATCACATAGAGGCTTATGAGTACTGCAAATATTTATCTATTTTTCTTTTTTAATTGAGGTGATAGTTTCATGGTTTTACATTACATTCATTTGTTACCCTGCACATTTAGATTCATCTATTTTTTGTAAGTTCCCCCAAAACAGGTTTTAAAAATCCATCTTTTTCATCATGAAAATGTACCTAATTAATCCTAATATAATGTGAATATATATATATATATTTTCCATTTAATTTGGTATTGGCAAATGTTCTGTGGAATAATATTTTAATTATTTTTTCCTTAGATTTTTCAGTGTTTTTTTCACAGGGTTCATTATGAAGCATCTTTTTTAAACAAACAAGGAAACTAATCATTACAACATAAATATATTCTGTGAGGCTGAACTGTTATATCTCTATAATATATTTGGAATTTGATTAACAAATATTCTATTTCAGTATTCTGAATGCAGTGACTTTAACTTAGATTACTGTATTCATAATTTTTTTAAAAAAATTAACTCTTTCTTTAAAAAAAATTTGAATGAAAACATTACTACTTTTACTGTTATTGCCCGACATCCTCTATAGCTGACCTGGGTTTGGGTGTTCTTTAAATTTAACATGTATTTCTGTCATATATTATGTGCTGGGGAAGAGAGGGATAAACCCTTAAAATGGTGAGCTTACAGATAAAAAAATAATGAGTTTTAAAAGAATATTTTAAATAATTCTAAAACAAACTGCTTTGTTTAATATATATTCTGAAATAAATAACAAGCACAATAAAATATAAAGGTAAATATGTGTTGCTTTTAACATAAACTAAAGGAGTAACCTCAAAAATATTTAAAATATTTCCTATAAAAATATCAATTTGAAAAGTTTCAAAAATTTAGTCACTATAAATAAAATAATGTTTACATTAATGTAATGTTAGAACTATTATATTATTTTTATTTGTCATTTATTTATTAGCATTTATATTCAAGTTCTAAACATTCAGAAAATCATTCAAATTCCAGGTGTATATCTCATATGTATCACTAAATTCTTAGTGCCATACTGTCAAATTCAGAAAGGCAGTCCTTGAATTAAATACTCTAGTTCAAGCTTTAACAAAGGATGAAAGCTGATCTAACTTGACAGTTCTCTAGAAATAATCATTCTGACATGTCAAAGATGGTACATGCCTGGATCTCTACATTATTCAAAAATGATGGAATCTAGGGAAAGGAAAAGAAATGACACAAAGTCCTAAACCCAATAATTAAATACTTCAAAGATTTTTTTTAAAAGGTATAATTTATATGGGGTTGGAGTGGGCAAGGAGGATGTAAATATAGCAGTACATATAATTTTACCTGTTTAATCATTTTCTCAACCTTTCTCTACATTTATTGAACTCAAATTTGGGGAATTATGGAAAAAGTTACATAAAGCAAACTTTTGACATTTAACCTCCACAGCCAATGATATTTTTGATATGATTTTTTTGGTAATTAGCAAACCATCAGTAGTACAAATATATTAGGAAATGGTAATCATCCTGACTCTAAGATTTTGAAGTAATTGTTTCTTTTTTTTTATCATTTTATCTTTATGATTTGATCCAAGATATTTTCAACAACTACTAATTATTCTCTAGTTGTCTATTTGGCTTGTTTGAATGTTTATTTATATCACAGATTGCTTGGAACTGCTTGCTATTTACCCATTTTCCCACATTTATAATAGCAAGGACTAAATCAATTTTGAAATTTGCTGCTAAAAATATTAGCTTAAAGGTTTTCATTTCTATCCACAATAAGAATTCATGATTTTTTCCAACTACATCATTTGAATTCAGAAACGCTCTGCAAGATTCACCTCTAGATTTGACATGGTAGTTCAGATACCTTTGCCCAACTAAGCATCAGATCTCTGTGATGTGCCCACCCTAATGGCATTGCAGCAAGCATATGAGTAACAAACTAGCTGAGCTGAGTCAGCTGGGTCAACCATTACTCCCTACTCACAGAGAAAAGCTGGAAGTGATAGATAGCTCCATTAACTCTGCCTGACTAATGCACACTTGGGGAACACCAAATTGGGAACATTTTTTAAATCTTCCTGAGACAAACTGCAGGGATGCAGTTGGTTCATTCTCTACTTGTTATAAGGATTATATTTGAAAGAATGAATAATAACAACAGAAAGCGATGAGAATAATATTTTACATCATGAATCTTATTTGTTTTTTAGGAAACAATTTTCAGTCCAGGCTGTCAAAATATTTACAAATATCTGAGAAAACTTTGACATTCAGTGTTTCAATTGAAACATTAAACAGTTTTAGCTTAAGTAGGATAATGATTTTCATGATATTAAAATATATATACCTGAAAATTATAGATCCTACTTTATAACAGTGAGAATTTTATATTAGGTTATTTTCTAATTCAGAGATTAAATAAAAGTTTACAACAGAATCAAGATCATATTCCAATTGGCATTATTAGACATACAAATGTATCATCATTTCTTTATTTCTTTTTTAAATTTTACTTTATTTTACTTTATAATATTGTATTGATTTTGCCGTACATCAGCATGAATCCGCCACGGGTGTACATGAGTTCCCAATCCTGAACCACCCTCCCACCTCCCTCCCCTTTTAAGCTCAAGAAAGAAATTAAAATTTGAAGATTGGATATACCAATTCTCTGATTTTTATAACAATTTTATCAGATATTCATGTTCATTAATAGGTTCAGGAGAGCACAAGGCAATGCTGCTTCCCTACCCTTTGCCAATTTGAAAATGAGTTATTTACAAGAGTCAGATACCAGAAATTGACAGTCTTTCTTTGTAGAAATTCCTCCTTTTATTCACATCCCCAGTGCTATGTAAGTTATTTAAATTATTTTAGAAATAAAAGATGGTAATGGAAGAAAGTCAAAGTATGAGGCACTTGTAAAAATGAAGGTAAAGGGGAGCTATTTCAAATTCATTGTTGTTCTGTCATATGTCATTATAGTTATAATAAATAGTATTTTCTGAAGAACTTGCAATAACTCTATCTTATCTTCCTTAATATTAATATATTATTCTGTTTACATTCACAACCAATCCTAATGAAAAAAAATCGATTTTTTTTAGTAGATCTGAGGGAATTTAAGACACTCAGAATTAAAAGGTACATGATTCCATCATCTCTGAACTTAAAGAAAAATGAAAAAAAAGTGAAATTTAAAATTTCAAAATAATATGCATTCAACAAATATACTTGATTTTCTACTTTATTTCAAATACTATGTATGACTCTGGCACTTGATGGAGCAGAGGAAAAAGGTACATATATTCTATGCCTTCATAGAATTTAGAGAATATATAAAGAAATGGACAGAAATTAAATGATTACACAGAAGAATATAAAGTGTCAAAATTGATAGGAGTCATGAAGAGAAGAGACAAAATTCTAAAGAGATTTACTAATCTAGGTCAGGAAAAGCTCTTATGAAGACAAAACAATTAAATTGATATGCAGGAAATGAGTAGGGGGTTACTGAATAAAAGGTAGAAGACATATGTACTAACACATAGTAGGATGATACATGGAATATTTAATGAACAGAGAGAATACAGTGTAACTAGAGCTCTGATGAACTGGAGAGGGGTGCTCTAAGATGAAACTGCAGAGGTCAGGATAAGACAGCTCAGACAATGTGGTGTCAACATTTACAAACTTAGGAGGGTAGATCTCTATTTTCTTATCACACACACTAGAGAAAAAAATAAAAAGAACACAATAAATCTTTTGGACATGATGGATATGTATATTATTTTGGTTATGGTAATGGTATAAGGAATGTGTGCTGCTGCTGCTGCTGCTGCTGCTGCTGCTAAGTTGCCTCAGTCATGTCCGACTCTGTGCGACCCCACAGATGGCAGCCTACTAGGCTCCTCTGTCTCTAGGGTTCTCCAAGCAAGAACACTGGAATGGGTTGTATGCATATGTCCAAATTCATCAAAAGAAACAGATTAATATGTCCAGTTTTTTGTATATTAAATACACCTCAATAAAGCTAGAAAAGATACAAGATTGTTAAAAATAATAACAAAAACATAGCTCAAACAAGGCAAAATGCACCAGTTTAAAATGTTGGGCTTTCTTATGGGTCACAGAAAGCACAAAAATTTTAAGTACGAGCTAACATGGTTAGATTAGCAGTTTAAAAAAAAAAAAAAAAAACTTTCTTTTTTCAGTGCGGATTTAGAATGAAAAATGAAAGGAAGCATGATATCTTCAGCTTTTTTCTTTTTTTTTTCAAAACTGTTTTGGCAATTTAGGGTCTTTTGTGGTTCCTATAAATTTTAAGATCATTTGTTCTAGTTCTGTGAAAAATGTCTTGGGTATTTTGATAGAGATTGAATTAAATCAATAGATTGCTTTGGGTGGTACAGACATTTTAACAATATTAATTCTTCCAATTCAAGAACATGGCATATATTTTCATTTCCTTGTGTCATTTTAAAATTCCATCATCAATATTTTATAGTTTTCAGAGTACAGGTCTTTTACCTTCTTAGTTAAGTTTATTCCTAAGTATGTAATTCTTTTATATGATTTTAAATGGGATTAGATGATTTGCTTTATTACTCTTTCTGATAGCTAATTACTAGAGTATCAGTCAGTTCAGCTCAGTTCAGTCACTCAGTCATGCCCGACTCTTTGCCACCCCAAGAAGTGCAGCACGTCAGGCTTCCCTGTCCAACACCATCTCCTGGAGTTCACTCAGACTCACATCCATCGAGTCAGTGATGCCATCCAGCCATCTCATCCTCTGTCATCCCTTCTCCTCCTGCCCCCAATCTCTCCCAGCATCACAGTCTTTTCCAATGAGTCAACTCTTTGCATGAGGTGGCCAAAGTACTGGAGTTTCAGCTTTAGCATCATTCCTTCCAAAGAAATCCCAGGGCTGATCTCCTTCAGAATGGACTGGTTAGATCTCCTTACAGTCCAAGGGACTCTCAAGAGTCTTCTCCAATGCCACAGCTCAAAAGCATCAATTCTTCAGTGCTCAGCTATTTTCACTGTCCAACTCTCACATCCATACATGACTACTGGAAAAACCATAGCTTTGACTAGATGGATCTTTGTTGGCAAAGTAATGTCTCTGCTTTTGAATATGCTATCTAGGTTGGTCCTAACTTTTCTTCCAAGGAGGAAGCATCTTTTAATTTCATGGCTGCAGTCACCATCTGCAGTGATTTTGGAACTCCAAAAAATAAAGTCTGACACTGTTTCCACTATTTCCCCATCCATTTCCCATGAAGTGATGAGACCAGATGCCATGATCTTCGTTTTCTGAATGTTGAGCTTTAAGCCAACTTTTTCACTCTCCACTTTCACTTTCATCAAGAGGCTTTTTAGCTCCTCTTCACTTTCTGCCATAAGGGTGGTGTCATCTGCATACCTGAGGTTATTGATATTTCTCCCAGCAATCTTGATTCCAGCTTGTGCTTCTTCCAGCCCAGTGTTTCTCATTAGAGTATAGAAAGCAGCAGATTTCTATACATTAATCTTCTTTCCTACACTTTTACTGAATTTAATAGTTCTAATAGTATTTTGGTGGAGACTTTAGGATTTAGTGTGCTACAAAGCTACAGTAATCAAAACAGTATGATAGGGCTTCCCTGGGGACTCAGTGGTAAAGATTCTATTTGCCAATGCTGGAGACACAGGTTTTATCCCTGATCTCCCTGATCTGGAAAATATCCCACATGCCATGGAGCAACTAAGCCCATGTGTCACAACTAATGAGCCTGTGGTCTAGAGCCCAGGAAACACAACTACGGAGTCCATGTACCACAAATATTGATGACTGTATGCCCTAGAGCCCATGCTCTGCAACAGGAGAAACCACGGCAATGAGAAGCCCATGCACTACAACTAGAGAGTAGCCCCCTTCAACACAACTAGAGGAAAGCTCACACAGAAACAAAGATTCAGCACAGCCAAAAGTACATAAATAAATAAAATTATTGGAAAATAAAAATGGCATGTACTGACACAAAAAAAGACATATTAGTCAATGGAACAGAATAGATAGCCCAGACATAAACCAGTGTACCTATGGTCAATTAATCTATGACAAGAAACAAGACTATACAATAGTGAAAAGATAGTTTCTTGAATAAGTGGTGCTGAGAAAAATGGACAGTTACATGTGATAGGATGACCTTAGAACATTTTCTCACATCATATACAAAAATAAACTCAAAATGGATGAAAGACCTATAGGTAAGACCTGAAACTATAAAACTCTTAGAAGAAAACATAGACAGAACAATCTTTGACATAAAAATAGTGTTATATTTTTGGTATCCCTTTCCTAGAGCAAAAGAAACAAAAGCAAATATAAACAAATGAGACCTAACTAACCTTGAAAATTTTGCATGACAAAGAAAACCATCAACAAAATAAAAGGATAACTTACTGAATGGGTGAAAGTATTTGCAAATGACAGGAATGACAAGGAGATAATATCCAAAGTATACAAACAAGTTATAAAATTTACTATCAAAAAAAAAACAACTCAATTAAGAATGTGCTGAAGATATGGATAGACATTTCTAAAGAAAACATACAGGTGAATAACCTGAAAGATGCTCAACATCATTAGTCATCAGGGAAATGCCAATTAAAATCACAATGAGATACCACCTCACATCTGTCAAAATTTCTGTCAAAATGTCTACAAATAAACAAGTGTTGGATAGGATGGGGAGAAAAGAAAACCCTTGTACACTGTTTGTGGGAAAGTAAATCTGTGAATACTCTATGAAAAACAGTACAAAAATTCCTCAAAACACTAACATTAGAACTGTCATATGATTCAGCAATGCCAATCCTGGGTATATATCTGAAAAAGTGCAAATATTAAATCAAAAAGTTATATGCACCAAAATGATCAAATCAGTATTATTTATAATAACAGAAACAAGCAATAGAAGTGTTCATAACAGATAAATAGATAAAGAAGATGTGGTGTGTATGTACATAGTGGAATACTCTTCCAACAAAAAAATAAATAATAAAATTCTGAAATCTGCAAATCCATGTATGGACCTAGAGTAGTGAGCTGAGTGAAATAAATTAGGCAAAGACAAATTTTCTATGTTATCACCTACATGTAGAATCTAAAAAAATAAAATTCTCATGTATAAAGCACAAACCTGTTGTTCACAGTGGAAAATGGAGGAGAGAGTGGTAACATAGAGATATGGGATTAAAATGCACAAACCTGCTATGTATAAAATAGACAAGGAACAAGGATATATAGTACAGCATAGGGAAATAGCCATTGTTCTACAATAATGTTAAACGGATATAGTCTATAAAATGTTGTTGCACACCTGAAACTAATATTGTAAATCAATATACTTTAATAAAAAATGTAAAGCCAGTGAAGAGATTATGAAAATAGTGTATATGGAAAATAATCGTAGCTTGAACTAGAAGATGAAAATGACATCAAGGGAATGAATGGAATTAAGAGATATTTGAAACCACAGGAATTGCTGATAGATTAAAATAGGGACAAATTGTGAGAAGGAGAAATCAAAGTTAATTTTCAAAAACTCCATGAACAATGAGAATGCATGAGCTTCTGGGTTAATAAATACAACCACATTCTGAGAAGGTACACCACAGCTCTACAGAGACAGAGCTCCTACATCAAGGAGCCCCTCAGAACCCTTCCTGATTTCACCCTATGTGCTTGTTTATCTGACTTTTCATTTGTATCCTTTATAATAAAGATGGTAAGCATAAAAATAAGTTAACTTTCAAGTTTGCAGTTTGAGAAACTGAAGGAACAGTGACCCTGATCATTAAGGTAAAAATAACTTAATGAATGAAGATTTCCAGAGAATAGGAAGATGAGATAAGAAGGCCTTCTGAAATGAACAGTGCAAAGAAGTAGAGGAAAACAATAGAATGGGAAAGACTATGGATCCCTTCAAGAGAATTAGTGATATCAAGGGAACATTTCATGCAAGAATGGCACAATAAAAGACAGAAATGATAAGGACATTACAGAGGCAGAAAAGATTAAGAAGTGGCAAGAATACACAGAAGAATCATACAAAAAATTCTAATGACTCAGATAGCCAAGATGGTGTCATCGTTCACCTAGAGCCAGACATCCTGGACTGTGAAGTCAAGAGGGCCTTAGGAAACATTACTAGGGACAAAGCTAGTGGAGGTTATGCAATTCCACCTGAGCTATTTAAAATCCTAAGATTATGCTGTTAAAGGGTTGCACTCAGTTCAGTTCAGTCACTCAGTCATGTCTGACTCTTTGTGACCCCATGGACTGCTGCACAACCAGGCTTCCTTGACCATCACCAACTACCAGAGTTTGCTCAAACTCATGTCCATCAAGTTGTTGATGCCATCCAATCGTCCCATCCTCTGCCATCCCCTTCTCTTTCTACCTTCAATCTTCCCCAGCATCAGGGTCTTTTCCACTATGTCAGTTTTTCAAATCAGGGGGCCAAGTATTGGAGTTGGAGCTTCAGCATCAGTCTTTCCAATGAATATTCAGGACTGATTTCCTTTAGGATTGCATGGTTGGATCTCGTTATGGTCCAAAGGACTCTCAAGAGTCTTCTCCAACACCACAGTTCAAAATCATCAATTCTTCGGCTCTCAGTTTTCTTCATAGTCCAACTCTCACATCCATATATGACTACTGAAAAGTCATAGCTTTGACTAATGGATCTTTGTTAGCAGAGTAATGGTGTTTCTGCTTTTTAATATGCAGTCTAGGTTGGTTATAGCTTTTCTTCCAAAAAACAAGTGTCTTTTAATTTCATGACTGCAGTCACCATCTGCAGTATTTTGGAGCCCAAGGGGGGAAAAAAAATCTCTCACTGTTTCCATTGTTTCCCTATCTATTTGGCTACATGCAATATGTTGGCAAATGTGAAAAATACAATTGGGGCCACAGGACAGTAAAACATCAGTTTTCATTCCAATCCCAAAGAAGGCCAATGCCAAAGAAAGTTAAAACTACTGGACAATTGTGCTCATTTTGCATACTAGGAAGGTTATGTTCAAAATTCTTCAAGCTAGGCTTCAGCAGTATATGAACTGAGAAATTCCAGATGTACAAGCTGGATTTTGAAAAGTCAGATGAAGCAGAAATCAAATTGCTAACATTCCTTGGATCAAGTATAAAGCAAGGGATTCCAGAAAAATATCTCTTTCATCTACTAGGCAAAAGCCTTTGACTTTGTGGATCACAACAAATTATAGAAAATTCTTAAAGAGATGGGAATACCAGACCACCTTATCTGTCTCCTGAGAGACATGTATGTGAGTCAAGAAGAAATGATTAAAAACTTACATGGAACTAACTAACTCATTCAAAATTGGGAAAGGAGTACAAGAAGGCTGTGTAGTTTCACCCTGCTTATTTAACATCTATGCAGACTCATCATGCAAATGGCAGGCTGGATGAATCACAAACTACAATCAAGATTACTGGGAGAAACATCAATAGTCAGCCTCAGATATAGAGATGATGCCACTCTAATGGTAGAAAATAGAGGAACTAAAGAGTCTCTTGATGAAAGTGAAAGAGAATAGTGAAGAAACTGTCTAAATGTCTACAGTCCTTTGTGGCACAAAGAGCTGGACACAACTAAGCTTATAGCACTTTCACTAGAGGGGATATAAGGTATTACCACAGGAGAGGACAGTTTCAGAAAAGTCTAGAGGAGAACTTTGTGTAATTTCAATATATAATGGCTGGATACAGAAGTATTAGCATGCAAAGGAAATCGAGAATATGTTACCAAAAGCTACTACACAATGTAAGAGGAGTGTGATGTTATTGCCACAGAAGACTACAGAAAGGATGTCTTTCATGACAATGTCTTTCAGAGCAATGTTGAAAGACATTGAATGCTCTTCAGAGATGAATTAATAGAGGGGAAATATATCTGTGAACAATGATATCTATGTTATCAATGGCACAAATGATACCTATGAAACAGCTTATTTAAGTGATATTAAAAATGTTCGAGGTAAGAAACAGAGTTCAGAATTCCTGAAGGATGAAAATAATTAGTTTGATAGTATAGTTTCCTGAGATTAGATGAATTAAAGGTGCAGGTACAGATTGACCCATGCATGGTGGTCAAAAGACAGGGCCTCAGTGTTTTGAAAGGCAGGGAGAAGAGGATAAGTTGCTATGTGGATAGGTTGTTTTATCTATTTGCCGTTAAGTCAGGTCACTCTTCGGAGAAGGCAATGGCACCCCACTCCAGTACTCTTGCCTGGAAAATCTCATGGATGGAGAAGTCTGGTAGGTTGCAGTCCATGGGGTCGCTGAGGGTCGGACACGACTGAGCAACTTCACTTTGGCTTTCACTTTCGTGCATTGGAGAAGGAAATGGCAACCCACTCCAGTGTTCTTGCCTGGAGAATCCCAGGGACAGGGGAGCCTGATGGGCTGCCGTCTATGGGGGTCGTACAGAGTCGGACACGACTGAAGTGATTTAGCGGTAGCAGCAGCAGGTCACTCTTGTTAGACAACATAAAATTTCTCTGTAAAATGTGTGCTAAATCACCTTCAGGAGAAAGTGGAGTTGAAGAATAATTCATTTATCTGGTGGGGAGCAGAAAGATTCATAGATTTAGGTTGAATAGAGTAGTTTGCATTACACAGCATGGAATAGTATGTTGAGCAGAGTAATGTAATAAAAATAGTAGTGAAAACAGTCTGAGAAAAGGGCTGTGGAAACTTAAGTAGGGACACATTTAACTCAGTTACAAATTAGTGAAAGTCTCATAGAAATGATTTCTGAGATGAGTCTAGAAAGATATAGGAATTTATCACACATGGAAGGGAGAAATATTAACATAGAAGCATCATTTAGAGAAGCACGCATTAGAGTATTTTCAAGAACTTCAGTATGGCTAGAGTTATATGTGTGACCTAATGGTTCTGTCAAGCTTTCAGCTAAGACATGCAGCTGATCAGCAGCTCTATTTTGGATGTCCTGACAGTCATTTTTATTTTCACCTTCTCCAAATCCCACCCCAACCCCCCAAAAAAGTAACTGGGCAAAGATCAACATTTAGCTGAGACAATAAGTGAGGAAAATTCAGCTACCATGTTTTTTTTTTTTTTTTTTTTTTTGCAGCTTGGGTCACTTTTAATATCATTTCAAAGAAAAAATAAGTCATTTACTGCTACAGAACAATTAGTTAACTGGACTTTCTCCTGGTTGTTCACAATGACCAACTCAAAAAAAGAATAAAATATGCATAATCTTTTGCATCACTTTTTGTAATTCTCATTATTACTAATATCTGATTGTGAGTGATGACTTCTGAAGGTAAAAAATTCAATCTATATTATCACTGAAGTTAATGATGTTTGAAAATTGATATTAATTACTCAAGTGAAAAGTACTTATAATAAGCTAATATTCCCATATTTAGTATCCAATGAAAGGATTAATGACTATGGTTGAAATCATTCTTTCTCTGTTAAACTTGATATTTTTATGTCAATTTTTATTACTTTGCTTATTATTCTTAGGTGTTTTAAACAACAATGTGCTTATGGGTATGTTCTGCAGCATATTTTTGTGATATTTTGAATAAATGACTTTGAAAAACACAATTCATTGTTATCATTATTCATAGAATAAGCGTTTTGTTCTGTGATATATTTGCAGATATGTATCATGTTGACATTGTGTGTGTTCAAACATTGAATTGCATAATGATACAAAATCTGAAATGGCATTAACACTCTATCAAATGCTTGATGCAAGATTAATAATGAAATAAGCCTCCCTATAATAATAACTATTATATTGAAATTATAAAAACCTATAATGTCTAGCTATTTAAGATATAATTTTTTTTATTTTCTTCAGTATTTAATTTTTCTGCTGTTTTGTTCTTTTAATATGTTAGTATATATCTTATTTAAGTATATTTTCTCTATACTGTTTATTTACTGGACAGATAATCCAACAAGAGACATAAATCAAGTTTAAAATATATGTAATTATATATTACATAATTATGTGTAATATATGTAATTATATGTACTTATACATTTTTAACTTGATTTGGGTACTATGTGTCAAAAAAAAAAAAAGAGCCTGGTTCAAAGTAGATACTTTACAGATATGTATAAATATGTAAATAATCAAAGATTTTTAATTAGCTTAAAATAGATTTTGTACTCTTCATTTTAAACTATTTTGTTGTCTTCCTCCAGGACTGCATTTTAGAAAATTCATTTTCAAAAAGTTTTCCATAAGAGTTTCCCAAACCATTAATTTTCAAATAATATACACATATTTTGTATTTTATCTGAAGCATTTGGCCACATACAGGGACTACAGAATTTAAATTGATTTAAATCATAAAAATTATTTATTATTTGCTTAATTTCCAAATGAGTGGTCCAATTGTTGATTATGAAACTGAAAGAAATCACTAATTGCCCAATATGTCCCCATTTTTTCACTAGATGTAAGGAGCATGTAGATGATATCCCTCACAGTTGCTAGCTGGTTGCTACAGCTAAAGATCTTACCCAACTTTATCTCTCTAAACAAGGGAAGTAGCAGCAATAGTGTTTTTAAAGTGCTGCATGTGGGTGTTAGAGGTGGGGGGACAGGTTTGGTTCAATTTTGAGTGGGAAAGTATAATATGAGTAAAAATAACTATTTTTTTCAAAGCTTATAAATGGAGTATCTATGGTATATTTCAAATGTTCTTTCCTGATTTCTTACTAATCAGCTTGCTTCGTTTTCTCTCTCTCAGGCTTTTCTCAAATTCCATGATTCTGAAAGCCCAAACTCAAAACCCAACCCAATTATTTTCCAGGTAAGAGGAATTTTTCTGCCATTATCTGTTTCTATTGCCTCCCATAAAACATCTAGCTCTCCATCTTATAGTTCTGGGAATGGTCATCTCTGATTTCTACATATGTAAATACCTCAAGTATCTTTTGATACAATAAATTTACTCATTCACTTATCCATTATGTACACATCAATCATCTGTCAATTGCTAAACTAATGACTGATGGTATGTGATATGCAATTCATTTTTTCTAATTACTGTATTTTTAAATATGCATATTTGCAATTTGCTCTTTTTTGATATTTATACTCTTGTAGTATCTTGATTTAGTGTCATACTTCTTTCATTTGAGATATGCTTGTATCTTTCAATTTCTGATTGCCTAAAGTAAAGAAATACTTCATCTATCTTTGAATTTCATTGTTATGTAATTTATATTTAATTTCAGCAAAATTTGAATGGTATGCTATGTCCATAGCTGTAGCTATCATACAGTTATTTAAGTGGATTTTATATTCCAACTTACAAGTGGAAAATTAATATTCATAACATTTTGCCCAATGTGAGAAATGGCTTTGGTAAATAATGTGAGTTTGGGTCAAAGTTGGGTAATATTTTAATTCTTAAGAAAATGAAATTTGGTCCACAAAAGTCTAAATTTATCTTTATATATGCTTTATTTTACTCTTCAAAGGGAATATTTCCAAGACAGGCTATTTTATTTTGCAACATTAAACAGGTATTGCCATCTTGAAAATTGTTACATGTGATTTCATAAAATATATAAGACACAACAGACTTGTTTGATTTTAAAGTTTAATAAGCATGAACTGATTGGGTTTATACTTTACAACTGTTATTCCGCACATCAAGGTAATGAGGTTTAATAAATATAGTATATCTATACAAACACATGGGCACACACATATGTGTAATATTAATATAAAATTTTCTTTAAACATATTCAGTACTTTGAGTTCTGTCAGTCTTAATTTAGAATATAATCAGTTCAGTTCAGCTCAGTCGCTCTTGTCCTGTCCAACTCTTTGTGACCCCATGGACTGCAACTTGCCAGGTTTTCCTGTCCATCACCATTTCCTGGAACTTACTCAGACTCATGTCCATCGAGTTGGTGATGCCATCCAACTAATTCATCTTCTGTCATCCCCTTCTAATCCCACCTTCAATCATTCCCAGAATCAGGGTTTTTCCAGTGAGTCAGTTTTTCTTATCAGGTGGCCAAAGTATTGGAGTTTCAACTTCAACATCAGTCCTTCCAATGAATATTCAGGACTGATTTCCATTAGGATTGACTAGTTGGATCTCCTTGAAGTCCAAGGGACTCAAGAGTTTTCTCCAACACCACGGTTCTAAAGCATCAGTCCTTCAGCACTCAGCTTTCTTTATAGTCCAACTCTCACATCCATACAAAAGACTACTGGAAAAAACATAGCTTTAACTAGATGAACCTTAGTCTGCAAAGTAATGTCTCTGCTTTTTAATATGCTGTCTAGGTTGGCCACAGCTTTTCTTACAAGGAGCAAGCATCTTTTAATTTCGTGGCTGCAGTCACTGTCTGCAGTGATTTGGGAGCCCTCAAAAAATATAATCTGTCACTGTTTCCATTGTTTCCCCAACATTTGCCATGAAGTGATGGTACCAGATGCCACGATAGTATATCTGGTATGAATTGTAACTTTAATCTGTGGTAAAATATAGGCACATTTCTGCTTTTCCAAATAACCATTTTTGCCATTATCTGTTTTGTTATCAGAAAGTACAGTATTTCCCTCATCAAAGCTGTCCTCACTCAATTGATTTTAAAAATCTATATTGAGTTGTTTAATCTAAAATAAGAAATCTGATGGCAAATCTCTCTTCAGCAAGACATTTGAAGACATTTACAGGTAAATCTAATTCAACTGTTTATTTCCCAATCCCATAATATTTCTGTTGAGTGACTACCTTTATGGATGGTTTGTCTGCTACTAGATATGGCACTGCTAGTCAGTTCCCTTGAACAGAACTATTGTAAACCATTCTTAGTCTGCAAAATTGGAATTCTCTTATTTCTTACATGCATCACACTTTTTCCTAAAGCTCAAGTATCATTAACATGGCAGGTGTTTTCAGCATTGCTCAAGATGTAGAATTAAACATTTTTACTTAAACAATACTATACCAAAATTACTTAAAATATTTTAAAAAGCTAACCCACTAACCAAACCTTATTTGTTCTTCAATAAAATTGTATTTCACTATACTCCTAAACCTTTCCTAGCACTAGATTTTGCATGGGGTTGCCAAAATCCCATAAATTATTCTAACTTTGAATATGAGGATGTTTGGTGATTTTATCCCACATTGCCCACATACAGATCTTGGGCTCTGTATGAAAAAATAACAATCATTTTCATAAAGTAGCTTTTCATTCCAAAGATGTGGCAAATTTTGTGAGGGTTATCAACTTCTCAAAAGTTCTCATAACAAGGTTTTAATCTGCATAAATTAAAAAAGTAATTCTATTCCTATTGAAAAGACTTTGAAGACTACTTACTAAAAATAATAATTATAATAACAAGAAGAAGGAAAGAAGAAAATGAGGAGAGAAAGAGGGAGATGGTAAGAAAGAATATGATAAATGACAACATCAGCCATCTTAGTTTACCAGCTATTGTTACTTATATGACAAATTGAAAGGGAGCATGCCTACAGACTTTTCTTAAAAACAGATGACATTATGACTTTAATGTTGTCCATAGTCTAGCTTTAGGTACTAAACAAAATATCTCTCATCTGATAACTTTGGGAAAATTAGATAATCCACAGGAAGATTCATGAAAAATTAACTGTAATTCTTCCTAAGACCTTTTTGTATTTTCATGAGTTACCCTTGAATTTTTAATGGTTTTGCCATCATAGCCAATTTTAAACACTTTTTTCTTTTTATCTTGAGGTGAACAGACCATAGGGATAGAAAATTTGGATGAGACTGTTGAGAAATTTTGAAAAATCTCTGGATAGATACTTTAGTCTACTTTAAAAGTTATAGAATTCAGTTATGTGTCAGAGTTTCAACATGATACAGGGGTAGGACATGGAGCTCACCTTTTCCTAGAAAAACATTTAAAAATACATTTACAAGTGGAACAAATAACACAGCAACTAAATGCTGACAGAAGACCTCAGAATTCTGAAAAGATAAGAAAATCTCCACATAACTGGGTAGGGTTTAAAAAAAGAGGAATTAAGGTGGGGTCTGTACTCCAGGGAGGGAATTGTGAAGGAAGAAAGGTTCCTGTTCCTGGGGAAATTTCCCCACTGACAGAGAGATCAGACTGGAGGGAGGAGGAGTTTTAAAGCTTAGGAGAAGAGCACAGCAACCTGAAGACAAAATGGAGAGTAACCTGTATAGAAGGGTGGTACACCTGCCCTGCATTTCCCAGTCTGAGACATTTATCTATCATTTCAGTTAGGGACTGGATGCTAAAGCTCAGGCTTCATAAGTAAGACCCAGCAAGAAGACCAAAGTCGGCTGTGCAGAAACTGCCTGAATAGGCTGGGCTGTGGCAGCAAAAGTTATACTCAGAAGCCTTGGCCTGTGAAAGAGGCAATGTACCATAATTCAGGAATTATGAGGAATGGGCAAGACCACCATAGAGCTTCTTTTCCTATGAGACTTCCAGAAAACAGAACACCAACCACAGGAGCTTCAGCGATGAGTGCAAGTTGCTGCTGCCACTTCAGGCTTCAGAGGTGGAAACTGACTACTGTTAGGAGACCCATGAGAAAGCACCAGGCCCTGCCCCCACTGATTCAGGAAGGCACAGATAGCACCAGCCCCTAGAACATCCATGATCAGGCAGTGGGCCTTACCTTCAGTGCTCCATGAAAGTGCAGAGAGTACCAGTTCCTAGGAATTCTGCAAGCAGGGTCCAGGACCTACTCTTGCTGCCCAAGGAGTGAACAAGTGCTGCTATATCTGCACACACCGTATCATGGGGATAATGATCAACACATACTGAGGAAAAAGGCAGCAAGCATCTTGATTAAAAGCAGTCCTTTGATTTCATAAAAGAGCATGGAGTAAAAAAAAAAAAAAAAGCTCATTTCCTCTCATGAACACAGCATAGTCAGCTAATCGCTGAGCAATAATTAATGAAAAAGACTGGGACCTACCAGAAGATACTCTACATTCAAAAGTAAAGAGGCTACAATGAGATGACAGGAGGGGTGCTTTTGTTACATAATCAGATCTCAAATCTTCTAGGTGGGCAACCCACAAGCTGGGAAATAATCATATCACAGTAGTTCTTTCCCAAGAGTGAGTCCAGAGCCCCACATCAGGCTCCCCAGCCTGAGGGTTTGGCAATAGGAGGAACAATGCCCAAAGCATTTGGCTTTCAAGTCCAATGGGGCTTCAGTGTATATCAAAAGGACTAGGGGAAACAGAGATTCCATTTCTAGAAGGTTGCATAAGGTTTCATGTTCACTGAGCTATAGACAGTAATAACTCCATAAGAGTCAAGGCTAAACCTGTGCATGAGTATTGAAGTGTCTCCTAATAAGGTGGATATTAATATGGCTCAGTGGGGAGGCAAGGACCCTGGTGGCAGAGGCCCCAGAGAACAGTGATTGGTGTGAGCTTTCCTAGAGGTTGCTATCTCAGCATCAAAACTTAGACATACCCAACAATCTACAGGTTCCAGTGCTGGAATGCCTCAGGAAAAACAATCTGCTGGGTAAGAATACAGACCTACCCATCAGCAGATAGGAATACAGACCCATCCATGTCCGTACTATACAGTCAACTATAAACACACACTTTGATATGGAATTGCCCACCAGGGGGACAATACATAGACCCACCTACCAGTGGGATGGCACCAGTTCCTCCCACCAGAAAGCTTACACAAATCTTAGTTTCAATCTCAACCACCAGAAGCAGACACCAAAAGCAAGAAGAGCTATAATCTTCCAGCCAGTGGAAAGGAAAGGAGTCCCCAAACACAGATTTAGAGAAAACGAGGTGGCAGAGAAATGAACAAGATGAAGGAACAAGATAAAAACTCACAAGAACAATTAAATGAAGAGGAGATAGGTAACCTACCTGAAAAATAATTTAGAGTAATGATAGTAAAGATAATCCAAGATCTCAGAAAAAGAATGGAGACACAAACCAAGAAGTTACAAGAGAAGATTAACAAAGAACTAGAATATTTAAAGGAAAAGCAAACATGAGCAATACAGTAAGTAAAATTAAAACGGGCTTCTCATGGATTTTTCCAGGCAAGAATACTGGAATGGGTTGCCATTTCCTTCTCCAGCAGTTCTTCCTAATCCAGGAATCTAACTCGAGGCTGCATCTCCTGCATTGCAGGTAGGTTCTTTACCACTGAACCATGGGGGAAGTCCAATAGACTTAAAAATACATAAGAAGGAATCAATAGCAGAGTAACTAAGGCATAAAAATGGATAAATGACCTGGAAGACAGAATGGTGGAAAACACTGCTATAGAACAGAATAAAGGGCGGGGGAGGGAAAGCATGAAAAGGAATGAAAACAGTTTAAGGGATCTTTGGGGCATCATTAAATGTACCAACATCCAAATTATAGGGGTGCCAGAAGGAGAAAAAAGAGAGAAAAGACCTGAGAAAGCAGTTGAGATTATATCCAGAACTCCACTAACATGGAAAAGGAAACACCCAATTGAGTCTAGAAAGCATGTATAATCCCCATAAAACATAAACTCAAGGAGGAGCATACCAAAATACATATTACTTGAAATGACAAACATTCAAGATGAAGAAAAAATATTAGAAGCAGCAAGGGTAAAGCAACACATAATATATAAGAAAAGCTACATAAGGTTATTAGCTGACTTTTTGGGCAGAAATTCTGCAGAACAGAAGGAAGTGGCATGATATATATAAAGGATTTAAAGGGGAAAAAATATTAAAACATCCAAGAATACCCAGCAAGGCTTTCATTCAGATTCAAGAGAGAGATTGTAAGCTTTATAGTCAAGTGAAAAATAAAAGAATTTAACACCACCAAATTAACATTACAACAAAACCTAAAGGAATTTCTCTGGGCAGAAAAGAAGAGGATACAACTAGAATCACGAAAATAATGAATGGGGAAGATCAACAGTAAAGACAAACATAAAGTAAGGGTATGAGAGTATTCGCACACAAATATGATATCAAAACCAGCAATCATGAGGAGAGGAGAGTGCATATGCAGGTTATTAGAAATTCATTTGAAATGAAATAATAGGCAATGTAAATCAAACATATATGTAGAGACCACTATATCAAAAGAGCAACACAAACCAAAAATCTACAAGTAGATATACAAAAGAGAAAAAGCAACCCAAATTAATCAGTAAAGATAAACATCAAATCACAAGAGAAGGAGAAGAAAACACAAGAGGAAGGGGAAAAAAGTCTAACAAAAACAAGTCTAAAACAATTAAACATAACATCAATAAGAACATTTATGTTGATAATTACCTTAATGTGTGTAGAGTTGTCTCTTGTGTTGTTGGAAGAGGGTGTTTTCTATGGCCAGTGCGTTCTCTTGGGAAAAACTCTGTTAGCCTTTGTACTGCTTCATTTTGTACTCCAAGGCCAAATGTGCCTGTTATTTTTAGATTTTGGTCCCCTATAATGAAAAGGAGATCTTTTCTGGTGTTAGTTCTAGAAGGTCTTGTAGGTATTCATAGAACTGTTCAACTTCAGCTTCTTTAGCATTACTGGTTGGAGCATAGATTTGGATTGCTGTGATAATGAATGTCTTACCTTGGAAACCAACAGAGATCATTCTGTTGTTTTTGTGATTGCACCCAAGTACTGCATTTCAGACTCTTTTTTTTTTACGATGAGGGTTACTCCATTTCTTCTAAGGGATTCTTGCCTACAGTAGTAGATATAATGATCATCTAAATTAAATTCATCCATTCCAGTCCATTTTAGTTCACTGATTCCTAAAATATCAATGTTCATTCTTGCCATCTCCTGTTTGACAATTTCCAATTTACCTTGATTCATAGACCTAACATTCCAGGTTTCTATCCAATATTGTTCTTTACTGCATCAGAGATTACTTCCATCTCCAGTCACATCCACAATTGGCAACAGGAATGGGAAAGGTCAGTTTTGATTTCCAATCCCAAAGAAAGGCAATGCCATAGAATGTTCAAAATATTGCACAATTTCACTCATCTCAAATGCTACCAAACTAGCATTGCTCAAAATTCTCCAAGCCAGGCTTCAACAGTACATGAACAGTGAAATTCCAGATGTTCAGCTGGATTTAGAAAAGGCAGAGGAACCAGAGATCAAATTACCAAAATCCGATGGATCATCGAAAAGGCAAACTAATGCCAGAGAAGCATATACTTCTGCTTTACCTATTATACCAAAGCCTTTGACTCTGTAGACCACAGCAAGCTGTGGAAAATTCTTCAAGAGATGGGAATACCAGACAACCTAACCTGCCTCCTGAGAAATCTGTATGCAGGTCAAGAAGCAACAGTTTCTTCTTCGAACAATGGACTGGTTCCAAATAGGAAAAGGAGTACATCAAGGCTATATATTGTCACCCTGCTTATTTAACTCTTCTAATGCCAGGCTGGATGAAGCACAAACTGGATTAATACTGCTGGGAGAAATATCAATAACCTGAGATATGCAGATGACATTAGCCTTATGGCAGAAAGTGAAGAAGAACTAAGAACTTTTTGAGGAAAATGAAAGAGGAGAGTAAAAAAGCTGGCTTAACACTCAACATTCAAAAAACAAAGATCATGGCTTCTGGACCCATCATTTCATGGCAAATCGATGGAGAAACAATGGAAAGAGTGACAGAATTTATTTTCTTGGTCTCCAAAATCACTGCAGGTGGTGACTGCAGCAATGTAACTAAAAGACACTTGCTTCTTGGAAGAAAATCTATGACCAATGTTCAGTTCATTTCAGTTCAGTTCGGTTGCTCAGTCACGTCAAATCTTTGTGAGCCCATGAATCACAGCATGCAGGGCATCCCCGTCCATCCCCAACTCACGGACTTGACTCATTCATGTCCATAGAGTCGGTGATGCCATCCAGCCATCTCATCCTCTGTAATCTCATTCTCCTCCTGCCCCCAATCCCTCCCAGCATCAGAGTCCTTTCCAATGAGTCAACTCTTCGCATGAAGTGGCCAAAGTATTGGAGTTTCAACATCAGTCCCCAATGAACACCCAGGACTGATCTCCTTTAGAATGGACTGATTGGATCTCCTTGCAGTCCAAGGGACTCTCAAGTGTCTTCTCCAACACCACAGTTCAAAAGCATCAACTTTTTGGCATTCAGTTTCCTTCACAGTCCAACTCTCACATCCATACATGACCACTGGAAAAACCATAGCCTTGACTAGACAGACCTTGTTGGCAAAGTAATGTTTCTGATTTTTAATATGCTATCTAGATAGGTCATAACTTTTCTTCCAAGGAGTAAGCGTCTTTTAATTTCATGGCTGCATTCACCATCTGCAGTGATTTTGGAGCCCCCCAAAATAAAGTCTGACACTGTTTCCACTGCTTCCACATCTATTTCCCATAAAGTGATGGGACCAGATGCCATAATCTTAGTTTTCTGAATGTTGAGCTTTAAGCCAACTTTTTCACTCCCCTCTTTCACTTTCATCAAGAGGCTTTTTAGTTCCTCTTCACTATCTGCCATAAGGGTGGTGTCATCTGCATATCTGAGGTTATTGACATTTCTCCCGGCAATCTTGATTCCAGCTTGTGCTTCTTCCAGCCCAACGTTTCTCATGCTGTACTCTGCATATAAGTTAAATAAGCAGGGTGACAATATACAGTCTTGATGTACTTCCTTTCCTATTTGGAAGCAGTCTGTTGTTCCATGTCCAGTTCTAACTATTGCTTTCTGACCAGCATATCGGTTTCTCAAGAGGCAGGTCAGGTGGTCTGTTATTCCCATCTCTTTCAGAATTTTCCACAAAATTTATTGTGGAAAATAAGTTTATTGTGATCCACATAGTCAAAGGCTTTGGCATAGTCAATAAAGCAGAAGTAGATGTTTTTTTCTGGAATTCTCTTGCTTTTCCGATGATCCAGCAGATGTTGGCATTTTGATCTCTGGTTCCTCTGCCTTTTCTAAAACCAGCTTGAACATCTGGACGTTCATGGTTCACGTACTGCTCAAGCCTGGCTTGGAGAATTTTGAGAATTATTTTATAATCGTGTGAGATTAGTGCAATTATGTGGTCGTATGAGCATTCTTTGGCATTGCCTTTCTTTGGGATTGGAATGAAAATTGATCTTTTCCAGTCCTGTGGCCACTGCTCAGTTTTCCAGATTTGCTGGCATATAGAGTGCAGCACTTTCACAGCATCATCTTTCAGGATTTGAAATAGCTCTACTGGAATTCAATCACTTCCTCTAGATTTGTTCATAGTGATGCTTTCTAAGGCCCACTTGACTTCACATTCCAGGATGTCTGGCTCTAGGTGAGTGATTACACCATTGTGATTATGTGGGTCATGAAGATCTTTTTTTGTATATTTTCTGTGTATTCTTGCCACCTCTTCTTAATATCTTCTGCTTCTATTAGATCCATACCATTTCTGTCTTTTATCCAGCCCGTCTTTGCATGAAATGTTCCCTTGGTACCCCTAATTTTCCTGAAGAGATCTCTAGTCTTTCCCATTCTTTTGTTTTCCTCTATTCTTTGCATTGATTATTGAGGGACACATTCTTATCTCTCCTTGCTATTCTTTGGAACTCTGGATTGAGATGCTTATATCTTTCATTTTCTCCTTTGCTTTTCACTTTTCTTCTTTCCACATCTATTTGTACGACCTCCCCAGACAGCATTTTGCTTTTTTGCATTTCTTTTTTTGGGGGATGGTCTTGATCCCCCATCTCCTGTACAATGTCACAAACCTCATTCCATAGTTCATCAGGCACTCTATCTATCAGGTCTAGTCCCTTAAATCTATTTATCACTTCCACTGTATAGTCATAAGGGATTTGATTCAGGTGATACCTGAATGGTCTAGTAGTTTTCCCTGCTTTCTTCAATTTAAGTCTGAATTTGGCAATAAGGAGTTCATGATTGAGCCACCGTAAGATCCTGGTCTTGTTTTTGCTGACTGTATAGAGCTTCTCCACCTTTGGCTGCAAAGAAGATAATCAATCTGATTTCATTGTTGACCATCTGATGATGTCCATGTGTAGAGTCTTCTCTTGTGTTTTTGGAAGAGCGTGTTTGCTATGACCAGTGTGTTCTCTTGGCAAAACTCTATTAGCCTTTGCCCCACTTCATTCCATACTCCAAGGCCAAATTTCCCATCTACTCCAGGTGTTTCTTGACTTCCTACTTTTGCATTCCAGTCCCCTGTAATGAAAAGGACATCTTTTTTGGATGTTAGTTCTACAGAAAAGGGAACCCTCTTACACTGTTGTTGGGAATGCAAACTAGTACAGCCACTATGGAGAACAGTGTGGAGATTCCTTAAAAAACTGGAAATAGAACTGCCTTATGACCCAGCAATCCCACTGCTGGGCATACACACTGAAGAAACCAAAATTGAAAGAGACACGTGTACCCCAATGTCCATCGCTGCACTGTTTATAATAGCCAGGACATGGAAGCAACCTAGGTGTCCATCAGATGAATGGATAAGAATGCTGTGATACATATACAAAATGGAGTATTATTCAGCCATTAAAAAGAATTCATTTGAAATAGTTCTAATGAAGTGGATGAAACTGAAGCCTATTATACAGAGTGAAGTAAGCCAGAAAGAAAAACACCAATACAGTATACTAATGCATATATATGGAATTTATAAAGATGGTAATGATAACCCTATATGCAAGACAGCAAAAGAGACACAGATGTATAGAACAGGCTTTTGGACTCTGTGGGAGAGGGAAATGGTGGGATGATTTGGGAGAATGGCATTGAAACATGTATAATATCATATATGAAATGAATCGCAAGTCCAGGTTCAATGCACGATACTGGATCCTTGGGGCTGGTGCACTGGGATGACTCAGAGGGATGGTACGGGGAAGGAGGAGGGAGGGGGGTTCAGGATGGGAAACACGTATATACATGTGGCAGATTCATGTTGATGTATGGCAAAACCAATACAATATTGTAAAGTAATTAACCTCCAATTAAAATAAATAAATTTATATTTTAAATAAATAAATAAATGGTTTTGTAGGTCTTCACAGAACTGTTCAACTTCAGCTTCTTCAGCATTACTCATTGTACAGAGGCTTGGATCACCGTGATATTGAATGGTCTGCCTTGGAAACAAACAGAGATCATTCTGTCATTTCTGAAATTTCATCCAAGTACTGCATTTCAGACTCTTTTGTTGACCATGATGGCTACTCCATTTCTTCTGAGGGATTCCTGCCCATAGTAGTAGATATAATGGTCATCTGAGTTAAATTCACCCATTCCAGTCTATTTTAGTTCCTGATTCCTAGAATGTCGACATTCACTCTTGTCATCTCCTGTTTGACCACTTCCAATTTGCCTTGATTCATGGACCTGACATTCCAGGTTCCTATGCAATATTGCTCTTTTAGCATCAGACCTTGCTTCTATCACCAGTCACATCCACAGCTGGGTATTGTTTTTGCTTTGGCTCCATCCCTTCATTCTTTCTGGAGTTATTTCTCCACTGATCTCCAGTAGCATATTGGACACCTACTGACCTGGGGAGTTCCTCTTTCAGTATCCTATCATTTTGCCTTTTCATACTGTTCATGGGGTTCTCAAGGCAAGAATACTGAAGTGGTTTGCCATTCCCTTCTCCAGTGGACCACATTCTGTGAGATCTCTCCACCACGACCTGTCCCTCTTGGGTGGCCCCACATGGCATGGTTTAGTTTTATTAAGTTAGACAAGGTTGTGGTCTGTGTAATCAGTTTGACTAGTTTTCTGTGATTATGGTTTCAGTATGTCTGCCTTCTGATGCCCTCTCATCACACCTACTCTCTCACTTGGGTTTTTCTTACTTGGACGTGGGGTATCTCTTCATGGCTGCTTCAGCAAAGCACATCTGCTGCTCTTTACCTTGGATGGCCACCCCTCCTGACCTTGAATGTGGAGTAGCTCCTCTCAGCCCTCCTACACCGGCGTAGCTGCCACTCCTTGGATGGGGGGTTGCGCCTCTCAGCCACCGCCCCTGACCTCGGGAGTGGGGTAGCTCCTCTTGTACATTACTTTACCAATAAAATTCCATCTAGTCAAAGCTATGGGTTTTCCAGTAGTCATGTATGGATGTGATATTTGGACTATGAATAAACAAGCACCAAGGAATTAATGCTTTTGAACTGTGGTGTTGAAGAAGATTTTTAAGAGTCCCTTGGATTGCAAAGAGTTCAAATCAGTCAATCCTGAATGAAATCAGTCCTAAATATTCATTGGAAGAACTGATGCTGAGGTGAAACTCCAATACTTTGTCCACCTAATGCCAAGAACTGACTCCTTAGAAATGACCCTGTTGCTGGGAGACATTGACAGCAGTAAGCAAACGGGACAACAGAGGATGAAATGGTTGAATGGCATCATTGACTCAATGGACATGAATATGAGCAAACTCTAGGAATTGGTGAAGGACGGAATCCTGGTGTGCTGCCATCCATGGCCTCGCAGAGTCGACAAAACTGAGTGACTGAACTGATAAGAGACAATGAAGGACATGATGTAATAATCAAAGTGTTAATATAACAAGAATATATAACAATTATAAATGTATATGCACCCATCATAGGAGCACATCAATATATAATGTGAATGCTAACAGCCACAAAAGGAGAATTTGACAGTTACACAATATTAGTGTGCTCCATCTCTTAGTCTTTTCTGACCCTTTGAGACCCGATGGACTGTAGCTCACCAAGCTCCTCTCTCATGGAATATTCCAGGCAAGAAAACCAGAATGAGCCATTTGTTCACCCAAGGGTTTTACTGACCCAGAGATTAAGTCTGTGTCTCCTTGCATAGAGGGAAGATTCTTTCTCTGCTGAGCTACCAGTGAAGCAAGAGACTTTAATATCCCACTCTCATTAATGGAAAGATATTCTTTAGAAAGAAGATCAATAAGGAAAGATGGGCCTTAAATGACACAGTAGACATGATGGAGTCAATTGATATTTTTAGAACATTTCATATGAAAACAGCAGAATACACTTTCTTCTCAAGTGCACATGGAACATTCTCCAGGACAGATCACATCTTCTGCCACAAATCAATTTCAGTGTATTTAATAAAATTGAAGTCATATCAAGCATCTTTTCCAACCACAATGCTATGAGATTAGAAATAAACTACAAGAAAAAAAAATGTAGGAAAACAGGAAGAAGCTAAACCATACATTAAACAACAAATGTATCACTGAAGAAATCAAATAAGAAATTAAAAATAAAATGGAGACAAATGAAAAAGAAAGCATAATGATCCATATCCTATAGTATGTGGCAATGTGATGTATGATGTGATGTGAAAGTCACTCGGTCGTCTCAGACTCTTTGCAGCCCCATGGCCTACACAAACTATGGAATTCTCTAGCCAGAATATTGGAGTGGGTAGCTTTTCCCTTTTCCAGTGGGTCTTCCCAATCCAGGGATTGAACCCAGGTCTTCTGCACTGCAGGTGGATTAACCACAAGGGAAGCCGCAGTATGTGGCAAAAACAGACCTAAAAAGAGCATTTATAACAATAAAATCTTTCCTCAGGAAACAAGAAAGATCTCAAATAAGCAATCTAACTGTACAGCTAAGGCAGTTAGAGAAAGAGGAAGAACCAAAACCCAAGGAAACCAGAATGAAAATCATGAAGATCATAGCAGAAACACATGACATAGAGATGAAGAAAACAATAATAAAGATCAATGAAAGTAAAAGCTGTTTCTTTCTTTCTTTCTTTCTTTTTTTGAGAACATAAATGAAATAGATAAACCTTTAGCTAGACACACCAAGAAAAAGAGTAGAGGGTTCAAATGAATATTAGAAATGAAAAAGAAATTACAAAGGACACCACAGAAATACAAAGGATCATAATAGACTCAAACTTGAATAAACAGAAAATATGAACAGCTTGTTTACAAGTACTGAAATTTAAAGTGATTTAAAAATTTACAACATACATCAAACCAATACAATATTGTAAAGTAATTAACCTTCAATTAAAATTAATAAATTTATATTAAAAATAATAAAAAATAAAAATTTACAACAAACAAAGGTCCAGAACCAAATGGCTTCGCATGCAAATTCGCTCAAACACTTGGAGAACAATTAATGTATATATTTCTGAAACCCTTCCAAAACATTACAAAAGAAGGGAATCTTTGAAGTTCATTCTATGAGGCCAATTTCACATTCATAACAATACCAGAGAGAGATCACAGAAAAAGAAAATTACAGGTCAATATTAATGATGAATATAGATGCAATAACACTCAACAAAATACTAGCAAACCAAATCCAACAATACATTAAAAGGATCAGACACTATGATCAAGTGCGGTTTATCCCACAGATGCAAGGTTTCTTCAATATCAGCAAATCAATCAGTGTGATACAACACATTAGCAAACAGATACAAAAGAAGCTTTTGACACAATTCAATACCTATTTATGATAAAAAGTTCTCTAGAAAGTGGGAAGAAAGGAAACATCTCAATGTAGTAAAGGCCATATATACAAACCTACAGCTAACATCATTCTTCATATTGGAAAACTGAAAGCATTTCCTCTAAGATCAGGAATGAGACAAGGATGTCATTGTCATCAATTCAATTCAAGTTTTGAAAGCCTAGCCATGGCAATCAGAGATGAAAGAGAAATAAGAGGAATCCAAATTGGAATACAAGTGAAACTGTCATTATTAGCAGATTACATGGTCCCATTTGTTCCCATCACTTCATGGGAAATAGATGGGTAAACAGTGGAAACAGTGTCAGACTTTATTTTTTTGCACTCCAAAATCACTGAAGATGATAACTGCAGCCATGAAATTAGAAGACGCTTACTCCTTGGAAGAAAAGTTAGGACCAACCTAGATAGTATATTCAAAAGCAGAGACATTATTTTGACAACAAAGATCCGTCTAGTCAAAGCTATGATCTTACCAGTGGTTATGTATGGATGTGAGAGTTGGACTGTGAAGAAGGCTGAGTGTCAAAGAATTGATGCTTTTGAACTGTGGTGTTGGAGAAGACTCTTGAAAGTCCCTTGGACTGCAAGGAGATCCAACCAGTCCATTCTGAAGGAGATCAGCCCTGGGATTTCTTTGGAAGAAATGATGCTAAAGCTGAAACTCCAGTACTTTGGCCACCTCATGTGAAGAGTTGACTCATTGGAAAAGATTCTGATGCTGGGAGGGACTGGGGACAGAGGAGAAGGGGACGACAGAGGATGAGATGGCTGGATGGCATCACTGAGTCGATGGACGTGAGTCTGAGTGAACTCTGGGAGTTGGTGATGGACAGGGAAGCCTGGTGTGCTGCGATTCATGGGGTCACAAAGAGTTGGACACGACTGAGCAACTGAACTGAACTGAACTGAACTGAACTGAACTGAACTGAACTGAACTGATACAGAGGAATTCCTATAGTGAATGCCAGAAAACTACTGCTGTTGCTGCTGCTAAGTCGCTTCAGTCATATCCGACTGTATGCGACCCCATAGACAGCAGCCCACCAGACTCTGCCATCCCTGGGATTCTCCAGGCAAGAACACTGGAGTGGGTTGCCATTTCCTTCTCCAATACATGATAGTGAAAATTGAAAGTGAAGTTGCTCAGTCGTGTCCAACTCTCAGCGACCCCATGGACTGCAGCCCACCAGGCTCTTCCATCTAATGGATTTTCCAGGCAAGAGTACTGGAATGGGGTACCATTGCTTTCTCCCAACTACTAGAGCTCATCAATTTACTCAGTAAATTTGCAGGTTACAAAATTTATACACAGGAATTTCTTGCATTCCTATTCATTAGCAATGAAAGAACAGAAAAATAATGGAAATAATCACATTTACCATTGCATCAAAAATAATACAATGCCTAGAAATAAATCTATCTAAGAAGACAAAATATTTATACTCTGAAAAATATAAAATATTTGTGAAAGAAATCAGAGATGATACAAGCAGGTGAAAGAATATATCATATTATTGGATGGAAAGAATAAATATTGTGAAAATATCTATATTACCTGAAATAGCTACAGATTCAGTGCAATTCCTTTGAAATTACCAATGTCTATTTTTCAAAGAAAACATTTAAAATTTATATGAAAATACAGAAGAAACTAGAGAGCATAATCAATGCTGAGGAATAACAAAAATGGAGCTAGAGGAATGAGAGTTCCTGACTTCAGACTCTCCTACAAAGCTACAGTAATCATAAGAGTATGGTACTAGCACAAAAATAGAAATATAGATCAATAGAACAGGAAAGAAAGACTGGGGGTGGAGGGAATCACTCAAATATGCTTAATTAATCTGTGACAAAGAAGACAATACTGAATGGAGAAAAGACCGTCTTTTTAGTAAGTGATGCTAAGAAAATTAGACAGCTACATGTTAAAAAATGAAATTGGAACATTCCCTAACACCATACACAAAAATAAGCTTTAAATGGATCAAAGGACACTATAAAATTCTTAGAAGAAAACATAGAACACTCTTTGACATAAATCACAGCAATGTATTTTCTCCCAGAGTAATGGGAATACAAATGAAAATAACAAATGGAACCTAACCAATAAACTTTCTGCACAACAATGGAAACCATAAACAAAATGAAAAGACAACCCATGGAATGGAGGAAAATATTTGCAAATACAGCAACTGACCATGGGACAAGAGATTAATTTCCAAAATATACAAACAGCTCATGTCAAAAAAGCAATAATTCAATTTAAAAAAGGGGCAGAAGATATGAATAAATATTTCTCCAAGGAAGACATATAGATGGCCAAAAATATGAAGCATATAAAAATATGCTTCAACATCATTAATTATTGGAGAAATGCAAATGAAAACTGCAATGAGGTATCACATTACATCAGTTAGAATGGCCAGTATCAAAAAGTCTGATGTCAGTATTGTTGTTCTGTTGCTAAATCATTTCCAACATTTTATCAGCCCATGGACTTCAGCATATCAGGCCTCCCTGTCCCTCATTTTCTCCTAGAGTTTGTTCATGTTCATGTACATTGAGTCAGTGATGCCCTCCAACCATCTCATCCTCTAAGCATCTTCTCCTTTTGCCTTCAATCTTTCCCAGCATCAGGGTCTTTTCAAATAAGTCAACTGTTCACATCAGGTGTCCAAAGTACTGAAGCCTCAGCTTTAGCATAAATCCTTCCAATGGGTATTTGGGGTTGATTTCCTTCAAAATTGACTGGTTTGATCTCCTTTTGGTCAAGGGGATCTCAAGAGCCTTCTCCAGCACCACAATTCAAAAGCATCAATTCTTCCATGCTCAGCCTTCTTTATTGTCACAAATATCACATCCCTACATGACTACTGGAAAGATCATAACTTTGACTATACAGACATTTGTTGGCAAAGTGATCCCTTTGTTTTTCCATATGCTGCCTAGATTTGCAATAACACTCCTTCCAAGAAGCAAATATCTTCTAATTTCATGGCTGCAGTTACAGTTTGCAGTAATTGCAATTTTGGAGCCCAAGAAAATCAAATTTTCACTGCTTCCATTTTTTACCTTTCTATTTGCCAAGAAGTACAGAGACATTACTTTGCTGACTAAGGTCCATCTAGTCAAGGCTATGGTTTTCCAGTGGTCATGTATGTGAAGAAGGCTGAGTGCCAAAGAATTGATGCTTTTGAACTGTGGTGTTGGAGAAGACTCTTGAGAGTCCCTCGGACTGCAAGGAGATCCAACCAGTCCATTCTGAAGGAGATCAGCCCTGGGATTTCTTTGGAGGGAATGATGTTGAAACTGAAACTCCAGTACTTTGGCCACATGTGAAGCATTGACTCATTGGAAAAGACTCTGATGCTGGAGGGATTGGGGACAGGAGGAGAAGGGGACGACAGAGGATGAGATGGCTGGATGGCATCACTGAGTCGATGGACATGAGTCTGAGTGAACTCTGGGAGTTGGTGATGGACAGGGAGACCTAGCTGCTGCGATTCATGGGGTCGCAAAGAGTCAGACACGACTGAACAACTGAACGACTGAACTGAACTGAACTGAATGGGACCAGATGCCATGATCTTAGTGTTTTGAATGTTGAGTTTTAAGCCAGTTTTTTCACTCTCCTCTTTCACCCTCATCAAGAAGCTCCTTAGTTCCCCTTCTCTTTCTGTCATTTTTATGATATTATCTGCATATGTGAGGTTGTTTTTATTTCTCCTGGCAATGTTGATTACAGCTTGTAACTCACCCAGCACTTCACATGATGTACTCTGCATATAAGTTAAGTAAGTAGGGTGATAATATAGAGACTTAAAGTACTCCTTTCCCAATTTTGAACCAGTTTGTTGTTCCATGTACAGTTGTAATTATTGCTTCTTGATCTGCATACATGTTCCTCAGGAGACAGGTAAGGTGGTCTGGTATTCCCATATCTTTAATAATTTTCCACAGTTTGTTGTGATCCACAGAGGAAAAGGGTTCAGCTCAGTCAATGAAGTGAAATAGATGTTTTTCTGAAATTCCCTTGCTTTCTCTATAAAATGTTGGAAATTTGATCTCTGGTTCCTCTGCCTTTTCTAAACCCAGCTTGTACATCAGAAAATTCTCAATTCTAGTACTTATGAAGTCTAGCTTGAAGGATTTTGAGCATGATCTTATTAACATGGGAAATGGGTGCAGTTGTCCAATAATTAGAACATTCTTTAGCACTGCCCTTTGGTGGGATTGGGAGGAACACTCACTTTTTTCAGTTCTGTGGCCACTGCTGGGCTTTTAAATTTGCTGACATATTAAGTGAAGCATTTTAATACCATCATCTTTTAGAATTTTAAAGATCTCAGCTGGAATTCATCACCTCTACTAGCTTTATTCATAGTAATTTTTCCTAAATTCCACTTGATATCACACTCCAGAATGTCTAGCTCTAGGTGAGTGGCCATACCATAGTGGTTATCTTAATCATCAAGATATTTTTGTATAGCTCTTCTGTGTATTCTTCCCACCTGTTCTTAATCCCTCTGCCTCTGTTAGGTCCTTATAATTTCTGTCCTTTATCATGCCCATTCTTCCATGAGATGTTCCTTTGAAATCTCCAATTTTCTTGAGGAGATATTTAGTCTTTCCCATTCTCTTGTATTCCTGTAAGAAGTCCTTCTTGTCTCTCCTTGCTATTCTCTGGAAATCTACATTCAGTTGGGCATATCCTTCCCTTTCTCCCTTGCTTTTCACTTTTCTTCTTTCCTCAGCTATTTGTGAAGATTCTTCAGACAACCACTTTGCCTTTTTGCATTTCTTTTTCTTTGGAATGGTTTTAGTAACTGCCTCCTATATAATGTTATGAATCTCTGTTCGTAGTTCTTCCAGCACTCTGTCTACCAGATCTCTTGTCTTGAGTCTGGTAGACAGAGTTCTTCCACCTTGTAACTCACCTAGCACTTCACCTGATATACTCTACAAATTAAATAAGCAAGGTGATAATATAGAGCCTTGAACTACTCCATTCCAAATTTTGAATCAGTTCATTGTTCCATGTCCAGTTGTAACTGCTGCTCCTAGACCCACATACAGGTTCCTCAGGAGACAGATAAGGTGGTCTGGTATTCCCATGTCTTTAAGAATTTTTCAAAAGTTTGTTGAAAAACTGTCAGTTCAGATCAGTCACTCAGTCGTATCTGAATCTTTGCGACCCCATGAATAGCAACACGCCAAGCCTCCTGTCCATCACCAACTCCTGGAGTTCACTCAGACTCACGTCCATCGACTCAGTGATGCCATCCAGCCATCTCATCCTCTGTCGTCCCATTCTCCTCCTGCTCTGAACCCCTCCCAGCATCAGAGTCTTTTTCAATGAGTCAACTCTTCGCATGAGGTGGCCAAAGTGCTGGAGTTTCAGCTTCAGCATCATTCCTTCCAAAGAAACCCCAGAGATGATCTCCTTCAGAATGGATTGGTTGGATCTCCTTGCAGTCCAAGGGACTCTCAAGAGTCTTCTCCAGCACCACAGTTCAAAAGCATCAATTCTTTGGTGTCAGCCTTCTTCACAGTCCAACTCTCACATCCATACATAACAACAGGGAAAACCATAGCCTTGACTAGACAGACCTTAGTCAGCAAAGTAATGTCTCTGCTTTTCAATATGCTATACAGGTTAGTCAAAACTTTATTTCCAAGGAGTAAGTGTCTTTTAATTTCATGGCTACAATCACCATCTGTAGTGATTTTGGAGCGCAAAAAAATAAAGTCTGACACTGTTTCCACTGACTCCCCATCTATTTCCCACGAAGTGATGGGACCAGATGACATGATCTTCATTTTATGAATGTTGAGCTTTAAGCCAACTTTTTCACTCCCACTTTCACTTTCATCAAGAGGCTTTTTAGTTCTTCTTCACTTTCTGCCATCATAGTGATGTCATCTGCATATCTGAGGTTATTGATCTTTCTCCCGGCAATCTTGATTCCAGCTTGTGTTTCTTCCAGTCCAGCGTTTCTCATGATGTACTCTGCATAGAAGTTAAATAAGCAGGGTGACAATATACAGCCTTGACGTACACCTTTTCCTATTTGAAAACAGTCTGTTGTTCCATGTCCAGTTCTAACTGCTGCTTCCTGACCTGCATACACATTTCTCAAGAGGCAAGTCAGGTGGTCTGGTATTCCATCTCTCTCAGAATCTTCCACAGTTTATTGTGATGCACAAAGTCAAAGGCTTTGGAGTAGTCAATAAAGCAGAAATAGATGTTTTTCTGGAACTCTCTTGCTTTTTCCATGATCCAGCAGATGTTGGCAATTTGATCTCTGGTTCCTCTGCCTTTTCTAAAACCAGCTTGAATATCAGGAAGTTCACGGTTCACATATTGCTGAAGCCTGGCTTGGAGAATTTTGAGCATTACTTTACTAGCATGTGAGATGAGTACAGTTGTCCAGTAGTTTGAGAATTCTTTGGCATTGCCTTTCTTTGGGATTGGAATGAAAAGTGATCTTTTCCAGTCCTGTGGCCACTGCTGAGTTTTCCAAATTTGCTGGCATATTGAGTGCAGCACTTTCACAGCATCATCTTTCAGGATTTGAAATAGCTCCACTGGAATTCCATCATCTACACTAGCTTTGTTCGTAGTGATGCTTTCTAAGGCCCACTTGACTTCACATTCCAGGATGTCTGGCTCTAGATGACTGATCACACCATTGTGATTATCCTGGTCATGAAGATCTTTTTTGTACAGTTCTTCTGTGTATTCTTGCCACCTCTTCTTAATATCTTCTGCTTCTGTTAGTTCCATACCATTTCTATCCTTTATTGAGCCCATCTTTGCATGAAATGTTCCCTGGGTATTTCTAATTTTCTTAAGAGATCTCTAGTCTTTCCCGTTCTGTTCTTTTCCTCTATTTCTTTGTATTGATCGCTGAAGAAGGCTAATTTATCTCTTCTTGCTATTCTCTGGAACTCTGAATTCAGATGCTTATATCTTTCCTTTTCTCCTTTGTTTTTCACCTCTCTTCTTTTCACAGCTATTTGTAAGGCCTCCCCAGACAGCCATTTTGCTTTTTTGCATTTCTTTTCCATGGGGATGGTCTTGATCCCTGTCTCCTGTACAATGTCACGAACCTCATTCCATAGTTCATCAGGCACTCTATCTATCAGATCTAGGCCCTTAAATCTATTTCTCACTTCCACTGTATAATCATAAGGGATTTGATTTAGGTCATACCTGAATGGTCTAGCAGTTTTCCCTGCTTTCTTCAATTTAAGTCTGAATTTGGTAAAAAGGAGTTCATGATCTGAGCCACAGTCAGCCCCTGGTCTTGTTTTTGTTGACTGTATAGAGCTTCTCCCTCTTTGGCTGCAAAGAATATAATCAATCTGATTTCAGTGTTGACCATCTCATGATGTCCATGTGTAGAGTCTTCTCTTTTTGAAAGAGAGTGTTTGCTATGACCAGTGTATTTTCTTGGCAAAACTTTATTAGTCTTTGCCCTACTTCATTCTGCATTCCAAGGCCAAATTTACCTTTTACTCCAGGTATTTCTTGACTTTCTACTTTTGCATTCCATTCCCCTATAATGAAAAGGACATCTTTTTTGGGTGTTCTAAACGGTCTTGTAGGTCTTAATAAAACCGTTCAACTTCAACTTCTTCAGCATTACTGGTTTGGGCATAGACTTGGATTACTGTGATATTGAATGGTTTGCCTTTGAAACAACAGAGATCATCTGTCGTTTTTGAGATTGCATCCAAGTACTGCATTTCAGACTCTTTTGTTGACCATGATGGCTACTCCATTTCTTCTGAGGGATTCCTGCCTGCAGTAGTAGATATAATGGTCATCTGAGTTAAATTCACCCATTCCAGTCCATTTTAGTTCGCTGATTCCTAGAATGTCAACATTCACTCTTGCAATCTCTTGTTTGACCACTTCCAATTTGCCTTGATTCATGGACCTGACATTCCAGGTTCCTATACAATATTGCTCTTTACAGCCTCAGACCTTGCTTCTATCACCAGTCAGATCCACAGCTGGGTATTGTTTTGCTTTGGCTCCATCCCTTCATTCTTTCTGGAGTTATTTCTCCACTGATCTCCAGTAGGGTTTTGGGCACCTACTGATCTGGGGAATTCCTCTTTCAGTATCCTATCATTCTGCCTTCTCATACCATTGATGGGGTTCTCAAGGCAAGAATACTGAAGTGGTTTGCCATTCCCTTCTCCAGTAGACCACATTCTGTCAGACCTCTCCACCATGACCTGCCCATCTTGGGTGGCCCCACAGGCATGACTTAGTTTCATTAACTTAGACAAGGCTGTGGTCCTAGTGTGATTAGATTGACTAGTTTTCTGCGAGTATGGTTTCAGTGTGTCTGCCCTCTGATGCCCTCTTTCAACACCTACCATCTTACTTGGGTTTCTCTTACCTTGGGCATGGGGTATGTCTTCAAGTCTGCTCCAGCAAAGCGCAGCCATTGCTCCTTACCTTGGACGAAGGGTATCTCCTCACTGACACCCTTCCTGACCTTCAACATGAGATAGCTCCTCCAGGCCTTCCTGTGCTCACTTAGCCACCGCTCCTTAAAGCATTTTAATGTGTGAAACTATGATCCACACATTAAAATGTTTTTACTTAATCATTGAAGTAGAAATAATTTTTTTTTCTTTTTCTGGAATTCCCTTGCTCTTTCTGTAGTCCAAAAATGTGAAATGCTGGATGAGTTACAAGCATGCTGTCTGCCAGATTGCATGTCTTGAATCGTTACCTCCACTATATAATCATATGGGATTTGATTTAGGACATACCCAAGTGGCCTAGTGGTTTTCACTACTTTCTTCAGTTTAAGCCAGAATCTTCTTTAACAGATGATCTGAACCACAGTCAGCTCCAGGTCTTGTTTTTGCTGACTATAGATTTTCTACATCTTCCGCTGCAAATAATATAATCAATCTTATTTTCATATTAACCACTTGGTGCTGCCCATGTGTAGTCATCACTTGTCCTGTTGGAAATGGGTGTTTACTATGACCAGTGCATTCTCTTGGCAAAACTCTATTAGCCTTTGTCCTGCTTCATTTTGTATTCCAAAACCAAACATACCTGTCACTCCAAGTATCTATTGATCTCCTACTTTTGCATTTCAACCCCCTATGATGAAAACAACATATATATATATTTGGTGTTAGCCCTGGAAAGTCTTATAGAACTGTTCAACTTCTTTGGTATCAGTTGTTGAAGTGTAACCTCGGATTACTGTGATGTTGAATGGTTTGCCTTGTAAATTAATGGATCTCATACTGTCATGTTTGAGATTGCACACAAGTACTGCATTTTGGACTCTTTTGTTGGTTATGAGAACAACTTTGCTTTTTCTATGAGATTCTTTCAAACAGTAGTAGATATAATGGTCATCTGAATTAAATTCACCCATTCTCATCTATTTTAGTT